>NC_069789.1:103011293-103314324 GCF_027406575.1 Nycticebus coucang
CCCTAATTCTTTCTGTAGCTACATAGGTTGGACACTGGCGGCCCTGCTTGGTGCACAGTAGGTATTCAACAAATACAAGTTCATAGATGGGAACTGCATTGAGCCTTGAAGACGAGAAGGATTCCAACAGGCAGAGACTTGGGGGAAGGGTATTTCAGACAAAGGGAACAGCATGAGCTGAGACACAGAGACATGAAAGCCCAGTGAGCAGCTGGAAGTGGCTGTGATTCAGACACATAGAGAAATGGGAACCAAAATGAGACATCTTTAAAAATGTAACACTTTCTGGGAATTCCTTAGTCTCTGCCCTCCAGAAACTTCTGGGCTGCTGAGGGAGAATGGACACAGACAAAGAAAGATATTCAGGTTCAGAAAAATAGAAGCGAAAGCTGTGGCTGATCCAAGCTGAACTGAGTGTCAACTTGGTAAGGTCTGGGGACGGGCTCCAGAGGAGGAGCCAGAAGGAAAAAGGGTGTATGTGGCAGTGTGAGCGTGTTCTGTGTCTAGGGAAGGGACATATGTCCTTGTCTGTGCCTGCCTGGGTGAGCGTGTGTGTGCTAATGTGTCGGTGAGCACGTGTGCAGAGCCACGTGTCCACACATGTGTTGGTGAATGTGTGTGCTGCAAGGTGTCTACACGGGTGAGCATCAGTGAGCGTGTGTGTGCCGCCACAGGTCTACACTGTGTCAGTGAGTGTGTGTGTGCTGCCAAATGTTTATACATGTGTTGGTGAAGGTGCATGTGCTGCGACATGTCTACACATGTGAGCATCAGTGAGCATGTGTGTGCAGTCACCAAAAGGGAGAACGGGGCACTCTCCACCTCCAACTGGGGCATGCCAGGCTCCTCTAATTAATCTCCATTAAAAAGATTTCCCACAAAGGCTCTTCTAGAAGCCCCAACTTGGGGTCATCTGGATCAATTCTGTGTAAAGTAAAGGCAGCTCCAACTGGCTGCTAAATCGATCCATCGAACTTGGTCCATTTTACATGTGCAAGGGGCACAGAATGTTAATTTGCTGCAGGGAGCAGATTAGGCCTGGAGGTACAGGCTCCCTAATTAAGAGCTATAGGTGTAGCGTTTCAATACGTCTCAATCGTCTCAATCCGGTGGGGCTCAGAGGCAGAGGCCTGTGTAGGGGAGGAGGCCCAGGGGCCAGAACTTTGGGACTGATGCCCCTGGGGCTGGGAGCTGGGCAGGAACTCAGGTCTTTGTGTGTCTGCTCCTCCCATTTTACCTGCCTCAGTTTGCCTGTCATGTGGAGCCCAAGTGCCCCAAGAGGAAAGGAGGCCCAGGGAGGCCAAAACCATTCATCTTAATCACTCTCAGAAGTTTACAGGACATTGGTGGGACACGGTGAAGGTAACCAATTGTAAGCCTATGGCAAGAATACACAGGGAGACCTTCTTCAAGGAGGTGATTGCTCCTGAGACTCTGAAAGGTATCATCATCAAAGGGGCAGCTTGTGAACTTGCTCCCATGGAGGAGGCCTTCAGCAGAAGGGGAGAGCACCCTGCTTGTACACACAGCCACGTGCTGGCTCCCAACAGGCCCAGAGACTGCTACACATCCTTCATCATCCAGGCAGCACCCCCAGAGGGGTTGTAAAGGAAGCACTGATTTTCTTTGCCCATCCAGCCAACACAGCCACTCTGGCCTGCACCCTAACACATGTGTCTTTCTCAACTTGTCCACTCACCAAAACTTCTACTGACCTTAGGATGCTCAGCCTGGTTCAACTTGTCTCTTTGCATTAATACATGGTAGCCTTGGACCACCTAGACCCAGAGAAGGAGCCAGAAGTATGTGCCTGATGAAGGTGCTCACCAAAGCCTGACAAAAAGCTGCCTAGGGAGGGGCTGGCTATGGGCCCTTGGCAAAGAGGATGCATGCATCCGGTGTAGGGGAAACCTTGGAAAAGCAGCCTGCCTCTCACACTCACTCTGCATCTCTGGTGCTTACCACCCCCAGGGGCATGGGAAGGGGGGTTTCTTTCCTTTGTCTCTGCAATAACCTAATGATTTCTCCTTTAGCTGTCGCACCCTCCACGCAGTGAGGCTCCTTTTGATTGCTTGTGACACCCATCTCACAGCAAATTTAGCACCTCGTTTCCTGGATGAGCCAATATTCCCCCTCGATTAAATCTCCCAGTGAGGGGGACAGGGCACTGTGCATTCCAACTAGCAGCCTGTGCCTTCCCCAGGAACAGAATCAATCAAGCTCACAGTCCTCCACGTCAGAGAAGGAGTCGGGTTCTTAGGGGAGCACAGGAGGCTCTGAGAGCCACAGCAGGGGCAGGGCACAGCCTCTGGAAACCTGGCCCTCAGCAGGTCTATGTGCAGAATTCTCCAAAATGGAAGGTGCTCAGACAGTTGTGGAATTTTCTTTCCAAGTAACTCCTGAAATTTTGGCATTTCATCAGGCCAGCCCTTAAATTCTGGGCTTGAGAACAACTGTGTAGGCCATATTTCATCCCGGTACAAAACAAGGGAGGAAGAAAACGTCTCTACTTCATGCTGCCCTCCCGCCCCCCACATAGCCACAGAAATTAATTTTCCTAACAAAGTTACCTGCTCTTGGATGGGCTACCAGGAAGGGCAGGAATTCTGAGGGATCTGCCCCAGAGGACGATCAGGGTGGACGAAAGAAAAGAAAATTTCTCCAGCCCAAGAGGTAGGTGGAGTTGGGTTGGGGGATGGGCGGGGAGTTCTGTCTGAGCTCATGGAGGAGGAGCAGAATGAAATGAGAGACCAGCGACTTCTGGTCAGACCTGGGTGTGGGATCAGAGGAGAAAGAGAGGAGGGAGAGAGAGGAACTGTTGGAGACTGAGGGTCTCTGGCCGCTGGAAGGAGAAGTGTGAGGGGCTGGGGCTGAGGGAGGGGTGAAGAGGAGAAACGGCAGGAATGGGGGCCAATGTGTTATCCTAGTGACTACAGAGGGAGATGGAGGGGGCAAGTGCCAGGGACCCCCAATGTGAGCTGTGAGAGAGGAGGGAAGGTGTCAGCCAAGTTGTCTTACAGGCGCCCCCTCCCAGGAACGCAAGGTGCAGACTCCGTGCTGGGAGAGGAGAAGGGGCAGAGGAGGAAAGGAGAAGAAGGGTGGCAGATGGTCGCTGTCATTAAGGGATTCCAGTAAGTCTGGGATGCCTTAGACAGCACAGGCAAGCTTAGGTGGGAGGGGAGAATCACAGAGCGAACCCCAGAGGAAAGAACTTACACATAAATCTCCAACCAACCCATGCCGTTACCCATATCTAATCCTTCTTACTACTTCAACACTAACCTCAACCTGCAACCCCTTACCCAACCTCAACCCAACATTAATTTCAATCCAAACCGAATCCTGTCATTCTAACCCCCAATCCAACTCGAACACGAGCCCCTGGAAGGCTTGGGATCTCAGGTCCCCTCAGAACAGGTTATCAATACAAGTAAGTGAGGACATAAACCAAACCTTACCAGTCACCCCTGCTTCAAACCTAACCCCTCCTGCCTACCTCAGTGTCCAAGCTGGAACTTAATTATGGGCAGACTCTAGCCTCTAGCCCAGACACCTAGAGCTCCTGTCCCAAGGCCTGGGTGCAAGAAGCTGGGGCTGAGCATGGGTTTGAGGGCTGGGTGTGAACTCAGGACAAAGGAACCCAGTGCCTCTGAAGAGGCAAATCTTAGCAGAGAGAAGCGTGACAAAGAATAAGGCAATGGACTCTGTTGAGGAGGCTGAAACACCTTCCTACAGCCCAGGCAGGGCAGGAGCACTTTACAGAGTGCCCATGGTGGAAGCTCTGTGGTGGGGAAAGTACTCTGACACCTTTGTGCTGCTCTGGGGACCCTTCCTATCTGCTCCATGACTCAGGAGCAAGGCTCTCATCCAGGGCCCTGCCACCCCACCCCTTGGCAGGCGTTTGCATCCCTGAGGCCCCCACACCTCAGGACCTGCTAGCTGCAGGCGTAGAGAGAAGCTGAGTGTTATGTTCTTTCTGTTCTTGCCGCAGCCGCAGCCGAATCTGATTATCAGGACGTGTGATGAATGAGCTGGGTTTGGACCCCCAGCTCAGGGAGTGGGATGATGGAGTTAGCCTGTCACTCTTTCCCCAGGGGATGGAGCATCAGGTCCCAGATGTCGTCTGGGACATACATTCTTAAGAGATGTCTCCCTAACCAAGATCCCTGGAACACCGAAAAATCCTCTGTGGCTTCCAACCATTTCTCAACAGAAAGACTTTGGTGCCTCCAAGCACCTGCATCAGCTCCCCAAGTGGCGCAGAAAGCAGAATTAAGAACCCAGGTGTCAGAAACCCCAGCCCTGGGTGAAACCCTTGCCTCTGGCCAGTTGTCAACATCTGTGGGGGCCGCTTTGAGGGAGGGGGGTGGAATAGCCTGCCTCAGCTCTTGGCTGGGGGCCTCCAGGCATTTCTCAGTGACAGCCATGGGCCTTAGAAGCCTGGGGCAGGGCAGGGAGGGAGGAGGGAGAGAGACGGTACGGAATAATAATGAAGGATTTTTAATAACTCGTCAGCTATGGTGTCAGCTGAACAGCGGCGGCAGCGCAACCCGTTGGGAAAACTTGGTGAGGAATTGTCTTCTTAGGAAGAGAGAAAAGTTGGAGGGGCTGAGGGCAGGGAGGAGGCGTCTGTCTTCCTCATCCCCAGCACCGCACAGCTTTGAATCAGCACCCACAGTGGTGCAGGACAAAGTGCAAACAGAACCACAGAAGCCCAGGTCCGGCCCTCTGGGAGCCTCCGCTCTGGACCAGACCCACAGGCCGCAGATGCAGTGCAGAAGCCAGCAACCCGTGAAGACATCAGAGAGAAGAGCCAGGCCACCCCTCCCGAAAAACAGCCCCCCAACTTGCCCCCTGAAATCAATCAACTGGAAGGCAATTACATGCTTATCAAAGGGCTTTTTCTCTTTACCTAATAATTCACCAAGGAACTGTTTGAAGTAGCAGTGTCATCAAAGAAGGTTAGAAAAAGCCCCTAGTGACCACCTTTTCAATGGCCTCATCTTTCAGATGAGGACATTGAGGTCCAAAGACATTGCAGACAGTTGGTGGCAGAAGCAGGGCTCCTTAAAACTAGAAATCCAAGTCTCCGAAAAAGTAATACGATTTTACTAACAAAAACAGAATTTCCATATACTTGTCAGGAGACTTGCTGCTACAGGAGGGCAGCAGTACAGCTGGTGTCAAGGGCAGGTGTCTTTTGGGTGAGGGCAATGGGAAGTCTAGGGTAACCCATTGTAACCCTTCCACGTCTTCTCTTCCCCTCAAATCACCCCAAGAGGCTTCCTGGAAGGAGCAGCTGTGGATGCAGGCTAAGGAATGGAGAAAGAGTGCCCAAGCCCTTGGAGTGATGGTGGGAAAGGACTCCGTGGCATAAACAGAGAGGAATAGTCTAGGTGTGTGAAAAACCCTTCAGAGGAATGAAAAAAACGGGGGTACTTGCCCTACACACGTGAAGGCACAAGGGCTGCGGTGGGAAGGCTGAGAAAGGTTCGACTCAGGAGGTCAAGGGCAAAGTGGCTCTGAGCAGCCCATGTAAGCCCAGGCAGACTGCAGAAAGCATCCCGCATCCTCTGACCCCCACATAAAGTAACGCAGTGTCACCCCTCCGTTGTCTTGGCATTGGGACACAGTGCTGAGGGCAGGGCACTCACACCTCTGTCCCATCTACCCCCAAGATCCCCCAAAGGTGGTGGCACCTCTGCCTCCCAGACCCTGGCACACATAAGACACTCAATGAGAGTTTGAGGCATGAATAAAGGGATGCTAGAGTCTTTCTAGGAGAAGGTGAATAAAGGAGAAATGCAGGTTTGAAAGGAGATGGGGGACGGCAAGGGAGGGGCTTCTATACATTGGCAGAAGGCCAGGACTGAACGATTCCTTCCCTGTTTCGGAAAGAGGAACTAAGGTACCAAGAAGCAGGCAGGCGTTCCACATGAGAAGTCCCGAAATGAAACTGGGAGTCAGACCCACACCCCGAGCCCAGGCTGCCAGCCCCCCTGCCCTGCCAGCTGCTCTGGAAGATGTAAAGTGCTATCTAAATGTGATGCATTATTAACACTTTAGAAATCATATTTCACAGCCGCCCGGCTGGAGCTGGAAAATGAATTCTTCCTCCTGCTCTCCGGCAAGGGAATTATTGTTGGAGCCAAATGTGACAGCCGTGACATGTGACCAGGACCAAAACAGGGCAGAGGCTGTGGCACCCACCTGGGGCAGGTCCTGAGTGCTCCTCTTCTGCCCTGGGGCCCCACTCAGGCAAGGTTGGCAACCTGGCCCTGCCTTGCCCCCTCATGGTGATACCCCTTTAGGGGTATCAATGGCCAGAGGCAGGTAGAGTCTGGGACCTCTTCCTCACCCCCAGACCACTGCCAAGCCCCTCCCCAGGTACAGAGCCTGGCCTGCCCTGTAAGGAGGAACTGCAGAGGGACAGGAGAGACCAAGTCCCCAGGAGAGAGACACAGGAGGAAACATCACCACCGCAGGGAGAGAAGGGTACGGAGCAGGATGGCGAAGGAGGGGGCAAGTGGCCTCCAGGCAGGCCCAGAGGTGTAAAGGGAATGGTGTTGACAAACAGGGAAGGGCTGGGAGGAAAAGAATAGGCAGGATGAGGTGGGAGGACATGTCCCAGGCAGGGCAGCAGGGAGGAAGCAGGCGGTGAGAGCCGCATCCTGTCCTCTGGAGAAGCCAGGCCATGGAGGGGGTTGGGGCGAGAGTGGTCCTGCCTGCAGACCCAGGGCCTACTCACAAGTAAGCAACCTGAGGCCTCAGGTGACGGGTGCAGAAGAGGTAAATCTGCCAAAGTCACCTCCAGCCCCATCGGGGACCCCAGCCCCAGGCCTGCCCTCAGGGTGCTGGGCTCCACTGGCAGTGCAGCGGCTTGCAATTAGGCACAAGGAACAGACACACC
Organism: Nycticebus coucang; assembly: GCF_027406575.1. Taxonomy (NCBI): domain Eukaryota; kingdom Metazoa; phylum Chordata; class Mammalia; order Primates; family Lorisidae; genus Nycticebus; species Nycticebus coucang. Next base: position 103,018,204 of record NC_069789.1, read on the forward strand.
AATTTTCAATTACAGCCTTATCTACGGGGAGCATAGCTGTAAAGTCGGGTGGGTCTGACTCTTCTAAGTCAGCCCTCAATGTTTGCAATGCCTGGAAGGAGACACAGTGAGGGCACCCAGCCCTGGCGACATATAAATTCTGCTCATAATTACATGACTTTCAACACCACAAGATGCCAATGAAGTATCTGCAAGGCACACAAATTAACAGAGCGTTGGCATTCCCGAAACGGTGCTTGGCCGTCCAGGGTTGGGGGTGGAGAGGCTGCTGCTCGTGCCTGTGAGGTTGGGGAACTGAGGCTACTGAGACAGTATCGACAAAGATACCCCATGCTCAGGTCCCCCGGCCCTGCCAGTTTCTTTCTCTTGGATACTCAGCTCTGTTGAAGTTGCAAAAGGAAAGGACCTTAGCTGTGCTTCTTCCAAAGAGACTAGAACAAGCCAGAGGGACCACAGAGAGCGGCACCGTGGAGCAGCAGGAGAGGCCTCTCTGGCCTCAGCCTAGTCTCCTTCCTTGCTCCCCTCTTCATCAGGTGGGCCAACAATGGGCTGCACAGCCCCCAGCTTGTGTGTTCTCATTCTTTCAGAGGGGAAGGCAGGCGGCACAGTGCCAGTAAGACAGCGACAGGGGATGGCCCAAGAAAGAGGATAGCAAGAAAGCCTGCAGATACATGTCCAAAGATGCTCAGTGGAGTGTCCAGGAAAGTGCAGTCTCTTCCACCCAGAGTTTAGGCAGAAAACTTCTCAAAGATCAGGAACCTCCATCTCCCCCATTGCTCTGTTGTTTCAACATCCCCCAGCACAAATTTCTCTGTAGGACAAGATATTCGATAACATATTTGTTGTACTGACCAGAAGTGAGGAAGACAGAATATGAGGAATTCGAATGACAATTTGGCAGTGGCAGGTTTCAGTAGAGACAGTAGCAGCACATATCAGCTGGAAATCGAATGGACTGGGTTTGAGTTTCATCTCTGCCACTGCCCATCAACCTGGGAGTGAGCCAGCACCGGTCCCGCCCGCTTCCCCGTCTGTAAAGTGAGTGGCTGGACAGAGACCTGGAAGATGCCATCCAGAGTTCTCCGAGGACAGGACGGGGCTCTAAGAACATCTTTGAGAAAGCGTCATGAGGATTTCCTGGCACAGGCTCAGGCTGGCTATCGGCACTTTACTCAAAGCTCAGCATGCTGTTTGGGATAATCAAAAATTAAATAATAATAATAGTGGTGCTTCCATAAATATCCACGGGCAACTTGTTGGCAAGACGCCTTGCTTTTACAATTTCTGTGAAAGGTTCCCACCATGTTGAGGCAGTCTCCTGTCGGGTCCTGCCCTCACTTCCCATCCGTTCCCAACACTGTCTCGGTTCCCTTCCAGCCTGTGGTTCCAGCAGCAATCGGAACAGCTTCGAAACCTAAGCATTTGCATCAGTTCAATTCTGTCCTATTTTAATCAGCAAACAAGTGCTGGGGACCTACTATGTGCTGGTGGTTATGCTGAGCAGCACCATAGGGGGCCTGATAAGGCATAGCCTCACCCTTGAGGAATATAATAAAAACTTTAGTTAAATATAAAGCTCACGTCACTGTCTAGGAGAGAAATGATTAATTCCAATGGTGGGAAAAGAAGAGAGATTAAATCTGGGAACTCTGTGCAAGGGACAAAATTAAGCCTTGAGCCAGCAGATGCGGAGTAAAGAAATTCTGGGCACAAACAACAGAAAGTACAAAGGCAGAGAAGTATGGTGGGTCTGGGAAGAATCGGGCATGTCTGAGCACTGGGTATTTGAGGGAGGGCAGGGTTATGCGGATTAAAAGTGATAATCCCCTTAAGCATACCTGCAAGCTTCTTGTACATGGCGACTGTGAGACGCTGCATTTTTATTGTTTACGTAAGATAAGAAAGGACAGATAGACTGGCACCAGAATGCAGTCAGGTCTTGAACGTCAGTCACTCGTGTATCCACTCAATATTTAATGCACATTTGCCCTACTGTGTGCCAGGCACTGTCCTGGGGGATGGAGACAGGCAGCAGAACGCCACACCCCACATGCCTCCAGCTTTCAAGGGATTTATGGGTGATCACAGACTCCCGCAGGTGAATGTAGTTATAGGTGTAATGATGTAGGTCAGGAAGTCTTCCTAAAGGGGATATCACTTGGAATACGATTTGAGATATAAGAAGTGTTTACCAAGCTGATAAGGGGAGTGTTGGGTGGAGGCAGGGCACTCCTCCAGCCAAAGACCAGGAGGTATGGACATTAGGTGCAATGTGGTGGTCTGCAAGTAGTTCTGATAACCTAGAGAGAAAGGGAAGAGACATGGGGCCAGGGGAGGCCGGCTGGATCACAATCCTACAGAGTTTTATATGCTGGATCAGGAGTTTGGATTTTATCACAGTAGTTAAGAGAAGTGATTAGACAGAACACTCTGGGCAGCTCCTGTGGGTCAGTGAGTAGGGCGCTGGCCCCATATACCGAAGGTGGTGGGTTCAAACCCAGTCCAGGCCAAACTGCAACAAAAAAATAGCCAGGTGTTGTGGTGGACGCCTGTAGTCCCAGCTACTCGGGAGGCTGAGACAGGACAATCGCCTAAGCCCAAGAGCTGGGGGTTGCTGTGAGCTGTGACGCCACAGCACTCTACGGAGGGTGACAAAGTAAGACTCTATCTCTAAAAAAAAAAAGAATATTCTGCCTGTGGCTGGGGAGAGGGTAGGTATAGCAGGGAGCTGCCACACTGCTCCTGAAGAGAAATTATAAGGATATAAAACTAAGAGAATGGATAAAGAGAAATGGAATGGATATAAAAGTTTTGAAGAGGGTAGAATCAACAGGATTTAATGGTTGGGCAAATGTGGAAGCTAAGGGAGCCATTTCAATTTGGGTAGCCAGACAGCGGGTGAAGGATCCACGGGGATCCTAGAGAAGGGGTACGGTGGTGGGAGGCAGAGGTCAGTGATGAGTGGCCTGGCGGCGATCCAAGGTCATTCTAAGGGTAGTGGGCCTTATCCTGTGGATGATGGGGAGCTACTGAAGGGAAGATTTTAGAAAAATTACTCTTACACTCTTCCCAGGAAATGAGTGAGCAGGAGAGGACAATGAGTTAGGAGAAGAGAAAGAAGCTGGAGGGGATAAAGTGGGCAGTTATTCACTGGGTCGCTCCAGAAAGACCACCAGGAGGTACTGGTGGTGCTCTGTGGCTGCACGCTGTTTGTTGCAGTGTGGACAACTGAGAGGACTAAATGAGATATGCACGGTGCATAATTTACTATGTATGTACACACGGCAGCCACCGTCATTATTTCAGTAATGTCAGTTCTCACCTTTTACTCGGCAGCTGTTGTTAATGTTTGTGTTTACTGTGTGGCCCAAGACAATGCTTATTCTTCCAGAATGTGGCAGAAAAGAAAAAATGTTGGACACTCCTGGATGAGACCAGACATGGATCAAATGAACTAGATCAGACATCTGGCTGCATTCTTCAGAATCATAGCACTTTAGGTTTGGAAGGAGCACACAGAGATGATCTGATCCTATCCTCTTATTCAGATAAAAATTCTCAGAGAGGGGCGGCTCCTGTGGCTCAAAGGAGTAGGGCGCCGGCCCCATATACCACAGGTGGCAGGTTCAAACCCAGCCCTGGCCAAAAAACGGCAAAAAAAAATTCCCAGAGAGGTGAAGTGAGTCCCCTGGAGTCACAGAGCTGATCAACAGCAAAGCCAGAAGCACAGCTCTGGTCTCTCTGGACTCCTAAAACAGACTGCTTCCTCCCTGCCACCCGGTTCCCTGTCACCATAGAGATCCCCTAAAGTGAACATAGTGTGCTGTAGTGCCCGCTGGCTCCTCCACAAGTGACATCAGGCTTTGATGGCAATATTTTCCTGTATTTCTGTGAGCCTCCCAGTTCCATCTGATTTCCTGTCCCCTCACAGAACTCTGGGATGGAGGGAATCGGATTGATCTGCTCACACTAGGAGGCTGCAGGGTGGGGCAACACTGCTGCCTGAGACTTCAGGGGTGCAGAAGTCCCCGGAATCCAGGAATTCCTGGCAGAATGTTGCAGCTAACACTGACATCTCACACGAGTGTGCGCACACACATGGGCATGCCCTCTCTCTTCCGGTTCCCACCTCCAGACAATGAGTTTTGGCTTTATACCTGAAAAGGGGGGGTCCTCATGTGGGGATTTCCAAGAATGGCTCACCATCACTTGAGACCACCTCAGTCTATAAAAGCCGGGGACTCTGGCTCTGATGACCCTTCTGAGTGCAGCAGGGGCCATGGCTGCTGTGATGAGGGTATTTTCAGCTTCATTTCCTTGGTCTTCCTGCCACCCACCCTGCTGCCTCCCAACCTCATTTAAACCTGAGACTCACCCCAGATTCTTCCTCTCTCTTGCCTTGCAGCAACTACCACCGAGTATCCTTCTCAAGTAGGTCTCCGTCCAGCCCCTCCTCTCTGCCCCCGCTTCCTTAGTTGAAATCTTTGTCATTGCTCCCCTGGACTATTGCAATAACCTCCTAATTGGTTCCCCTGCCTCCAGCTTGCTCCCCTTAAATCCATTCTCCTCACAGTTGCCAGAATGATCTTTCTAAAACACAAATCTAATGATATCACTGCCCTGTGTAAAACCCTTCAATGGCTCCCCATTGACTTCAGATGAAGTTCAAATTAGGTTAGGCCCTGCTCAGCCTCGCTGCTGTTTACCTCTTTAGCGTCCTCTTCCCCCTCCAGTGTGCACTTTACCTTCGAGAAATCCCAGACTGTCAGAGGTTTCTGCACACACCAAACTGCATCCTACCTCAGTGTTCTGCTGTGGGCTTCTCCCCTCTCCTGCTGCGTGGTTCACTCTTCTTCATCCTTCAAGACACAGCCCAGGCTTAGCACCCCAGGAGCCTTCCTTCAGCCCCAAGCCTGGGTCAAGGTCTCACCTGCACTCCCCTGGTACCTGTGCACCCTAGACCTCTGGGAGATGCTGTGCTTGAGAACAGGTGCTATGTTTCAGTTTTTTGTTTTCTTTGTTTTGTTCCTTAAGATGGGGTCTTGCTCTGTTGCCCAGGCTAGAGCACAGTAGCATGATCATAGCTCACTGAAACCTCCACTCCTGAGCTCAAACCATCCTCCTATCTCAGCCTCCTGAGTAGCTGACTACAGATACGCACCACCACATCAGGTCAAAGGACGCTTTGTTTCTCATTCATCTTTTTTCTTTTTTTGAGACATCCTGGGTAGAGTGCCATGGAGTCATTGTAGCTCACAGCAACCTCAAACTCTTGGAGTCAAGCAACCCTCTTGCCTCAACCTCCCGAGTAGCTGGGACTACAGGCACCCGTCACAACACCCAACTAGTTTTTCCATTTTTAGTAGAGGCGTAGTTTCGCTCTTGCTCAGACTGTTCTCAAACTTGTGACCTCAGGTGATCCACCCACCTCAGCCTCCCAGAGTACTGGGATTACAGATGCATGAGCCACCTCGCCCAGCCCAGTTTTTCATTCATCTTTAACCTTATCAAGGATACCTAGCTCTTAGTAGACTCTGAACTAACTAACATTGATAGAACTGAGCTGAACCCGAAAGTTAATTCCTTCCTCCTTTTCTACCTCCCACACTTTCTCCTACAAATCTCTACTCATTCCGTCTCTTCACTTGCTAATCCAGGTTTTCTTCTTCTTTAGTATAATCTAGACCTCCGGGAAGCATTTCCTGGTAAGTCCCACCTAACTGCTTCTCTTGACATTTCCGAGCTCCGTTGGTGCTATACCCCCTAACATTTCCATCTCACTTTTCATTTCTCTCTCAGAAGGGGGATCAACTGAGACCAAATCGGACTGCTCATTATTTCTCAAACATATCAACCACTCTGCTCTTTCTTGGCCAATGTCATCTTATTTTCTACCCTCGAAACTCTCCCTCCATCTAGAGGGCAAGGACTGTGCGTGGCCCCTGCAGCAGCACCCAGTGCCTGTAACCTACTACAACAGGCGCTCAGCTGTGGCTGCAGGGCCTGTCCTGAATTGCTGACTTGTATGTTTTATGCTATTTTTGTACGTGTGCAAAAGTGTGTGTTCCCTTTCCCTTCATAGGTGCTTCACTTCACCTCCCTGTGTCCCAATTTGGACAACATCTCCAAGGTCTCTTCCCACTTTGAAGCTCTGTGATTCTGCAGCTGTGAGTTCACGGAGGGCAGGGACTAGATCTATTTCTTCCTCCAGAGCTTCAGCGCACTGAAGGCTCAAAAAAATCATGCTGCATAAAAGCCTCTCCTAGTCCTGTTTCTTATCTCCTTTACTCTCTTAAGGGGGCAGTAGGACATAGCAGCTGACCATGTCCACTCAGTAGCCAGCTCTACTACTCAGCACAGGGCAACCTGCTTTACTTCTCTGTATCTCAGTTTCCTCATTTGTAAAACAGAGATACTATTAGTATTTTCCTGTAGGTTGTAAGCCCAAGGTAAATTTTTTTTTCTTTTCTTTTTTTTTTTTTTTTTTGTGGTTTTTGGCCGGGGCTGGGTTTGAACCCGCCACCTCTGGCATATGGGACCGGCGCACTACTCCTTGAGCCACAGGCGCCACCCAAGCCCAAGGTAAATTTTAATTATAATTATTATCCTCACCCGATCCTTCCTTCTTACATCCTTCTTATCTACAGTCTTCAAATAGCCAACCCTGCTGCATCTTTAGGACTCAGCGCATCTCACCAACATCAGAGGAGCCCAAGGACTGCTGGCCCAGGAAGTACAGGGAATCCCATAGTTTTAAGGCACTTCTGAGTTCCAGGGACCGTCCTAAAGTGAGAGAACGTGATGCAAGATTAAGAAAAAGGGAAGGGTGGGGGCCAGAGCAGGGAGACAGTCCTAGGCAGAGGACAGCAAACTGTCGGCTTAACCAGAGCAGATTCTTTTGTTGGAAAATAAACTGGGCAAAGCTCTAAGGAATCAGGGAAAGGGGCACAAAACAAGTCATGTTTTACCTGAGACCCAAACCTGGGTCCCTGTGCATTTGTGTGCATGGGTCAGAGCAGAGACAGGGTGAGTTACAGTCAGTATTTCACAGCCCTGGGAAATGTTCACTGGACCACGAGCTCATGAACTTGGTTCTGGCTCCATCTCCATCTTTATAATAATGACGTGACCTTCGGCAAGGCTCACTGCTCTGAGCCTCAGTTAACCCCGCTATAAAACAGGGACAACAGAGCAATCCTGGCAGAGCTGTTGTGAGGATTACAAGTGCTCTGTAAATGACAAAGCACCACCCACCTATCAGACATCATTTTTATGAAGGCTGTATCTGCATGGCCTAGTGATCCAGAAACCATGCCTGATAACTTAGGCTCAAATGCCTTTTTAAGCCTCATTTGTTTAGACCAAATAGGCTCTCAGTTATCAGAAGGAGGAACATCTTCAGCCAACAATTAGGGCTTCTCTGCCCAGCCTGACCTTTCCCTGAACCCCCATTCCCCAACCCAAGCAGACCTGGGAGCCTTGTCAGCACTTTCCGCAGGGGACGGCAACTGTCTGTGTTGGTCTCTCCCTCTAGCCAGAAAGGGCTGTGTCCCTGTTGTGCCTCTCCCTGGGGCCTGGGGAGTGCCCGTCATGCAGGGGGCATTCGACAGGGACTGCCTGAAGGAGTGAGAAATGGATGCACAAGATTCTTTTTGAGGCTGCACTACAATCCTTCTCTTTGTAGCTTCTAACCACTGGCCCCAGTACTTCTCTCTGGAGTCACATAAAATGAATTTAATTCTCTTCCATGTGACACTCCTGTAAGCGCGTGAGGAGAGTTATGACATGCCCCAGAGCCTCCTCTTCTCAGGACCAGGCATCCCTAGTTCCTCAAAGTGCTATTTCCACAGTCATCACAGACAAATGAGCCGATTTTCTCTCCTTTTAAAAATTCCTCTCTTGGCCCTACACCTGGCTATCCCCCTCCACCCCAATTCTCTGCTCTTCCCAGAGAAAGCCCTCAATCCTCCCCCTCATTCTCCCAAGACCTCTCACCAGAACTTTTCTTGCTGGGTCACCAGTGCAAGTTCCTAAATCCAACATCAGTCCTCATCTTGCCTGACAAGACTAGCAGCACTTGTTACATTTGGCGGCTCTCGCTGGTCTTGCAGGCCCCACACTCTGGCTCCCTTCCTACTCCCCTGCCCTCTGCACAGCTTCCTCCAATGGGTTCCCCTCTCCTGTTGGGGTGAGGACATTCCCGGGGGCCTGACCTGGCCCTCTTCTCTCTCTACTCACTCAATTCATCCAGCTGCACGGTTTTGAACACCACCTCCATGTTCTCTCCCTGCTTGCATCTCTCCCTCCGGCTCCAGCTTATTTCACATCTCCACTCGGTGTCTCATCAGCATCTCACACTCACATGTCCCAGACAGAGCTCCGATCTTCCACCCCCAAACCTGGTCCTCTCCATCAATCACAGCTTCACTCCTCTAAGTCGACAAGATAAAGATTCGGCATCGTCCTCGAATTCTCCTTCCTTCTCACCCTTTATCCAGTCCCCCACAGAGTTCTGCTAATGCTAATTTCAAAACAGTTCTAGCAGTGGACCCCTCTGCATGGCCCTAGGTGTGCCACTGAGACCCAGTTCGGCATCGTGTTTGGATCACCTCAGCAGCTGTCCAGTGGGCCTCCCTGTTCCCACCCCTTCCTCACAGTCTGTATTGGACTTATATCCAGAGTGACTATAAGAACAGAAATTATACGTGTCACTCACTCCTCCACCCAAACCTACCAACGACTTCAGATTTCATTCATAGTAAAAGCCAAGGCTGGGCACAGTGGCTCATGCCTATAATCCCAGCACGCGGGGAGGCTAAGGTAGCTGGACTGTCTGAGCGCTGAAGTTAGAGACCAGCCAGAGCAAGAGCAAGACTCCTCCCTATCAAAAATGGAAAAAGTAGCCGTGTGTTGTGGCAGGAGCCTCTAGTCCCAGCTACTCGGGAGGCTGAGGCAGGAGGATCACTGGAGCGCAAGAGTTTGAGGGATGATGCCACGGCACTCTACCCAGGGCAACAGAGTTAGACTGTCTAAAAAACAAACAAACAAAACTAAGTAAAAGCCCAAGTTGGTTCCTTCCAGGCTCTTGTCCTATAGTAAAGAATGTATCTGCTTGTCCACAGTTCCTGGGACAGAGGTTCTGACCCCTTGGAATTTTGCAGGTAATAATATGTTTTTGTTATTCATGGAAGATCAGTGGACCACACTTGGGTTTATGCTAAGGAGGTGACTCTGGATGGGGGCTGACTGTGGCAGCAAGACCAACAGGGTGATTGGAAGGCTGGGGCTTTGAGCCCAGGGACTCAGCCTGGACTCCTAACCTCCAGAGAGGGCAGGGAGGAACGGAATCACATCATCAATGATGGTGTGAAAAAACCTCAATAAAAACTCTGGACACCAAGAATCGTGGGCACTTCCTACCTGGTAAACACACTGATGTGCCCAAAAGATGAAATACTTGATTGCACACATGGAGGGCACCGAAGCTTGAATCTCTACACCTAAGGACTCTCTCAGACCTTGCCCTGTGTGTCTCTTCATTTGGTCGTTCTTGATTTATATTCTGTATGATAAAACTATAACTAAGTACAGCACTTCCCTCAGTTCTGTGAGTCATTCCATCAAATTATCAGACCCAAGGGAAGTGTGAACCCCTGAATTGGTAGCTAGCTGGTCAGAAGTGTTTGTGGCCTGGGGCCTCCCGACATGAGGCTGGCACACAAAGTGAGGGCCATTTTGCCGGGGACCGCACCTTGGCCCATGGGGTGTGCTTCACTCCGGTGGTTGGCGTCGTGACTGCTGAGCACACCCTACTTCTGCTCTACCCCCCTCACTCATTTCATGACATCCATGTTGGCTCTTCCTCAAACCAGGCACCTTTGCCCCTCAGGACCTTTGCATTTGCTGTTGCTTCTGCCTGGAATGTTCTCCTCCTTCATAAACCTGCCCCTCACCCCCTGTAGACCTTTTCACCCTTGCCACTTTCTGAGAAAGTTCTTCCCTGATTATGCTACTTATAATGGCACCACTGCTCCACCACGTCCAGGATTCCCCTCCCCCGGCCTTATTCTTTATTTTATCAACATCCAACTCAGTGGTATTTTACTTATCAATTTGTGTATCGTCTCTCCCCCTGACATGAGCCTTACAAGACTCATGAAGTTTTCCTTTTCCATTTTTAAACTGCTATATCCTCAGTGTTTAGAAAAAGTGCCTGAGGTGGCACCTGTGGCTCAGTGGGTAGAGTGCCCACCCCATATACTGAGGGTGGTGGGTTTGAACCCGGCCCCGGCCAAACTGCAACAAAAAAATAGCTGGGCATTGTGGCGGGCGCCCATGGTCCCAGCTACTCGGGAGGCTTAGGCAGGAGAATCGCTTAAGCCCAGAAGTTGGAGGTTGCTGTGAGCTGTGTGAGGCCACAGCACTCTACCTGAGGGCCATAAAGTGAGACTCTGTCTCTAAAAAGAAAAGAAAAGAAAAAGTGCCTGGTACTTAAAAAATACTGAATAAATAAATCTAATAGCATTTCTAGAAGCTTCACCACTCTGCTCCTGTTTACCTACTTCCCATTAAAGTGGGTGTTCAGATAGAGTGGAAGCTCTCTCCGGGCACGGGTGTCCCAGTCAGCACAGAGGATTGTCCCGCCCACAGGGGACTTCACACTAAGCCCACACTGGCTTTGGAAGCAGGTGGACGGGGACTCACCTCCTGCCCTGCCACTTTTGTACAATTGCTTTTCCCACAATGCCTCCTCTGCCTGGCACTTGTCATGCCTGGCAGAGACTCCTTATTTTCACCAAGGCAGGGACCATGTCCCTCTTGCTCACTTTTGTGCATCTGGCATGCACCATGGTCCCTGGTGCTGACCTAGCATCCAATTCACATCTAAATGAATGAATGTTCAAGACCTCAAGCTTGCCCAATTTTATGTGTATTGTCTCGTTGAATCCTTAATGCCCACCATTAAGATACCTATTATTAACCCCATTTAATAGATGGAAGAATGGAGGCTAAGAGAAATTAAGTAATTTGCCTAATGTTGGAAAGCTAATAATTTCCAGAGTTAAACTAGGAAAATAGGATTAAGCATAAGGTCTTTTTGGCATCAAAAAGCATGACCCTAATCTCACTGAGGTATTGCCTCAATGGTAGTGTCACCAAGGACGGGTGAAGTGACCCCTATGAGCCTCAGTTTCTTCACATGTAAAATGCACATAGGACTGTAAGAATTAGAGGAACTGAAGTATATAAAGTGCTTAGCATAGTAAATGCTAAGTAATAGTTACGATTATAAAGTGACATAAAATTGCATTAGCCTCTCTGTCATCCACACCCTAGTTCTCAGCTCACCTTAAGCTAGCTAACAGTTAGTGCTAGCTCTCCTGGCAGGGAGGACATGGAGGACACGGTGTCCTCACAGGAACAGCTACTATCCAACACGGCATGGGTTGCCTCCTCCTGGCACTGGTGGGAGCGCGAGAGTGAGCAGGGAGGAGCCTTCACCTCTTCACCTGTTCGCAGCCCCCTGCCTCGGCCCAACATAGCCTCCCATGCCTCCCCAGAAGTCATGCTGCTGTTTCCCCCACTCCACGGAGCGAGAACCCAGGAAAGCAGAGGACTTCTCCACAGCCCCTGGGACTCAGGGTAATGGGGTACCCAGCCCCAGAGAGGTGATGAGAGAAGCAGCCACCAGGCAGAGAAGGCCTTCCCTGGGGAGTCCTGTCTGACTTCCCAAAGCCGCCTGAGCTACCCAGAGCTATCAGCGTTCCCAGACACAGAGGCCTTCATCCCCTGAAAGGGAGCAGCCAGGCAGAAAGACAAAGGCCATATCTGATCCCAGCTGGGGTTGAGGCCACAGGTTGGGGGAAGGGAGGCGGGCAGAGGGGCCAAGCAAGAGCAGAGCACATCTGGGCAGGCGTGGAGGAGGGGCGCCTGGAAGTCGGAGGAGAGGACTTGAGGTGCGGCGGGATAACAGTGTGTCACCACCCTCTTTTCGGTTTTCAGCCTCTCCAGTAGGTATCCCATGGCCCCCCTCTGCACAGAGTTTCTCTCTCCATTTCCCGCTTCCTTACAGCAGGATGAGTAACAACTGTTCACCTGGCACACGTGGCAGCGCGCCAAGGGGAGAGTGAGCCAGCCGAGGGGAGGGTGGGCCCGGGGAGAGTGAGCCGCGGGGAGAGTGCACAGCACAGGTGGCCGAGAGCACAGGCACAGCCAGGTGCCTGTCCTGTCTGTGCCTGTCTCACCTGCAGGACGAGGCAGGGGCAGACAACTAGACCACCACAGGTCACTGGGAGGACAGTATTGAGGCAGTGTGCATGTACGAAGCACACAGAACAGTGCCTGGGACTCTAAACACCAGCTACTGCTGTAGCAGTGTAGACTCTGCCCCCTCCCATCACGGCCGGCCCTGGGAGGGGGACTGGAGTCCCGCATCACACAGGTGCATGCACAGCTCAGGTAGGAGAATGCAGTACCACCCAGCAAAGAAGCCAGTGTTTCTGGGCCCATGTGAAGATCCCTTCCCAGCATCCTAGCTGGCCCCAATGAAAAGGCAGTGACAGGAGGCCACAAAGGTCACGCTCACCCTGTGTCTCAGCTTCCATGCTGGGCCCTTCTCACCCGCACACTCCCTTGGAAGCCTTGTTCAGGGACCAACTCCCTCTGAGTCAAATGCCCAGCCCATGCACACCCTCGTCCCCTGGGGAGGGCCACACACCATGCGTCCACTCTGTACTCTGGCATGTGAGGCACTCACTATTCCTCTCTGGCCCTCATCCACCCTCCCCCACATGCCAGCTCTGGGAGGGCCTCTGAACTCCTGTGAAGGCCCTTGAACTTCCAAGGTCTACTTTGCTCTTCTCACCCTTTCCCCAGAAAGAAGCTTTGAAACGGACCAACTACCTAAGGCTCCTCTCCACCTCCAGCTCACCAAATCCATGCCAGGCAGGCCACGCGGGCCAACCTGCTGCCCCTGAGGATGACTGTGATCGCCCTCACATTGGCCAAGGGTTTCAGAGCACAAGGTGCTGTCTGCCACTCTGCCTTGCACAAACTGGACAGGGGAGACTTGCTCAGCATCACGCACACGTTTGTAGGAAATGGAGTTGAGATTTAAATTGGGTTCTCCTGGGAGAGGACTGACATAAGGGATCTGGAGGAAGGGGTAGGAGAGCGCAGCAGTGGCTGGAGAATTCATCCTGCTGGGTTAGGTTGTAAGGTAAGGAGAAGCCAGGCTTGGAGGGTCCCTCAGCCTTCTGGTCACTCCCACTAGCACGCCTGCTAGCATCCTGGGACTGCCCCTTGGAAACTTGAGCCTCATCACCTTCCAGAGGGACTGTTCCCTCGAGGACTTGGGTCCCTTCCTCCTCCTCCTCAGTCCTTACTTACCTTCCATGGGTTGTCAATTCCAATTCTGGAATACTTGTTGAATTAAAGCATCCTCTCCTGAACGGTCCCCTCCTTTGGCTCAAACCTGTGTCCTTTCTCTCCAGGACAATTTCAAGACATAGCTGTCTGGGTGAGTGACACTCGTGTGATGCTGGCACAGATGTGTGGATGAATGAGTAGCCTTGTCCATAGCCTCTCTTGTTAGCTGACCATCTCCTAGGCCTCAGCAGGCCCTGAGCTTCCCTCCAACAAAATTCTTCCCACAGCCTATTGTGTCCTGCATTTATCTGGATCCCTCAGGGAGCCTATTCAATTTGTTTTATTTTATTTTGCTTTATTTTGAGACAGAGTATTGCTTTGTTACCCAGATACAGAGCTCATCATAGCTCACAGCAGCCTTCAATTCCTGGGCTTGAGGGATCCTCCTACCTCAGCCTCCAGAATGGCAGGGACTACAGGCACCCACCACAACTCCCAGCTAGCTTTTCTATTTTTAGTAGAGACAGGGTCTTGCTCTTGCTCAGGCTGGTCTCGAACTCTTAACCTCAAAGGATCCTCCCACCTCGGCCTCCCAGAGTGGTGGGATTATAGGTATAAGCTACCGCAACGGCCCCCAAGAATGGGCTTATGGAAGGTAATGGAACACACAAGGGAGTGAATGGGTGGGTGGATGAAGGAACTGCAGGTTACATCACTGCCCTAAACACAAGCAGTAGTGCAGGAATTGTCCAGAGGAGAAACACACAAGGGAGGCCAGTCTCAGGCTCTCAGCTGCAAAAGCCCCTTGTGCACCAACCGAATCCTCTCTTTGGAGTTCTGCTCTATAGGCAAATCAACAGCCCACAAGGAGATGGCATGGTTGCCAAAAAACAAAAAACCAAACACATCAAAACAAACCAAAAAACATAACAACAACGCCCAGAGGTGACAAGCGCAGCTCCCTAAAAGAGTAAGACAGACAAGCTCTCTGCCTTCTGGGACCTCCCTCTGAGACCCACACAAGAACACAGGTGGCAACATCTAGGCCACTTGGAAAGACAACCTAGAAATAGACAATCAACTCACAGCCAGACTGTATCTGTATCCTAGGCCCAACAGGAGGCACGAGGGGCGGGAGTGAGGGCCAAGCTGTGCTCAAGCACATAGGTCCCTCAAGACAGTGGACACAGGAACCACCGGAGGGCCAGAGGGCTGGAGAGCAAGCCAGCTTGAGGAATGGTGTGGGGAGTGGGGTGGAAGGTTCTGGCACATGGTGACGTGAGTGCACGCACGTCCTTGCCCTGGTCACCCCAGCCTGCACAGCTCCCACATTCTGCTTGCTGCTGTCTTGTCCTCCAGCCCGAGTCTCCAGCCAATACCACTAATTGTTTCCTCACTGGCCAACTGGTGGGAATGAGCAGCCATAAAGGAAGCAAACAGCACATGCCGTGCACCCAGCAATTTTACTGTTGGCAATTTGAGAGAAAAATAAAATGAGGACAGGGCTGCAGGGCCAGTAAAGGGAAGTATATTTCCAAGTGATTTTCCCTCTTACTGCTGAGCAGCCAGGGCTCCTCTTCATGGGCAATTCTATGACAAGCAAGACACAGCCTTGTCAGCAAAGTATGGGCACTTGTGATGCAAACCAGGCAGGCTGGGCCTGGGGAGGGGATGACGGAATGGCAGAACCTCAGTGTTGGAAGGGACGGTGACGGTCACCTTGTCCACCTTCCCTCTCAATCAGAAGTCACCAGTCCGGCATGCCCAGCATGTGGTCATCCCTGCCCCTCCTGAACCCTCCCGGCTGCAGAGCTCACTGCCTCACGCAGCAGCCCTTTCGATTTGCTGACAGCTCTGGCTATTAAAATCCTATTCTTTACAATCTTTGGATCTCTGCCTTCCTGTGATGTTCAAATCTGTTATCCTAGTTCTGCCCTCTGGAGCCAATCAATATTTATTGAGGACCTACTATGCATCGCTATTCAGGATTCTGAAGTTATAGCAGTGAAGCAAAGCCTCCTGGGGTGTTTCTATCTCTTGGGCAAGCCTACTGCTTCTTCCACATGACACAGGATTTTTCACTTCTCCCTAGAACCTTTGCAATCCTACTTGTATGCAGGCTGCAATTTGTGAGATCTCTGCGGGCTAAGAGCTATTTCTCCCAATACACCCCAAAAAGCGTCCCTGAAAAGAGGAGATAGTTGTGAAGGGACTTGAAGACACCAGTCTTTTTCAAGGCAGCTTGTTTTGTTTTCAACACACAACACTCATTCCCAGTAGACAAGGCACTGGTCTGCTTACTGTCCTACCCATCCCCACCACCGCTGGCTGGACCCCTACAGCTGTGGGGGCACAGCTCCCTGCTGGACCCCAGGGACCAGAACTGTGCAGGGCACACAGAAGACTCAGTAAACATTTGTTGAGTGGAGGGCTGAATAGATGGATGCACAGGGCTCGGATCACTCATGGGGAGAATGAGTAAGGTCTCTGCACCCATTTCTCTTCCTCAGGCAGGAAGAAATAGCTCCCTCATCAGCTGGGCAGATGGGTGGCAGGCCCAAGAAGAGGCTCCCAGGGAGGTTTGTGGGCACAGAGCCAGGTCCCATCTCAACTAGAGCCCTGAGCAGCCGGCATGCTGGTGTGGCCACACTGAGCTGCCATGGGGTCCAGGACTGCTTCCAGGGGAGGAGCCATGGACAAGTCGCAGGGAGTCAGTCAGTGGGAGGAATGCAGCCCTGTGCCTTGTGGGCTGCAATCTGCTATGGGCCCTGAGGAATGATCTGGAGTGTGGAGGAGATGTGTCCCTGCTCTGGACACCATGCTCCTAGGATACTCGGGACAACCACTCAACGGCGAGGCCACAAGAGCCTAGGTTGACTGTGCAGGACCTTCTGCAGCACTGAGGGCCCCTGGAGAGGATGCTTCCCAGAGGAGGGAGTTGCAAAGGGTTTGGAAGGACAGAGTAGCTAACAATAATTAAAACAAGGGGGCGGTGCCTGTGGCTCAGTGGGTAGGGCGCTGGCCCCATATACCAAGGGTGGTGGGTTCGAACCCGGCCCCAGCCAAATTGAACAAAAAATAGCCGAGCATTGTGGTGGGCACCTATAGTCCCAGCTACTCGGGAGGCTGAGGCAAGAGAATAGCCTAAGCCCAGGAGTTGGAGGTTGCTGTGAGCTGTGACGCCACAGCACACTACCAAGGGTGATAAAGTAAAACTCTGTCTCAAAAATAAATAAATGAATAAAATAATAATAATAAAAACAATGGTCATTCATTAAACACGTGTGTATGCCAGGCACTCTGATAACCACTTTACAGACATCAATTCAACTTAGTGCTCACAACCCCCTGAAAAGTAGATGTGATTGACCGTTTCACAAATGGAGACACAAGGCCAGAAAGATGAAGCAACTGGGACAAGGTCCAACATTACCTAGAGGCAATAGTGGGATTTGAACCCAGGACCCCAAAGCTGGACTCGGTGCAGCATGAGCCCACCAGTGGGCCCTCTGGCAGCTGCTGCAATTTCTAAAGGAAATCAGGCCCCACCAAAGGCCATAGCTCCAGAGTTCCACTGCAGACCCTCCCACCAAGGTTCTTGGGCAGATCAAAGCCCACAGCACTGTCTGGCCTTGCTACCCTGTCCGGCTACCCTCACAGTCTGCCCTCTCCCAGGCTTTCTCCTCCAGACAGTGTGCTCTCTACCCCAAACCACTTCCTCTTCCCCTTTCGAGGCAGGAAATAGGAAAGCCATCAGTCAGAAGCAGGTCTCAGATATCACCCAGGCCACCCTTCACTCTGGAGTGGAGGACCCCATCACCAGGGAGCTGCCGAGGCTGCCCTAGGCTTTGTGGTCAGTGGGATGTCTATACCCTCCACCCAGATGCTTCCTCCCATAAGCCACCTTGGAGAGGACCTATGCCATCCTCCCTGAACCCCACCCTCTCCCTTCTGTAGGTCCTGCCTCAGCTCAGAGTGGTCCAGGAGCCCTCCTTGGCCATTCTCATTCCCCATGTGTATCCAGGCCACACAATAGACGGCCCTTTTTCTTTTCCTTTTCTTTTTCATTTATTTATTTATTTGTTTAAGACATAGTCTCAAGCTGTTGCCCTCGGTAGAGTGCCATGGCATCACAGCTCATAGCAACCTCCAACTCTTGGGCTCAAGTGAGCCTCTTGCCTGAGTTTTTCTATTTTTAGTAGAAACAGGGTCTTGCTTTTGCTCAGGCTGGTCTCAAACTTGTGAGCTCAAGCAAGTTTGAGGCCTCCCTAGCACTGTAATCTTAGAGTGCTAGGATTACAGGCATGAACCACCACGCCTGGCCTATTTATTTATTTTTGAGATAGAGTCTCACTCTATTGCCCTGGGTATGTACCATGACATCAGTGTAGTTCACAAGCTCACAGCAACCTCAAACTCCTGGGCTCAAGTGATCCTCCTGCCTCAGCCTCCCAAGTAGCTGGGACTACAGGTGCCCGCCACAATGTCTGGCTAATTTTTTCATTTTTGGTAAGACAGAAGTCTTGCTCTTGCTCAGGCTGGTCTTGAACTCCTGACCTCAAGTGATCCTCTCATCTCAGCCTCCCTGGAGTGTTAGGATTACAGGCATGAATCACTGTGCCCTGACTAGATGGCCTCCTACTCCGAAGCATCAACCATGTCCAGTTGCATCCCAGTCTGCAAAAAAGCAGCACATTCTTCATCCCGGTGGGCTCTGTACACTGTCCACCACTGGTCCCAACACTTTCAGCTTATCTGAACTGCTCCAAGTTCATCACAGTATCCCTCTGAATGAGTCACAACAGAAAATAAGCCTAAAGCAATAATAAATAAGTAAGTGAATGGATGAATAAAACAAATGAAGTACAGTCCCCAGCTCCTGTGCTCCAGGGGGCGCCGTTTGCATAGTAGTCCGTGGGAACCATGCACCTTAACTCCCAACAGCAAGGCCCAAGGTCTCTTCTGTATCAGAAGACAAACCAGCCACAACGCTTTGGATTACCTCCAGTATCCCTGGGTTTTGATTGTTGGTTTAGAAAAGTATCTCTCCACACTCTGGTTCTCTGCATTTGTTGAGAATTGAGGGCTGAGAGTAAACTGTTCCAAGGCATAAATCATCCCCTGGAAACCCTAGATCCCCTTGGCTCTGCAGGGCTCTAAAGGTTTCTGGGACTTTGGGGCGATAAAATGTCTTTATCAAGGGCAGTGAAATCACTGGCACTACTGCTACTAGGACACAGACTGGCAAAAATCATCTAAACGTCCAGTTACTGGTTTTGCCACGCAGTCTCCATCTAGCAGGGATGTGGCTTGCCTTCCCAGCAGAGTGACCCTAAGAAGCCCTGAGATCATAGACTAGTGAAAAGAACTGGGACTTTGGGGTCAGAAGCCTGGGTTTGAGTCCCAGCTATCTTCACTTCTCTGGGCCTTAACACCTCATCCAGAACAAATGGTTAGTCATTCTTATTTAACAGAGCTCCATGAGAATTAAATTAAGTGGGTCAACGGTAAGTAGAATATCTAGCAGTGTCTACAGCAAAGTAGATACTCATTATATATTAATTCTGTTCCCCTTGATTTCCCTCCTTTCTCTGTATCTACCCTTCTACTGTGCAGGGCAGGGTCCTGTCACCCTCCTGACACCCTTGCCCTTCCCCTGATGGAGGAAGGATGCCAGAGACAGGGGCAGAACACTCTGCGGTCCTTGCTGTCCAGTTCTGTGAGAGCAGCTGCAACTGTACAGCAGCCAACAGCATCTGGACCTTCCTCTCTACAGTACTCACTGCCGGGGGCCTTAGTCCCAAGGGGGCTGTTCTAAACAGGTTTCCTTCCAAAAGATAAAAGAAACCGACAGGATGGTAAGTAATTGATCCCTTAAAAGAGGCAGAGAGGGAGCATAAATAGCTACCTAGCCAGAAGGCAAGGTGGAATGGCTCCTACCAGTTCCTGCTTCAATTCCCAGATTTCAAGATGCAGTCATACCCAAACAGGTGGAAAAAAAGGAGGCAAGAAGAGCAAAACAATGGCAAAAATAAATACAAATACAGACACACCCCTGCACACATACACATGACCAGCTCAATATAGATGTTTGTTAGGTAGAAAATTCTGTACAGAGAGAATTTAAATGTTGGTTTTCTCTATCTCTTTAATGAAAACACAATACTCATTTATATCTGGTGGAATGAGAAACAAATGTGGGGATAGCCCCACATTTTCCAAAAATATGTCTACCTGCTACTGAAGTTGAAGAACATCCACAAGAGCCTCCTACCCCTCAGGCCCTGCTGCCTGGGTAACTGACCTCGAGACTAACACAGATCAGCAAGAAATCATAATCCCTTACATTTGATGAACAGCTTATAATTCTCGAATTGCCTTCATATTGTTTTAATTTTTTTTTTTTGAGTCACAAAAACCTCCAGAAGCTGAATCTCAGGGTTCAGAACTTCCCTACAGCTTGAGAAAAAGGTATTATGATCTTGAACCCACATCTGACTCTCGTTTCCCGAAGTCACACTACAAAGTAAATGAAATGCCCAGGTAACAGGATAACAGAAACTGGTCAACTCCCATCAACCTTAGTCATGGCTCAGAATCCTCTAACTCGGGTTTTAGGGAGATGAAGAATGCCAAGTGCTTGGATATAAAATAGTATAGAATTTGGGAAAGGGGAATCTAGGATAAACCAAGGTACCTAAAATCAAAGAGGAGAAGGATGAAGAACAACTTCATCTTCTGTCCTTAAAGTGTTAGTTCCACGGTGTGCAACCCAAGGGTCAAACAAGAAAAAGGACTCTCTATGACAGGAGGCTGGCAGGCAAGGGTCCCAGACTTCCAGGTTGGAATGGAAGTGGGCTTGGGCAGTACAATGAGCTGCAAAGCAAGGGAGAGAGGGCACCGTGGAGGGATGAAGCTTCTCATCCAGCCCAGGACTGCAAGGTGCTCCTTAAAAGGGAAGCCGGCAAGGGCGTGGGAATCCACCATCCTAGGCTGGGGGTAATCTGTAAAGACATTGGTGACAACCAGGAAGGGTACCTTGTGGGAAGTGGCTTCTTAACCCTGAGAACAGACTGAGCTGGAGTTAAAGTTAGGGAAACCCAGAGCTCATCTCTTCTCATACCTGCTGGGAGGCCTCTGAATGAACCTTCCTTTCCATAGTTCCACTCTCTGCAGCCTGTGACTCAATTGCCTTCTGACTCCTAATAATCCCAGAGACAAGGGTATTCGGTCCCAGTTTCCTTATATATATAATTTCCATCTGCATAGAAATTAACATCACAAATTCATTCGAGCCCCTACTATGTGCTGGACACTGAGACAGAAGGGAAAATAAACCCTGCCCCAGGGAGCCCCTCCCCCCACAGGTAGCCCCTACCATCCCAGCCTGGGCTCCCTGCCCCATCAGACACACCAGCCCCATCATCTCCAGCATCCTGGGCCCTGTCCCTACCTTTCAGCCCTGCCCTAGTCTCCCCCAGTTCCCAACAAACCCTGAGTGATCAATAACTTAATCTTCCCTATCTCCTCATTTGCATGTTTTTAGGAGACTTCAGTGTTCTCTAATCTCTCTTCAAGTAACTGGGAGCCCACAAAAGACAAGTGCTAAAACTCCTGTCCTCCCTACTCTGCCCACAGAGGTGATGGTACCAGCCACCCCAAGTTGCCCAGCCACTCTGTCTCTGCAGGTTAAGTATTGAGAACCTGCTGCATACTAGTGAAACTCAAGTATTACACATACACTGTACTTTCTACAGAGAAAACTAATGGCTCTAACAGGTTCACTGACTTAACACAAGGAGAGGTGATGATGACAGAGGGGGATTGGAACTGGGGTCTTCTTACTTGATATAGTCTCTCTCCATCCCACTTGGGCCCTGAGCCAAAAGAGGATACATGGGAGAACCACTGGACCAGTTTCCGTCACAAGATGGAATCCTAGCTCTCCAGGTCTCAGGGAGAGCAGTGTGTGCATATGGGTGTGTGCATGTGAGAGCGCGTGTGTACACATAGGTATGTGTGTACATGTGTGTGCACCGTGAAGGGAGAAAGAAGGAAGGGCATGAAGGGAAAGGAATAAGACAGAGGGGGTAGGAGGACAAAGTGGGCCCAGAGTGGAAGAGAACCTTCCTACTAGTCCTTCTACATCAGGGAAGACAACCCACCGTGTAGTACCCATTACAGCCTTCAATTTCCTTCTCATTCGGGGGACCTGAAGCAAAGAGTTGGCTTGCTCATTGGTTTGAGTTTAATTCATTTGTGTAACATCCCTGTTCAGAACGATGTCTAATTAACACTTTTGTTGGGGGGAATAAAACCTCCCATAATCATTAATGAACAGGGGAGGGGAGGGGAAGCTTTCCCAGGCAGCAGCCTCCATTCTACCGGGCTGTTTGCTGGCTCCATCTTAGAGATGTCTTAATGAGATGTGTCTTAAAAATGGGATTTCGCTTACTTTAGACTGGGACAAACAGATGGAGATGAGATTTGATGAAGGGATTCTCAACACAACACGAGTCAGCACTCACACCCAATGCTAGGGAACTTGATTCTGGGTGCTAAATCCAGACAGGGGATACATGGCTGGACAGCGCCACCAAGCAAGTTAGGGATGTCCAGCTGCTGGATGGAATTCCAAGGATGAGACTGCTTCTTTCTCATTTCCTCACCCCCTCTAGACTTCACAGGGAGAAATAAGATCTTAGATTTATTTATAATTGCACAGTTTGCAAAATGACTTTACACATGCTAGTTCACAATTCTTAGGGTCAGAGAATGCCAACAACCCATGTAATACACAAGAAAAAGCTCAGTGAAACTGAGGAACTTGCTCAAGGTCATGAAGGTAAACATGGTGTGGCTGAGTGACAGTTGAACCCAGACTGTCTGACTCCAGAACCCTGCACTTCCTGGGAAGCAGACAGGGTTTGCAGGTCACTGAGCACATGTTTTTGCTCTGCAGAGAAGTCACCTAGAGCTAAAACCCTGTCGAGGATATGTAGTATAAAAAAGGCATTGGGATGACTTGGACTTTTGGACTTCTAGTGGTCAAGGAACCATTTAAAATTATAAACAAGAGCCCGAATGGCTTGTATATGTGAGGGTAAAGAAGGGGGAAGCCATAACTTTTGTAAGATTCTCAAAACAGTCTGTGGTCCCAAAGCCATAAGATTCAGCTGCTGGGGGTTCCATCTCTGCCCACACCTTCGAGTGTGAAACGTGAAATACCACATATCAGAGGACTAATAGGAATGCCTGGTTCTAACCCCACCACTTTCATCTGGGTGACTCAGTTAACCATTTAACCCTTCTGGCCTTCAATGTTCATACCTGAGAAACAGGAGTCAAAAACCCTACCTTGCCTATGCAGGGATTTTGTGAGGACCAAAAAAAAAAAAATCCATAAGGGTAAGAGAAATGGTATCTAGAATAATGTGATGGGAGAGAATTACTCTCACTGTTCATCCTTCTGCAGTTTTTACATTGTGTACTACATGTATTACTTACTAAAAATATAAAATTAAAAAATTAGCAAAAATATTTTTAAGCCGGGCGCAGAGGCTCACGCCTATAAACCTAGTACTCTGGAAGGCCGAGGAGGGTGAATTGCCTGAGCTCACGGGTTCAAGACCAGCCTGAGCAAAAGCAAGACCCCGTCTCTAAAAGTAGCCAGGCATTGTGGTGGGCACCTGTAGTCCCAGCCACTTGGAGTCTGAAGCAAGAGAACTGCTTAAGCCCAAGAGTTTGAGGTTGCTGTGAGCTATGGCACCATAGCACTCTACTGAGGCTGACAAAATCAGACTCTGTCTCAAAAAAAAAAAAAAAATTAAGCCATCAGGTTACAGAGTGCTTTATATACACAATCTCACTTAATTCTCTGAACAGCCCTGCCAGAGAGAGATGATATTCCCAGCTGCATGTGAGGCAACTGAGACAAAGCTCAGGTACGTCAAAAAACATCATGAATGCGATTAAACGTGAGCAGGTCTAGGACTGAAATTTGTATCTCTGTTATGTCAGAGATGCCATTTGCTTCTCTCTCCCTCTCTCTCTCTCCCCACACCCCCTTCTTTCTCTCTCACGTCCTCTATATCACAGGTGCTGTGCTCATTCCATCTCATAAAAGCTCAGTGTTAGGAGATAAACTTGAGGTAGACTGGAGGAGAATAAATTTCACTATATAGCTACAGGAGGGCTAAAAGTTTCCCCGTCATTATCTAAATATAGGACTCTCATAAGTATTCACCTTACAACCACACCAACTGTGCCCTGGCAGCCTAAAGAATAGTATTAAAAAATTATAAATATATATTAACACATGTATGTGTGTGGGCACACACACACAGGTTTTTGTTGGAGCAAGAGGGTGAGAGCATTTGGATGGAGCACAGCTACTGACACAGCACTGCAGTCTGGCACTGTTGAAACCCGCCCAGGCAGCTTGGCAAAGTTGTTCATTTTGTCCTACCCCTCAAACACACTCACCCTTGCCTTGCACAGTCTTGTAAATACTTGGCTGTTGATTCAGGAGAGGTTATTGTTTTCATTCTGCTGTCTACATGCCCTGTACAGGTTTATCCATGTCAGTGCCTCGGGCTTAGACTGCAGCCCCCAGAGGGCAGGGGCTGGGCCATACCTGCCTCTTCATGCAACATCCATACGGAGCCAGACACCATTATGTGCTTAATAAAGGTCTGAGCAGATGACCAACAGAGATAAAGGCCATTTATTTCAACTTAAAGGGCAATGAGGCCTCCGGGTAGGGTAATTTTGACCAGACAGTGCTGTACGGTGCAATCTGCACTCCTCCCTGGAGTGCTTCCTGGCTCTACCTGGCTCAGCTTAGCTCCAGAGCAAAAGAATTAGCCTCTGTCAAGGATCAGTTTGTCCACTTATAAAATGGGGAGAAATAACACCCAGTTCACACGACTGCAGTGAAAATTAAACAAGGGAACTGCGAAATCCTTAGTAAAGTGCTACAGATTAGTCACTTAAGTTAAAAAAAAAAGAGAGAGAGAGAAGAGAAAGAAAGAAATTAAAAACAACAATAGAGCAAATTCCTAAGATGTGGAAGCTTTTCACCAGGAAAATGCCTCCTGGAGAGGTGTCTGGCCCCCTGTGTCTGTAGCCCTGTGATAAGGCCCAGCAGGTCATCAGCAGATGGGAGAATACCCAGGAGATCCTTGCCAAAGCTGGCTGTCACAACTAAAAGGAGGATGTGCACCCAGTTTGGGGGAACAGCTAAAGAGGAAAGAAGTAGCCCAAGTTCTTGCCTAAATTCCATTTAAGTTGCATTAACCCTTCTCCAGCCATTGCAGATGGGACACACCACACAGCTACACAATCCCCAACATTAGGAAGGGTTTGTTGGAGGAACAGCCCAATTTGTGCAAATTGCCACAATGTGAAGACGCACACATCCAGGGGACCTGGAGAAGGCAAACAAAACTAATTACGTGGAAATCCCACAGAAGTTCAGGGCTGATTTTGCAGGAGGTGAAGGTCAATGGCCAGTAGTGATGAGAGTCAAGGGCTTGTCGGAAGACTGGAGGCAGGAGTTAGCAGGCCCCAGGTCAGGACCTGGCTAGTTTTCCAGATCAAGTGGGGGATGGACGCAGGGGCAGATAGGGGAGTGACCTGCTTGGGGGTGTGGTGAGGAAGCAGGAGGGTTGGTCCTTTTAAAGTGGTCTCTAGATTATGACTCCCTTCCTGGGGCTGCCCCTGCCCTATCTGTAAAACCGAGATCCTATTAATTCTCCCTGAAGGCCAACCATTTTCCATGGGTGATGTGTCCTTGCTCTGAGCTTTCTAGGTGGCAATTTTAGCATTTCCTGTCTTGCTCTGAAATGACACAAACATATCTAGGACCTACTATGTGCCAAGTGCTTGCAGCTGATCTAAGTTTCCCCACACCTGTGTGCTCATTTACAGTACCCCAGCTCCCAGGCAGGCTTTTGTGACACTGTAAAACATATGGGCTTTTTTGTTTGTTTGTTTTGGAGACAGTCTCACTTGTTGCCCTCGCCCTCAATAGAGTGCCATGGTGTCACAGCTTACAGCAACCTTAAACTCTTGGGCTCAAGCAATTCTCTTGTTTCAGCCTCCCCAGTAGCTCAGACTACAGGCACCCTCCACAACGCCCGACTATTTTTAGAGATCGGGTCTCGCTCTTGCTCAGGCTGGTCTTGAACCTATGTGCTCAGGCAATCCACCTGCCTCGGCCTCCCAGAGGGCTAGGATGACAGGCCTGAGCCACTGCTCCAGCCCTCATAAAATATTACATTTGGTCCTGGCTTCTGGCAGACAACTTCTAGAATCCTTGGAATCTCCAAAGTGATAAGTGTCGTTTGTATGTTAATGATTAACT
This sequence comes from Nycticebus coucang, assembly GCF_027406575.1. Classification (NCBI taxonomy): domain Eukaryota; kingdom Metazoa; phylum Chordata; class Mammalia; order Primates; family Lorisidae; genus Nycticebus; species Nycticebus coucang. Next base: position 103,043,939 of record NC_069789.1, read on the forward strand.
AGAGGCTGCAGCTCTACAGTAGCTTCAGGATGAGGGCCAGTCAGGGAAAAACCAAAGCAAGATTAGAAGGCTGGGACTTTCAGCCCTATCCCCAGCTTCTGGGAAGAGGAGGTGGCTGAGGGTTAAGTTGATCCCCCAAAACCAGTGGCTTCATCAATCTCCCCTCCGGAAAAACCCATGGAGGTTCCAGGAGGGTGGCTGGGAGCTCTGTGTCCTTCCTGCCTTCTTCTCCCTACCCTTCTCTCAGTCTGTATCCTTTGTACCGTTCTTTTTTTGTGTGTGTGTGTGGTTTTCGGCCAGGGCTGGGTTTGAACCCGCCACCTCCGGCATATGGGACCGGTGCCCTACTCCTTGAGCCACAGGCGCCGCCCTGTACTGTTCTTTATAATAAACCAGTAAATGTAAGTGTTTCCTTGAGTTCTGTGAGCCATTTTAGCAAATTAATCAAATCCAAAGAAAGGGTTTTGGGAACTCTGATCTGTAGCCAGTTGGTCAGAAGCATGGGTGGAACAACCCAGGCTTGGATGGGCACTGAATGTGGGGACAGTTGATAGGTCTGTGCCCCCAGCTGTGAGATCTGACATCACCTTCAGGTTATGCAGCCTCAGCATTGACCTGGAGGGCAGAACTGATTGCTTGAAGGGGGGGGGGCGGCCCCTCCACACATCTGATCACATAAGTACTCTGTGCTCAGTATCAGGGGAGGAGAACAGCTTTGGAACATGGAGGTTGGGAGTACAGGATCCAGGTCAGACGGTACAACTCCAATCCCAGCTGCTCTGTCATGGCTTAGCTGTGAGACTTCGGACAAGTGACTTAATTTGTCTATGCCTGAGATTCCTTCTGTAAAATGGGGATGATAAAATACCTACCTCTTAAGAGCTTTGTGAAGATTAAATACGTTAATATCACTAAGAAGGGTGCCTGGCACCCAGTTAGTACCAAAGAGATTGATGCTTGGAAATATGCCTATGACCTAGCAAGTGACACAGCTGGGATTACAACCAAGCATGCCTGACATCACAATTCCTGCTCTTCCCACTCTTCCAGCATCTCATTCTCCGTGTTCATTGAAGTACACGGTCCCTGTCTCCCACAGATCCCCATTAAACCCCTCATGGGATGGGTTAGTCACCTGCTCACTTCTTGGTCCCTCATAGGAGTTAGAGGGTGTCCAATCAGTGAGCCCAGAAAGGCAAGAGCAGGGCAAAGGTATGCTGAACCCAGGTCCTCCAAGTCACCCAGGACAGGAGCAAGGAGGGAGCTAGTGTGAGGCTGGAGTTTCATGTACCCCTGGTTAGCTTTCAGGCAAAGCATCAGTACCAAAGACAGAAATACAGTAGAACCTCTGCAAGTTGACCACCCAGGGGACTGAAACAAGCTGGTCAACACACGGAGGTGGTCAAAACAAGGCACTAGGCCCACTGTACTGACACACACATGTAGTGCATGTCTGGTGTGTGAAAATTAGGTCAACTTGGAGGTGGGTAGTGCAGGGAGGTGGTCAGCTCCTATTGTCGAGGAGGGGAAAGGACCCCAGGAGGAGCTGGGAAGAAACACCTGCCTGCAGCTCCTGTCCTCCTTCTCTCTTCTCACACAGCCTTTGGCTTTCTTACGACTTAACGAAGAGCACAGCAGTGCCAGGGTACCCCCTCACGCCACCCCCAGCCTGAGAGGGGCCTGCTTGAACCGGGCCAGGGCCCCCATCTGCTAGCCTGCCCCGCCAGCTGCTCCGCACTCCTACCTGCCCTTGCCCCAACGGCCCTTCTGCAGGGTGAGGGCATTTCTCAGACCTCCTGACCTCCTGCCCAAAGGATGAAGGCGTAATTAGCAGCCTCTCTGGGGGAGTGGGCAAGGAGAGTGGCTCATTAACCAGCCCTGCCGGGTGCCCCTCCTGCGCTCCTCCCTCCCTGGTTCCGCCTTTTTTGCCTGCCCTCTCCCCTCTATCTCCTCTGCGCCTACTCACCTCTCCCACTCTGTCCCCCTCTGGGCTCTGTTCTGCCCTGGGCTGCATCTTCCGGCCTTGTCTTCCTTCTGGTCTTCCCTTCCTTTTTTCTCCATCTCTCTCCTTTGTTTCCTTCCTAAGACCCTCCCTCGGCCTGGTGGTTCTCCCGCTGTGGTACCCTTAGCCTTTGTCCCTGGTCGCAGTCTTCATTTCCAGGCTTCTCCAGTTCCTTGGCTCCTCCCCTGCCCTCTGCTCCCTTTATTTCCAACTCCCCTTTCTTTGTCCATGTCCCGTACTCTTTTTCCCCTTTGCTTATTCGGTTCCCTCTGATCCCATTCTTGGCCTTATCCTCTATCCCACTCAGAGTCTCCACCACCCTGAAAGCAATATTTGTATACATTCTTTCCCTTTCCTGGTGGGAAGAGAGAATGGGGAAAAACCTGGGGAGCACACGTCCTACTTTTCTCACCCAGGTTGCTCAGCTGCTCTCAAAACCCGCCAGTTAGTCGAAAATGTGACACCAACTGAGGGATCCGGATCGCAGTTTGCGGAGTCAGGGCCAAGAAGGAGAAATCTGAGGACGCCTTCTGTGTGGGGGAGTTACCGTGTCCCCCACACAGGTAAAGATGGAGAAAAAAGGAAGGGAAGACCAGAAGGAAGACCAGGCAGGAAGATGCAGCCCAGGGCAGAACAGAGCCCAGAGGGGGACAGAGTGGGAGAGGGAGACAGGGTGTCTGCCAGCCACACCTGGGCTGCCCGCAGCTGTTAATGAGGCAATCAGGAGGGAGGGCCTCTTTGTGTATTTGGTCTGGTTTCCTCAGTTTAGGGCAAGAAATTCCAACCTCTGCCGAGTTACTTTACTTGCTTTTGCCACACCGCCCCCTCCTTCTAAAAATGCTGCTGGTAGTGAGCGGCCTTCCATTCTGAGGTCAGGGTGGATTCTGAGCTTGGAGGCATGGTACTTGCCTGCCTCAGGAAAACATCAGGTCCCCTTGGCCCTGTCTCTGCGTCAAGTTCTCCTGTACAAACTGTTATGCTTTCAGGGATGATCTCCCCACCGAGTCCAAACCTTCCTGTCCCTTTCCTCCAGGGTTCCCCCTCCCTGGGCTATCTGTTCACCTGCCTGTTCAAACCTTTCTTGTCTTCTTGTTTCCCATTCCCTCCTCCACTCCCCTATCTCCATTTACCAAGGTGACAGGGATGCCCTTCCCAGCACAAGAAAGTCATGTTTCCTTCCTATTTTCCAAACAGTTCCTGAAACGGCACTCCTTCCAGGAAGCCTTCCTCAACTGACTCCCCCTTAAAGCTGTGCTACATCTAAGAATTATTTAATCTCATCTCGATTTAGAGTTAAGAACACCGAATCCCAGAGCAGTTACATGATTTGCCTGGTGTACATGAAGTATTAATGGCAAGGCTAGGAAAAGACACCCCAGTCTCCTAATTCCTCTTTTCGTGCCCTTTTTCCTTCCTATCAAGCTGTCTTTTAGTCAGAGAAGGAAAAATTGATGGTACTGCCTGGTCGTCAGGGGATTTCCAAAGTTAAACATGTTGTTCTTTCCCCCAAAATACCTTCCTTTGTAGGCAGCCTCTTTGCTATATTTGAGATGGGTGTTGTTGGTCTTACATGAAAATTTACTTAACTGTGAGCTCCTGGACGGCAAGTAACCACACTGCATTCATCTATCCCTCAGCACCCAGCAGCCTGGCACCCAATCAATGATCACCAAATTGAAACTAAATGAGATGAAAACATACTCTTGACCGTCTAAAACCAGAGCCCTCTCCATCAATAAGCAGGTAGGGGAGTGTTTTTTGTGGACAGGGTGATAATGCATGGCCCAGTGCATCAGGGGCTGTCCTCTCGTGCCAATCTGCAAGGACAACAGGGTCGTGGAAGGATGCCCATGAACGCAACTTGCACTTTTGCCCTTTCCAAGGCCGAAAGAAAAAGGCAGAATCTTCCAGGCCAAGATCTTTGCCTTTGTTTGGCCCACTCCTGGCCACAGGCCAAACCCAGGCACAGGAGCCATCAGGAGCCACACAGGGCTCCAAAAGGAACCTCAGAGGACACCTATGGGCCTTACCATCACCCAGAGTATTCACTCCCGGCTCCCCATGGACCTAATCTGTCTCTTCACTCGCACCCCCACTGGGTCTGTGCAGGGCTCTGGGAGAAAGAGGCAGGCTGTACACACAGATTAGGGGCCGTGGCACCTTAGCAGAAGGCCCACAGGTGAGATGTGGAAGGCACAGAAAGGGACCTGTGGAGCAGCAGTTGCCTGAACACGGGGACCCTCTCCCTCTCCCTTCTGATTAAGTTCTTGTGCAATCTGTTCTGGAGGCTGTTTGAGGACCTTAAATCTCAAGGCCTAGATTTTGGCAGCTGGCAAAGGATCTGGGGTAAGTCCTGACCTTTAACCCTAGGAGCAGCACATCTATAGCAGGGATTTGGGGTGTGTTGAGGTCACTCTGTCCCCAGTGGAGATAGACTAGATGTAAATTCAATAGGGAAGTGAGGTCACAGAGCACGGGTGGCCCTCAGCTGCAGCAGAAAGAGTCCTGGAATGAGAGTCAAGAATCAGGGCTGCTAGACCCCCGCCCGGTCAGTCTGCTGCACGGCCCTGGGCAGGTCCCATTCATGGAATAGATAACCTCTGAGGTCCTTTCCAGAGCTGACAGCCCAGAACATAGTACGTGTTTAGCACAAGTTGAATGTTTGAATAGATGTAATTCTGAGGCTCCCTTCTTCAGGCTATTTACGATGTTCCCTATACCCCACACATCCACTGGTCTCATATGGATGATAGCGGCCCCATCAACATCTTCCTTGCTTTGTGCCGTCCCCACATCCATGTACCCAGAAACCAGAATGAAGCCTCTCAGACCTCATCGTGTTGAGCCACTTCTCAAGAACCTGCAATAGCTGCCTATGAAGAATCCAGGTGCAAAAGGTGTTAATAATTACCCACCAAGCTCCACCTCTCACCTGCACCCCACACACACCTGGGGTAGATTTCTTTCTCCCTGTGAAATCCACACCATGTCCCCTCCTTCTAAGCCATGCTCCAGATTTCCCTCTTTAAGGAAACCCGGCCAAAGTAGCACCATCCATAACCACACCTAGTATCATTTCCTATCAGGGTTGCGCACCTTGGGGATGCATTAGATTTGCCCCCAGGTGCTTACACCTGTGCTGGTAAGTACAGGCATAATTTGCCTCTGAAACCTTATAAGTGAACAGAAGGAGCTAAGAAAAGACCCCTTTCATCAAGCCCACCACAGCTGCCACACCCACAGAATTTCCGGGGCCTACTCGCTCTTCCCCAGGAAAGGGAGGAAGGCTGAAAACATAATTTATATATATCCTGTAACCTGTTATAGAAAGTAAATAGTCTTCAGGCAAGAATCGGGTGTATGCACATTTCTTCTTAACCTCAATTACAGACTTACACACAGAGTTATAGCTAAAAAGAACCTCTCCTTTTACATAGCCCTACTTTCTCATGTGAGGGGTTACTAATGCCCAGAGAGGTTAAGCAGCTTGTTCAAAGTAACACAGCTTATTAGTAGCAGAGTCAGAAATGGAAGTAAGATGAGGGTAATGCTTCAAAAGGGGCTCTTTCCATGATACCATGATGCTTTTACCTGCTGACTGAATCAGCCAAACCAAGTAGCCGTCTGGCATCATGCAAGCAGCAGAGTTCTGCTTTTTGTGTGGAGGATGTGCAGTGTAGGGTGGTGAGCCCTGACCTGGGCACCCAGAACAGAGTCCTGATAGCAAAAGGAGGACACGCACGTCTGAAGAACAACCAAGAGGAGTTTATAATTCCATCCCAAGAAAGACTTTAACAGCCCTAAGATACAGTATTTTTGACTGTGAATTTTTGAGGTTTGGGTTGAGATACTTCCTAGATGCCAGCCCACATTGGACATTTTTAGGTTGCTGCCGAGGGTGGGACCACCAGCTTCTAAGTGCTCTGTGTAAATCCCAGGAGCTTAGCAACTGAGAAGGAACTGCAGAGGACGTGAGCCACTGCTGCTTCCTCCTGCAACCCAATAAATCCAACCGCTCTTTCCGGTGGTCCCATCATCAATTATGATGAAAACACTCACAGCTCAGTTATCCACACCATTGAGAAAAAGCAGTGGTGTGGATAATGCAAAAGTCATTTCTTTTTAGCTTTAGAAAGCTGATAGTGAATTTTTAGCAGTACCTAATTATGTTCTACCGAAGATAATATTTAAAGTGTTTGCATTGTCTGAGCACATATTAAGGACAGTGTGAGAAACTGAGCTGGAAGAGGAACCAGACTTCAAATTAGACATTCTTTATAGGGATCTAAGAAGTGCATAATCAATGCTCTTGCAAACAACAGGAGTATTTGCTCAGTGGCTTTTTTTTTTTTTTTTTGGTGGACTTACTGTGAGGCAGTCACCCTGCCGTGTGCCGGAGAGAAGAGGCAAGAGAGAGAAGTTAGGGATATAAACAAGTCATAGTCCTGTTCTCTAGGCGTATGGTGGCAGTACAGGAGGTGGGGGCAAACAACTCACTGTGATTAGAGCAGATAATCTGCCAAAATATGAGCAATTTGCTTTGGAAGCCCAAAGGAGAAAAAGGGCTCATTCTTTGGGGGGAATTGAGGTGCATCTTGAAGGCAAATCCAGGTGCCAGATGCTAAACGACAGGAAAAGGCGTCACTGGAGCTGATGAAGAGTGTGAGCAAAGTACGGAGGTGGAAAAATGTGTGGGCTGTCCAGGAGCAGCAGCAAGGTGACCAGGGGAAAGCTCCCCCACCCCGTGCCCTGGGAGGAGCCCGAAGGAGAGGAGACGTGCTCCCTGCTCAGCCAGCCCTGTTTTCAACAAGATGGTTCTTGCTGGGGTTCTCCTAAAGCAAGTTCCTTTCCACTGGCTATTTCTGAGAGCTAAAAAAAAAAAAAAAAAAATCCACCCTGGGAAAAATTCCTGTCTCTGTCCACAGCAGTCTATTATCGACCTCAAACTTACTCAATTCAGAGCTAATTTCTTTGGAATTCCCAGACCTGGGACTTTCTTTACGAGGAGGGTTGTTATATTTGGGGCCTCTCTCTCAGCCGTCAGCCCCTCTAAACTCTTCTAATTTGCAGCTGCTTTAAAATTGCAAAAGAAAAAAAGATGGAGAGGAGGCAGCTCTCTCTGCCTCCCTGACTCTTTCCCTAGCTCTGCGGTTATGCTCAGCAATGATCCTACAAGCCTGGAATTTGAGGAATTTCCTGCCCCGTGCTCCCTGGAAGAGCTGGGAGAGACCTAGCAATTAGGCCTGCAGTTTTCACTCCTGCCTCCTCCACTCAAGTGAAGTACCCCAACGAAACCTCAGTCTAAGGGGCCAGTGTGGAGCTCCACCTGGGACGCGCCCGGGGCCTTAACACATGACTGTCACCCCCCAAAAGACACCCCCACTGCCACCCCTCCTTATTTGCTTCCCCAGCCACCCAAAAGTCTCTGTCAAAGTGCTCCATATCCTTTCCTTTGCCCACCTTAAGAGTGTAATAATAAAATAATAATAATACAGGACATTCACAGAGTTAATTCCTTCCTGAATCCATCCTGCCCTTCTGCAACTGTCTCAGGATAATTCAAGGCTTTTTATTTTTTATTTTTTTTCCTTCCCATCCTCCAGCACCACCACGGGGAGCTGTGCCTCAGCTCTTCGTTCCTTCCCCTCCCATCTGTTCCCCTCTCTCTTGCCCCTTCTCTCTCTTTTCTCCTTTGCCCATATGTTCATCTTACACTGACTTACTCGACTTGCGCTCTTGTCCAGTGCCTACTACAGGCCCAGGGTCTTGGATCTGCTTCCCAGCAGCGTGTCTGTCTCCGAGACCTCTGGCAGGCAAGCTGGAGGCTCTGGGTCTCTATTTCTTTGTCTCTAGAAAGCCAGAGACATGAGAACAGGAATGGGGAAGACGCTCCCAAACCACCTGAATGAACCTTATGTAATCTTCTCTGCAGGAGCTGCGACAGCAGAAGCGCATTTCTCTTCCTAATTATGTTTTGCTCAGGCTAATATTAAAATTGGTACATATTCTCTCACGGCACATCAATCGACGGCTGGATACCAGGTGCCAGCGTGAAAGCAGCCTACGATTTAAACACTGGCCACAAATAGTTCTCAGGCTGGCCACCCACCCGCCACGAGCACAGCCTGGGGAAGGCAGCGGTGCACATGGGCTTCATGAGTGACAGGTCCTGCCCCTCTCTGCCCTCCCCCTTTACTCCAGCGTGCCGCTTGTCCTGGTGTCCAGCTTTGTGTCTGCAACCTCATTCTAGTTGTCCCATTTTTGACATCCTTTCAACAATGCCCCACATTGCCCTTTTTCTTTCCCCCTTCCTCCAATCAGCAGACACTTCTGAGTCTTTGCTGCCCAGACTCCTAAAGAAGTCGACCAGCTGGAACCTGGCTGCCCCACCTCCCCCTCCACCCACAGAACACACTCCGTCCCAGTGCCCACTGCACCCTCTCCCGGCACCACCGCCACTCTGCCCAGCGCCTCCCACCTGTCACAGCTCTCTCCGGGGTCTCACTAGCTTTGCCACCACCAGCACTAGATCAGTTGTGCGCCCCCCCTTCCTCGCTCTGTGCTCGGTCCCCTTTCTGGCAAGTGTTTGGCTGGGACCAGGCCACAGCACACCAGGGCTTGGGCTTCTGCACAGTCATCCCAGCTCTTGACCATTCTGACCCAGGGTGAAATTAAAATGGCAGCTTCCTTCCTCTCTTTCCTTCCCACCCCCACAATTCTCCCTCTCAGCATATTCCACCAGCCTCGAAAGGACTAGACTCTGGTTAAAAAGGAAATCAAAGCGGTTCCACTACTTCAATGGGAATGTTCACTATCTCCAGATTTCCTTCAACTCTCAAGATATTTGCCTTCTGAGGCTGAGAGTTGCCAGTTCCCTCCCCCCCCCACTTACATTCCCTTCAAACAAAGCTTTTCTGTCAGGTTTTTGACGCTGATGAAGATTTTTAAGATTTTTAACTGGAATCTTTCTTTTTTTTTTTTAAGCTTTTCCCCCTCTTCCTCTCTTAATTCTGAAGGATCTTTTGTCTTCTAAGCAAAAGAACTGAGAGCCTGGAAGAGAGGGCTGTCTTCTTTACTTGCCTTGTAAGTAACTGGGAGGAGTTGGGGGGGGGGGGGGATTGGTTTTTCTTTTTAAAGACAGAAAAATAGAAAAAACCAATATGGAACTATTTTCTTTCTCAAAAATTTATTTTAATAGAAAAAACAAGATCTTGAAAGGAAGGGAGGTAAAGAGAAAAGGAAGAAAAGCTAACAGGACACTGAGGGAATGAGAAAAGAAAAGAGAGAAAGAAGGACCTTGAGAAATGCAGGAGCCCGAGAGAAAAGAGGGAAAGAGTGAAAGCAGGAGCTGAGAGGCCCTCCCCCCGTGTCAGATGCCTGAGCTCCCAGAGCAGCTTCTCCACTAGAATCAGCTCGTGGGGACGCACACCTAGCAGTGCCTAGCACAGAGCAAATGCTCAGTAAATGCAGGGCTGAACAAAACAGAGCTGCTATGGTTAATATTTTTTTCTTCATTTTCCTTTTTGCAACAAGACCAGGCCTTTGCCGTGGCTCACTTCTATAATCCCAGCACTCTGGAAGGCCGAGGCGGGTGGATTGCCTAAGCTTACTGGTTCAAGACCAGCCTGACAGCGGTGCCTGTGGCTCAGAGGAGTAGGGCGCCGGCCCCATATGCTGGAGGTGGCAGGTTCAAACCCAGCCCCGGCCAAAAACTGCAAAAAGAAAATAAAAATAAAAAAATAAAAAAGACCAGCCTGACCCAGAGCGAGACCTTGTCTCCAAAAAATAGCTGGTGTTGTGGTGGGCACCTGTAGTCCCAGCTACTTAGATCCTCCTTAGGCAAGAAGATCACTTGAGCCCAAGAGTTTGAGGTTGTGAGCTCTGACACAACGGCACTCTACCCAGGGTGACAGAGTGAGACTCTGTCTCCCCAAAAATATCAAAGAAAACAAGACCAAATGAAAGGTTGGTTGAAATGAGCAGTTGAGAAAGAAAGAGTGCCTGTTGCTCAGTGAGAAGGGTGGCGGGTTCAAACCCAGCCCCAGCCAAACTGCAACAAAAAAATAGCCGGGCGTTGTGGTGGGCACCTGTAGTCCCAGCTACTCAGGAGACTGAGACAAGAGAATCGCTTAAGCCCAAGAGCTGGAGGTTGCTGTGAGCTGTGACCATGCCATGGCACTCTACCAAGGGCAACAAAGTAAGACACTGTCTCTAAAAAAAAAAAAAGAGAGAGAGAGAAAGAGAGAACTCAGGGCCAGGACCTGAGCTGAGAAACTGAAGTCCCACTTCCTCCACCTCTTCTTGTCTTCCCTAAGCTGAGTTCTCCCCCTCATCAAGCAAAACTGATCTAAGGAAGGGCTGTCAGCTCTCAATTACTCACATGTAGGTCCCTCACGTTGGAGATTATCTGTGAAAAAATCTTAATCCCAGGCAGGACAATTTCTTTTGCCACCCAGAATGTTTTGGTTGTCAGTCTGCTGTGAACAGGGAATTAGAAGCTCATTTAAATAGCAGTGCAAGTCAACTCTAATAAGCAAGGCAAATCTGATTATTATCATCGTTATTATCACCATCATGCATTCCAAAGTTTAAAAAAAGATTAAAAAAATCATAGGTAGGTGATATCCATGTCAAGGCTCTTCCTGCTACTGAGTCAATTGGGAGTTAATTATATTTACAGATGGCCTTTAATCTGGATGGCTCTCTGCTGCCTCTGGCCCATATTTATAGCACCTCTAAAATAAAGATTAGAAGCAATTTATATTTTTGTCCACTTAAAATAGTAGCTGACATTTTTATTGCTTTCTTATTATTTGCCAGATACGATGCTCTATGTTTTCTATATCTTAACTACCTTAATTAGCTTACTTATTTCATAAAATATTTGAGGTAGCATACATAGATCCATTTGGTCAATGGTATAAGAAATAAATTAAGAGAAGAAGTTAGACATGGGTGAGGATGGTGGAGATTAGGGAAGCAAGGAAAGAAACTAACAACAGGTTGGGATAAAGCTAAGGTACTAAGTACATGCTGTAAAATCCTGAGCAGCTCATCAGAAATGAACTACCCTGTTTCCCCGAAAATAAGACATCCTCCGAAAATAAGACCTACTTACAGGAAAGATAAGACATCCCCTGAAAATAAGACCTAGCACATCTTTGGGAGCACACCTTAAAATAAGACACTATCTTATTTTCGGGGAAACAGGGTACAAGGTTTAGCCCTGAGCTTCCAAGTAGCCAGTGCAAAGAAGAAAATTTGTGACACTATTTACAGTATCCACAAAGTAAAAACTAACCAGTGGCTAAGGTAAAGTACCCCCGGAACTTTCTCCCATGGATCCTCATAAAAGGACACTGTGATGTGTTAAGCCAGGTTCTGGACCACGCTCCTACCATCAATATGAGACAGTGTTCCCTGGGGCTGTGTCTTAAAGCATTCCTCCCTGCAGGCTGGTGGTCAAATGCTCAGCTCAGTAAAAGTAATTCTTCAAGGGGCCAAGGCTATTCTGTCTTGGCTTGCAGATCTCCAGTGTCTGGCTTAGTCTAAGGATAAAACTAAGAATATCTGCAGGGATGGGCTGGAGGTGAGTGGTAACACTGAGTTGGGGGCTGCAGGTATAAAATAGCACTCTTCCTATGTAGCAATTTCAGCCCCCAGCTCAGAGCTACATCCCAAGACCAGAGGCAGAAAAGGACATCACAGCCTTCTCTGATATTCGTTTCTTAAGAAGCCTCTGAAAGTAAGGAAAGGCAGAACTCAAAAAAGATTATTTCCCTAAGGAGATGGGGTGAGGGGCCAGCCAGCTGTTGTCATGTCTGGGGTAGGAGTGAGGTGACTGAGTGAAACTCATTTAAAAGAGAAAAACGTACTTTGGCATTTAACAAAATTCTGCAGAGTATACCTAACCCCCAAAATATCAGCTTAGCTTTTGGCCATCTTGAGGCTTGGGAAGATTAAGCCTGCTAGAAAAATCCTAAGAAGCATTCAAAGAGGAATTAGGGTAGCATTAAACACAGTTAAGTAGCCCTGGTAAAGCTCCCACATTAGAAGGCCCCTTCCCCCAAGAAGCCCCCCAGCGTCCTGGAGGGCAGCAGCAGCCACACAAGGTTTGGCCTTGCTTGTAGGATCCAAAGAGGGGAAGTCCACAACTCAGCTACCTGGTATTTCAGTGTCCAGAAGTTCTTCCACTTCTCTGACCCCCTTTTTCCCCCACAAAGACTGTATTTTTCTTAATATTGAAGGAGAGAAAACTTGTCCAGTGCTGGTCTGGGGAAGTGGAACTTGAGTGAGCAAGGCAGTCTCCCGCTGAAAGCAAGCAGATTGGAGGGAAGTCCTCCCGGAGAGCCAGGGGAAGGAGCAAAGGGTGGGAGAAGGAGGGGGCTGGAATCTCAGGCTGAGTCCCCACAATGGGCAGGAGTTCCGAACCTGCAGCCTGTTACTTAATTATCTCTGAATGGTTTTTGTTCCTGGCTTTAAACATTTACCCCTATTGGGTTTTCACGGCTTCACAAGCTCTCTATCTCCTTTTCTTTGCCGTTGCCATGGCAACAACTCCAGGCTTACAACTGCTTTCTGATTTTAAATAAAAGTTGAGGTTTCTCTCTCTCTTTCTTCCCTCCCCCTCCTCCCTCCTCCCTCCTTTTTCTCTCTTACTATCGATGAGGTTTCTCTCTCATCTCCCCTTCCCTTCCTCCCTGCCCTCCACTTTCCCCACCCAGCTTTTTCTTTATCATCTCCTCATTCTCTCATTTCCTCCTTCCACCTGCCTCCTCTCTAAGCCCTTTCCCGTATCTTTGGGCTTCCAAGCTGGTCCTAATCCGCTGGTTGCCATGACAGCAAGATGAGGCCCCTTAGGAGAGATGGGGCAGAGGTTGAAAGATAGGGGCATCTCTGGGGAAGGGGGGGGATCTGCTGACAGACCCAGGAGCAGTCACCAGATATCCTCCGGGGACTCCCACCTTCCTCTCTGGGACTCAATTCCTCCAGCAATTAATAGGCAGTAGGTTCCTTAAGTACCACCTCCAGCCCCAGAAAGGACTTTTTGATCTGTGCAATGGGGAATGGCCAGGGAGGTCCATGGGTGGAGGAGACCTGGCCTCAGCAGCAGTTCTTCAGATGGGGGGAGGCCTGTGCTGGTTTGATGGATGTTGGTGGCCTCACCTGGAACCGCCAGTTCTGGTCACTGTTCTGGGCCATGAGGCATTTTGCCACTGAGTCTCTGAGTCTTGGTTTTGTCTGTAACATCCAGGGGTCACAGGGTCTCAAGCACTGCAGACCCCGGTCAGTCCTGCTATCTGGTATCACAAGGGGTCTGCTTGTACCTGCTTAGGGTGGAGGGTCTTCCAGGAATCCTCATCACCAACTGTAAATGCTTCCAGAGGAAGATGGGGCTCCCTCCACACCCCCACCCCTAGTACCCAGGTGGACCTCTTTGCCACCTACTTCTTTCCCCAGCCCTACCCCTGGGCAGACTGGCCGCTGATGTGGAAACCCCATCCGAAGTGGGCTAGAGGAAAAACTACTTCTTCATGTATAACATAAACCTCTCTTAATTTTATGGGGTATGAGTCAGGATAAATATTTGGATAAAGGGGAAAATGGACAACAGTGTAGCATTTTAGAAAAAGCTATGGATGAGGAGACAAAAGACTTGATTTCTAGTTCTACTTTTCCCTCTGATTAGCTCAGTGGTTCTCAGTTGGGGCAATTTTACTTCTCAGGAGGTATCTGGAAATGTCTGAAGACATTTGTTATTGTCACACGGGTGTGGGGGTGTGGGCAGAGACCAGGGATGCAGCTAAATACCCCACAATGACAGGACGGCCCCCACAACTAAGGGTTCACCATGCCCATCCTTGGCAAGCATTTCCTCATTCTGGGCCTCTATTTCTTTGTTCACAGCTAATACCTTCCACTCAATCATCCACTGAATACACACTTCCTGGGTGCCTGTGCCATGCATGGGGGGAGCTACAAGATTGAGTCTAGGATGTCCTGGCCCATAAGCACTTTGCATAATCTGCATTCACAACTCCCAATGAGGGGGTGAAACAGGTTTTATGAGTTCCACATTACTATTAGGGTCACGGACTTACACAGTCACATAGGAAGTCAGAGGAAGCTGGAATCTGAACTCAAGTCTCCTGGCTACAAATCCAGGACTCTTTCCACTCACCCATATCAGAACACCTCAGGCTTTGATCCTACAGTAACAGCTAACACATGCTCCTTGCTCAAGCTCAGGTGCCAGGCCCAGCAATCTGCACTGGCTATGGGATGCACTCTGCCACGTAGAGGCCACCGCTCTAGGGTAAGTGACTTGCACCAGGTGGCCCTGGGAGGAGGCGAGGCAGGTCCTGGCTTTGCTCTTTTACTCAGAAGCTGAAGAGCACTTTGGGGGCCTTAGGCATCTAGTGAGCTCCTTGTTTTACAATGGAATAGCTGAGCCCCCCCCTCCCCCCCATCCCCCCCTCCCCCCCCCCACAGACCTTGCCCATGGGGGAAACAGGCCCAGAAGAGTCAAGACTAAAACCCAGGTCACCTGACTCCCATTCTAAGGTCAACTCTAATCCACCCTGGAGCAGCTCACACCTATAATCTAAGCACTTAGGAGGCCAAAACGGGTGGACTACTTGAGTTGGGAAGTTCGAGACCACCCTCTCTGCTAAAAATAGAAACACTAGCTGGGAGTCCTGGAGGGTGCCTGTGGTCCCAGCTACTTGGGAGGCTGAGGCAAGAGAATCGCTTAAGCCAAGAGTTTGAGGTTGCTGTGAGCTATGATAACACATCACTCTACGCAGGGTAACAGAGTGAGACTCTGTCTCAAAAAAAAAAAAAAAATCTACCCTCGAGCTCTATATTTTTAAATCTTATTGAGGGTAGAAAAGGGGGGGAGGACATGCACCATAAAAAACAGAACAAAGTCCACAGACCCAAGAATCAAAGTTTGAGGGAAAGAGGGAGGAGGAAAGCGGCAGGAACAGTTGGTGGTCAGGAGACTGGAGAAAGCAGCCTCCAGATGGAGAAAGAGCAGCACAGAACTAGACTTTGAGGGGGAGTGCTGGGGAGGGAGCTCAGAAAGAAGCGAGGTGGTGAGCACAGAGGAGGGGACCCAGACTGGGAAAAGGAGGTTTCTGCACCAGCTGTCAGGCTGTCAGTGATGTCCTCACTGTCCTGGTCGCCTCCTGTTCCTCCCAACCTGCTCACCCCACTCTGGCTGACAAATGTCCTGGTCCATTCCCTCACCTGGAAACCCACCCTGGCCAGAGAAAGGAAGAGCCCAGATCCCACCCCCACCTTTAGCCACCCCAGCGTCCAGGGGCTTCACCTGCTGCCAACCAGCTCTAGTCCACAAGAAGTGGACAGAGAGAACCCCCCATCACCACCCCTAGGCCTCAGGAGGCAGCTCTGTCCCCTCCACAGGGCAGTTCCTGGAGAGAATCCTTAAATACTCAGCAGACCACAGCCCACTAGGCTCTTCCCAGCCCCTCCTTCCTTCTGGGGTCTCTCAAGGCCCATTTTACAGATGAGGAAGAGGTCCAGAGGCTTCTTCTGCAGGCCCTAAACCTCACAGGGGAGTGAGGAATGCCTTAGGAAAGAGGAGGGGTTTGTTGTTTGTTTGTTTTGTTTTGTTTTTCACATAACACAATCCAGGGAGCCTTGGGGAATTTGCAATCTGGTTGGAAAATGGAAAGGTCAGTAGTTTTAAAACTGAGCAGTAAACTGGTCCTGTAAAATGACACGAGGAGAAGGCTGGTCAGGAAGTGCCTCTGGAGGAGGAAAACCTTCCAGGCCCAGGGGCTGAGAAGCTGAGACGCTTGGTAGGCAGACTTAAGGTCTTCACAGAGATTCCTGGGGCACTAGTAGATGGCCCTGGTTTTCATTTGTCCCTTCCCCCATAACTCAGCTCTGGTCAGCCTCTGAGATGATTAAAACCAAAAGAATCTTAAATGTCTGGAATTCACTTTTCACCACTGATGCCATTGGCTTATTTTCTGTCTCTCTCTCTCTCTCTCTCTCTTTCTCTCCCCCTCTCCCCCCTCCCTTCTTACAATTTCTCCTCTGGGAGAGCCCTTTGCTTCACCCCTTCCTCCTGGCTGCCTGCTTAGAGATGATTCCCAGTACACACCAGTTAACTTTGTTTTCACTTTGGAGAGAGAGGAGGGGGCTGGGTGTCTCAGGCAAAGGGGAGGGAGGAGGGAAGGGTGGAGGGGCCTTGATCTTGCTGGCGAAAGTTCCCAGAAAAAGAAAAGAGAAGAAATAGCTTTCAGGGAAAGAAATCTGCCTAATGTTTATGTTCCCACAAGACTCTGCAGAACCTTTTCATAGACCAAAGTTAAATTTCAGGGTGAAGCCAGAGCATGTTTCTTTAGGGAGAAACTCTTACCAACACATGCACATAGGCACCTACACAGTTGACCCAAGATCCCCCACCTTCCCAAGGCAGGCTGGGCCATCCTGGGGTAGTATAGGGTGGGGATGTAGACTCCTACCCTATTTACCTAAGTCCAAATGAGATCTGAGAATATGTAAAATGTTTACTGCCACCCTGTTTCCTAAGCAAGTTCTGCCCCTGGGGTGTCCTCCCCACAATCCCAGCCCTTTGAAATCAGCATCTCTAGCCTTGGCTCAGAAACCAAACAAGACAGACCCAGGACTGCACTTGGGAAGAGCTGGTCCTTTACCTGAACTCCCACAGTATGGGAAAGAGGTGGGAAACTGAAGCCAGAAGGAATCCTGGAGATTAACCTTCTCATTTTATGATCAGAAAACAGGTCACTGAAGAAGGTCACTCCTTAGAGGTATAAACGGAGCTGAAATCCACGTCACGGGCATCAAGTGCTCTGAGCACAATGTCTCCCCAACATGGATGTCCTTCTATGATCTCAGGACACCAGGGCTGCATGCAGCACACAGGCCAGCAGCAAGGGGAAGACCAACCCTGCCCGGAGCTGGTGCCCAGGCTGGTGTCCAGGCTGGTCCAGCCTCAGCCTGGACAATTTATTTGTGGAAAGAAAAATTGCACTGGGACAGAGAGGCCCAGGCCGTCACGGCTTTGTTCGACAGCACACTCCAGAGCAGCTCAGGGGAGAAATGTTGTGCCCTCCCTCCCTTGTTGAGAAAGTAGAACAAAAGGGTTCTCTCTCTCTTACCAGATTTTTGAGAAACTTAAAACCTGTTTTATGTGCCTTCTACTAGACACAGCCTAGGTGCATTCATGAGCGGGGGAGCAGCCATGGTAGTAGTAATACAGCAGCGTTTGTTAAGAGCCTATCTTGCATTATGGACTCTGTTTTATATACATAGCTGCCAATCTTTTTGAGATTGCCTTTACCAACATGCAAAGTGAGACTCCCAGAGGTTTGTTTGTTTGGAGACAGAGTCTCCCTCCATCATCCAGGGTAGAGCGCCATGGCATCATCATAGCTTACAGCAGCCTCAAACTCCTAGACTTGAGTGATCCTCCTGTCTCAGCCTACCCAGTAGCTGGGACAACAGATGCCCAACAGATGCCTGCCTATTTTTCCTATTTTTAGTAGAGACAGGGTCTGGCTCTTGCTCAGGCTGGTTTTGAACTCCTGAGCTTAAGCAAACCACTCGCCTCAACCTCCCAGAGTGCTGGGATTATAGGTATCGTGAGCCACCTCACCTAGCCTCAGTGAGTTTATATTCCAGGGTCTTACCAATAGTTGATGCCAAAGAAATTAGTAGGATTCAATTTATTTCATTCTAAAGACCAAGCACATTGGCCCAGGGCCATGAAAGAAAATTCAACATACACAGAGAAAAAAAATGACTCTCTGTGCCCCCATCCCCTCCTGTGGGACCTGCACAGAAGCCCAGGCCACAGAGACTTGTTTTTTTTTTTTTTTTTTGTAGAGACAGAGTCTTACTTTATGGCCCTCGGTAGAGTGCCGTGGTCTCACACAGCTCACAGCAACCTCCAACTCCTGGGCTTAAGCGATTCTCTTGCCTCAGCCTCCCAAGTAGCTGGGACTACAGGCGCCCGCCACAACGCCCGGCTGTTTTTTGGTTGCAGTTTGGCCGGGGCGGGTTCGAACCCTCCACCCTCGGTATATGGGGCCGGCGCCCTACCGACTGAGCCACAGGCGCCGCCCGCCACAGAGACTTGTTGAGCATCAGGAATGAGGAAGACACACTAGAGACTGTGGTCTAACTCACAGGGTAAGTCGTGCACCTCTTGAAGCTTCTCACCAACATGCAGGTGTCCTTTTTGTTCACCCAAGGAGCACAAGGAAAGCCCCTTGTGATGGCAGGGGCTGGGGGAGTGTCTATCATGGGCCTGGGGGAGTGTCCAGCAGGAACAGTGTCCTTTCCCTGCCCTTTCTCTCTGTTTGGTCCTATACTCTGAATCTGCAGAGACAAGGCTGTTTGGTGGGAAGAATGTGACCTTTACAGCCACCCAGACAGACCTGGATCTGACTGGGCACAGCCTAGGCACAGAACAGACATCCCCTGAGCTGCAGTATTCCCCATCTCCACAATGGGGATGCTGAACATTCATTCTGTGTGGCATTGGCACAGCCCTTTGTGACAAGGCACAGAGTAAAGGTGAGCATATTTCTGAGTGATCACTCCCTGGACATTTCCCTAGGTCCACCCCAGGATGTGTGTCCTGATTCTCCCAGGCCAGGAGCTAGGTTGTATTCTGAGGGTGTTCCTGCCCGTCCTTTCCCAGCTTGCCCATGTCACATCACACAGTTGGATGCCCTTCACCTGGGCCCACCTCCTGCTCCTCACCAAGCCTTCTGGTCACCATCATTCTCCTGCTGCACTCCCAGGCAGACAGGGGAGCCAGGTGAGGCCTCTGGTCCACAGAGCCTCCCAGGGCTTGCTGGGCAGACTGTTGGTCCTGGTCCCCAGACCCCTCTCTCCATTCCATGAGTGTCTTCCTTCCTGCTGTCCACCTCCCCGCCCCCCACCCTCCTTCAGTCTCTTCCCTCTCCCCCCTTCTCTCCTTCGCCCCCCTTGCTGCAGGCTTGGAGCAGGAGGTTATGAAAATGAGCTGCATGCCCAGGAGACTGTAATTATCTGCTAAGTGTGAAAGCCAGAGTGATTAATTAAGAGATAATAAAAAGAAAAGGAGGGCGAGACGGGGGCCTCCTGGCTTTGCTTTGATGATAGAACCTGAGGTGAGCCAAGCAATTAGGGGAATCTTTATCGAGAGTTAGCTATAATCCACAAATTACCAAGCTCCAAGTGCTTCGGGAGCAGGCGCACCTCATCCCGCCACTGACAGACCAACAGACGGGAGGACAGCAAGAGGAGGAGCCGGGGAATGGCTGAAGGCCCTGGGGGAGACGAGGCTGAGGAGTAGGCTGTGTGACTGTGTCCCCTGCCATACCCCCAGGCAGTGTTCCCAGGACTGTAGACTGTGCCTGTGCTGGCCCTCACCCGTGAAGGAGGCGCATGGCCCCAAGCACACACCAAGCAAATGGTGGCTGCCTCATGGCAAGCACCTCCCACACCTCTCTACCCCCATACCGCAGGCTCTTCCTCTTCCCCACAGTGACTCACAGCCCACCCTGTCCTCAAGGGAGCAGGGCTGCTCTAACACCAGTCCTCTCCTGAGGTACAGGGAGCGTGTCACGTGTGAGGAGCGTGTCATATGGTATGAACATTGCAGGGGCTGCTCTTGATGAGGCTACCCCAGAGCTTCCGTCCTGGCTGGCAGACCTGCTTCCAGCCCCCACCCTCCCACCAGGCTGGTCCCACCTGTCCCATCTGGCCTCTTCCCTCCACCTGCTCTGGGGAACCTTCCCTCACTGATCCCCAGCTCAGGGGTCATGTGCCCTTCCTCGGGATCTGTCATCAGGGTCTCTTTCTGTACTCTTCTCTGCAGATATGCAACATCGCTCAAAAACCTCCCTATTAGATGTGTTTGCATTGCAGGGGAAGAGGAAGCCTATCTCCCCTGTCATAATCGGCTATCTGGTAGCAGAAACCAAGTTAAAGTTGGTCGTATGTATCAAGTATCTAGGGAAATGCCCACAGTCCTTCATCAGGTCAGGAGGCCCCGGAAGGCAGGTACCCTGTCACATTCACTCACATTTGAGATCCATCCAGGCAAGGCTGGGCCAAGGGCATTCCTGAGGAATTCCAAGAGGAAAATATTCCTGCTCTGGAACTAGAACAGGTCCTGACTGTGGGGTAGACCGGCATCTGGCACTACACCGCCATGCCCACTTCCTACATTCCCGCCTGAGCAGCAGGTGCCAGCGCCTCTCTCTGCCTGGCCCCCCATGGACAGAGGAGGAGGGGCGCTCAGGCCATTGGCTAGAGTTGTTGGGAAGGACACCAGATCCCTCCCGCCCCCAGCTGCTCAGAGCTGCTGAGAAGGGGAAACTGGACAGGTAAGGGCATAGTAACTCAGCCAGGTTCCCGGGAACACCATCCTCACGGCCCTGGCTGAGGACACTGTGGGAGGACAGCTGTAGTGGTCTGCTGGAAAGCAAATCTGACGTCTCCTGAGACAAACTTCTTTGGCTCACGTGGTACCTAGGAGGCAGTCTCACCGATGACCTCCCTGGGCTTGCCTCTCTATTACAAGGAGCTTTGCCCTGAAGCATGAGAAAATAAATCTATTGAGGAAAATGTTATTTACTCAGACACAGAGAATACAGGAGAAATATTCAGTTACAGCCCCTACTTAGTTTCCACACAGGAGCAGGAGTAAGGTTAGATACAAAGAAGAACTTCCTGCTTGCCAGGGAGTATCAGAAATCAAAGAGAGTGAGTAGACAATACTAACAAAATTCCTTCCTCTTCAGAAAAAAAGAATAAACACTGATGTTTCTATGATGACTCAAATTAGTCCAACCTAGAGATTTCTTCAGAGTTCAAAAATATTGGGGTTCTTTTGTTTAGTTTTTTATGTATTTATTTATTAATTTTTGGAGACAGGGTCTTGCTGTCACCCAGGTTGTAGTGCAGTGCCGTGATCACAGCTCACTGCAACCTCAAACTCCTGGGCTCAAGTGATTTTCCTGGCTTAGCCTCCTGAATAGCTGGGACTGCATGTGCAAGCTGCCACATCTGGCTAATTTTTTATTTTATTTTATTTTTTGGGGATAGGGTATTTTTCTGTCGCCCTGGGTAGAGTGCAGTGGCGTCATCATAGCTTGCCATAAAGTCTATTCCTGGGCTCAAATAATCCCCCTGGCCTCAGCCTCCCCAGTAGCTAGAACTACAGGCATGCACCAGTGTCCCCAACTAATTTTTTTTCTATTTTTTTAGTAGAGATGGGGTCTGGCTCTTGCACAGGCTGGTCTCCAACTCCTGAACTCAATGGATCCTCCCTCCTTGGCTTCCCAGAGTGCTAGAATTACAGGTGTGAGCTACTGTGCCTGGCCCAATGTTGGGGTTCTTAAAGAATCATCAGTCCACTTTCATTTCTGGCCTCAGGATCTACATTCTAGGAAGTCAATCAATCTGATCTGATCCCACTCTCATCTTTAATTTGCCTGCGTTCTCACTGGCACCTGCAGATGGCTAAGTGTGCATTGGTTTTCAGGGGGAGAGGAGACCATGAAGGAGAATTAATGGGAATTCTTGTTTTCAGGGATGGGATTCCTTACATATAAGAACCAAGCTTCCACTACACCACCAAGGGAACCTGGAAGGCAGGTGGTCTCTCTTCTCTGGCCAGTGAATCTTCCTCTATAGCCTGGGGCTCTGCACAGCACACACATGGTGAAGGGAGAAAGATAGTGAGTTAGCTCACTGTGGTGGCTGAAAAACTACAAAGTCTATATGAGCATGAGAAGCTGGCCTGCCTAAAGACAGCTCCCCACTTTGCCCCCTATCATGCTCCTAGTTAAGCCTGTGACCTACCTTCCTTCCTGAGTCACACAATCTGCTCATGCTCCAATTTTCAAGCCAAAGCCCACAGGGTCAAGGCCACGGCCAGGAGCTCTGTCAAAATGTTTTCCTCCAAATCCTCCCATTGAGGGATGAATTATGAGGACTTTCTTCATTTTGAAAAAAAAAAAAAAAGAGTGGAAACGACTGACTCAGGCATGACAGAGTTTTCACCAACACACTGGCGGTTGCTTTTCAATGTGCAGCTGGCAGCTGGCAGCACAAGTGAAGACTCGGCAGGGTGGGGTGGGGTGGCTGGGAGCTTACGAGGTGACGGGGAGGGAAGATGCTGGACAGGTCAGCCTGGGGGCTGAGATGGGCATGCTGGCAATCTCTGTACCCTCTCTTGTCCCACAACCTGCTTCCCCAAAACAAACATATCAATGCTCCTGAATCGATGATTCCCCAGAGCTGTGCTATACACTAAGCTGGCTGAAAAGTGAATTCAGTTAAATGAATTGTTTGCTTGATTCTCATTAGAACATTGAAGGTTGTCTCCCTGGAGGAAAGCATCCTCTAATCCCTCAAAGTGTGGTCCTAAGACAACAGTGTCAGCATCACCTGGGAGCTTAAACCTGACCCCCAGACCTTCTGGATCAGAATCTCCATTTTAACAAGATCTCCAGATGTTTTGTAAGTATGTTAAAATTTGAGAATAATTGTTCTAACACACTGATTTGAAATCTTCTGGAGAAGCAAGTTTTAAAATGATGGTCAAGCTTACTGTGCACTACCCTGAGAATGCTTTTCCAGAACTTAAAATATGGGGATGTGGGTGCTACCACTCCAGTTTACAGATGAGGGAACTGAGGCTCACAAAGGGTCAAAGGCCATTGAATCTCCAGAGTAAGGATACAGACTTAATTCTATTTTTTTTTTTTCTTTTTGAGACAGAGTCTCACTCAGTCATCCTGGGTAGAGTGCCCTGCCTGGGCACAAGCAATCCTCCTGCCTCAGCCTCCCGAGTAGCTGGGACTACAGAGTAGAGATGGGGTCTCACTCTTGCTCCGGCTAGACCTAATTCTAAACCAGAGTGCTTCCCATTACACTGCACTGAACCCCAGAGCACAGAATCTGGTCAGTAAGAGACACATCACTGGTCACCTCTGGCACAGTTAATAGAGACTGATCTGTATTTGGCTTATTATTTGTTCATCTCTCCTTCTATGGTCTGTTTCCCTCAGATCCGCCTTAGACTGAACTGTAAAAAGCAAGCACGGTGCAATTACTAATAACAACTGTGATTTACTGAGTACCTATTGTATTCCAGATACTGTTCCTTAATATAGACTCTTCGTTCAATCCTTGCAACCAGTCTATCAGGTAGGCATTATCATTTACATTATACAATGACAACACTAAGGCTCAGATACATGACTTGGTAAAGATCACACAGGCGGCAGCCCTTCTGGGAATAGGTCCCAGGGCACTCGATGGCTCGCCCAATCTCAAGGCTCAAATTGTGTTGAAAGAGGCCAGTCAACGACATGACGCTAGTGGGAGACTGGAGGTAGCGTGCACAAGCTAAATCCTTTAGACACAGGCTTTACAGAATTCCCTCTCAATTTTCTGCATAAATGGAGAGCAGCAGTGGTGCAGATAATCCAGAAGTCATTTCAACTTGGCTTCGCAATGCATTCGATTTTTTTTTTTTTTTGCAAAGTCAGAGATTTTCCTTTCTAATTATATTTGGCTCAAACTGACATTAAAATGAGTTTGCATTCTCACTTCGCCCACTGCCTGGTGAAGGGAAACTTCCCAGATGTGTGCGGTGTGATAGGCATGTCAGTCTGGGACCCAACACCATCCACACAGCAGCTGCCCTGGGGGTAAGTGCAGGATGTTATAGCTGGCAGCACCAAAAGGCCCACAGGCCACGGGGGAGTGAAGGACCTCTAGGAGTCCCTCTACCTCATCTAGCAGTGAGGTCAAGTGGGTAGATTTCCAGGGGTTGGAGGAGGACAGAGACAAAGAGGACCAAGCCAACTGCTCAGGGAAAGTCCTAGGGAATCAACTTCAGCTTCTTTCAGAGCCTCTCTCATACCAGCCTGCCTAGCCCCAAATTTCTGCTCCTTTGAAAAGGTCTTGTCCCTCTCCTGCGTTCTCTCTTTCTCTGTCCTGCCAGCCCATCTAGGCCCCTTTGCTTCTAACAACCTCCCTGTTAAGTCAATCTAATGGGAAGCAGCAGCTCAAAGCACCTCCTGGCAGGAGGATGCACAGTCAGGGAGCAAGCAGGGCCCCAGGCTTTTCCCAGGAGAATTCAAGCAGGAGGAGGAAAAATAACAATAATAAAAACCCAGCTAAGCTGATTACAAGGACAAAGTTAATTTGGAAATCAGCTCTATTGGGCAGGAGTGGAGGGTGAGGAAGAGGGAACTGGCATAGAGGTTAGGAGATCTGGAGAAGTGTGTTTTTTATGTAACCAGCCTTAGTTCCTGGAAATCATAATCCTTGGGAGGCACCAAGCCTCTCTCCTTCAGATTCCTCATTCCTCGGCTCCTTCCATCCGGAGCAGGGGGTACAATCAGGGATTGTCCAGAGCCTGGATACTGTGGAGGTCGCAGCATTCCAGAGGCTCTTCGCAGTGGCAGCCCCCAGCCCTGGGCTCTGGACACCCCTCCCCTGGTCAGGGCTTCCCCTCCACTCTCCCCGGCTGGACAGTTAGAACTCAGCATTTTTCACATACCTCTCTCACAGCCTTTATCTTATAGGATTGTCAATATGTGTTTATACATCCATCTCCCACACCAGACCCAGAGCGCCTCAAGGACAGGAACTAAATCTCACTTAGCTCTTCATCCACAGCCCTAGGCCCAGCCCCGCCATTTAAAAACAACACTAGCTTAGTGGAGCACAGGTTCTCACCCCCTTGTCGGGCCCTCTTCAAAGGATTCCATTTGAAAAACCAGCGCTCACTTCCTCCAACAGGCTTGAAGAATCTCTGGGCTCAGCCCCTAAATGCACATCTATCTAAAGCTGCTGACTGGTGGAAATGGCCCAGAATTGACTTGGAAGGGCCTAAACCCAGATTGGAAGGGGATGATTCTCCTTGACTCAGGGCAGTGTAGACACACACCAGGCTTAGAGCAGACAGATGACAGGGCCCAGCCTCAGATCCAGGTATCTACTGGTCTGCAGGGCTCTGCTCTGAGTTATCTCCATTGAACTCTGCCTCTAGGCATCTTTATCTCATACCGAAGGATTCTCAGAGAAAGAGATTTCCTCATCCTCCCAAAGTCTCCCCAACTCAGGTCACAGATCTAAGACTTCCCAAGGTAGGACTGATATTTCTCTAAGGTTTTCTGCTCACTTCTGCCTGGACAAACTCTGATTATCTATTTCATCTTTAAAGAAAAAAAAATTGAAGGGGTTGCAAATTTCTATACCAGCTTTGGCAGAAGAAGCTGTTAAGAGAAAGGGAGGGTTTGGCGAGGACTGAGATGGGATCGTACCTGTTGTTAACATCCCTCTATGTCTGCTTAAAAAACATTAGTCCTTGGCTTGCCACTTCTTACAGGGAAGGCTTTGGCCTGGCTTTTCAAGGCCTCCTCAGACCTGGCCTGGTCTTCTGTTGAGATTACCTCGTATTTCTCCCCTACAAACCCAAACCCTCAGTCCAACCAGCCTCAGAGCGCCCTGCACAGCCCCACAGCTATACCTTGGCACAGGGAGTCTGGCCTATCTGGTACGTTCTCCTCTTCCTGCCCCATCCACGTCCTGTCCATCTCTAGGCCCACTTCCTCCGGGAAGCCTTTCCTGGTCCCTTCAGCCCACAGCAAACTCCCCTCTCCTGAACCCACCACCCTGTGACTAGGCACCCGCAACCGGCTGCCTCATATCACCCAGCCACCCTCATGTCTGTGTGTCTTAGTGGAGGGACGGGACCATGTGCTGTCATTACATAATGCCTACCAGTATGTTTAAATGTACATTTGCTGATACTTAAATAAAAAAAAAAAATTAGCTCTTCCCATTGGGTGAAAGAGGAAATGGAGGCCTACTGAGGCCTACTCATGATTTACACCTAAATCATGAAATGAATGCCTTAAGGGCAGGGATGGCATTTTATTACCTCTGCAACTCTGGTGCCTGGCACAGTGCCTGGCACTCAAGCAGTACACAATACTTCCTGCTGAATGAACAACAGTCCTTACTCTTCCCACACATCTTCCAGGGAGGAGGATGTTACTCCTCACACTGCCTCGGAAGGAGATAGGGGGCTGGGAGAAAAAGCACTAAGCTGCCCAGTCCAGAAGAATCTGATTCCTGACCAGCAAAGGACGGAGCAGCCTATGCTACAGATGGAGCATAGGACAGTCCTGCTGGACACAGAGGCTCTAGTTCCTGCTGTCTCTTCCATGCCTCAAAACCCAAGCCCCACAGCCTTTCGGAAGAGCCTTCCATCACCTTCCAGAGCCAGGCCCGGGAGGAATGAAGCAACAGCATTCTCTCCTGGGATATCACCAGAATTTGCTAGAGAGTGCTAGAGATTTCCACCCCTGGATTTAAGAACCTTAATCCTGAGGATGCTGGCTAGCTGGATGCAAGGCCCATTTATTTCAATATGATCCCAATTTTGTTAAATGGGCTCAAGGAGGGCAGAGAGGGATGAGGACTGCAGCCCCTGGAGACAACAGAAGTTAATAAAAGTTACTAAAGAAATTAAATGTGGAGGGAGGGAGAAATCGGGAGCTTGAAGAGACTGATAAAGAGGGGGAGCAAGTGGGATGGGAAGAAGGGGGAAAAAGTGTGATCTTCCGTGATGTCTGGGAGCTATAGCAGCTTTTATCCTGAGTGCTACAAGAACTCAGTCGGGTGTGCACTGAGAATCAGGATTGGGCAGATGTGAGCACTAGGGCTGCAGGTGCAGAGGGGCCAGTGTCTCAGAGTGGGGAACCCCAGGCTAACTTTCTCAGCCTCACAGAGTGTGCAGCTCTCAGAGGATGAACAGCACGAAAGATAAGCCAGCAAGTCGTACTTCACCAGGAGGGCTGCTGCAGACAGAAGTGAAATGACACAAAAACACAGCCCTGTTACACCCCTGCTCTGATGCTCAAAGGACTGGGGGAAAGACAGATACCTGTCCAGACCTGTACAGGTGTGAAAAGGCTGTATGTGCAGGAACACATGAAAACTCGTGTGGACATGTGCACATGCATTCAGTGACTCCACAGCCACATGCCTGCATGGAGAAGAGGTGACATCAGGTCTTCCGGAAGTTTCTTCTAGGAATTTTGTCCACTCCACCCCACCCTCCTTGGGTTCTCATCCTGGCCATGTCATTCACTAGCTGTATCACCTTGGACAAAATCCATTTAGCTTCTTTGGGTCCTTGTTTGTCCATCTGCAAAATGGGGGTAACACCTACCTTTAACAGGTAATTGTTGGTATTAAATTAGTTACTAATATATGCAAAATACAAAGTAGGCCCTTCACAAAAGTTGAATGACCTCCTCCCTCACCTTAGAAGCACCCATTTTTTCTCCTGAATTCTGAGACTGCCTCTCCCTGGCTTCACATTGCAGAATCAGGAACATGCCAGCCTCATCCTCCTCCACTGCTGACTACCATACCCTAGCCTTTTCCAGGTCAAAGCACCCTCCAGGAGATTGCCAAGAAAACCGACCCAGGGGCCCTGGGAAGAAACCAGACAGGATCTGGAGGTCAGGAAGGGGCACAACGTTCTCATCTCTGGAGCACAGAGAGGAATTTCCCTATTTTCAGGTGGAAAAAAGCTCCCAGATATTAGGGAAATTATGGAACCTGCCCCAAACTCCCTCTCTCCAGCCCAACTTCCATCCCTCAGCAAGTCATTTAATTTTTCTAGGTGTCCATTCTCTCATCTATGAAATGTAGAAATGATAACTACCCTACTTACATCATAGGATGATCTTTTCTCTCTATCAGTGAGATGGCACATCTAAAAAAGGTACTAAAATTGGGAAGCACTGTATCAATACAAAGTTGGAAAATTCTAAAGGAGGGAGGAAAAGAACTAAGGCTTTACTAACCTCCTTCCCTCAAGGCATGATGTTTACAGTGCCCACCCCCAGTGACTAAAACATGTATACTGACATCTAAGTTTTGCCTCCTAAATGATCATCAAAGCCAGGCAGGGAGGTAGACATGGCCTTGGCATTCCAGGGCTGAGATCTGGGCAAAGGGGCTGATCTGAGCAAGGCCCCAGGTGCAGGAAAAGGCCCTTAGCCCCTCCAATACCGGCTGCCTCAATTCTAGGGGAGGTGGTGGGCTGGTATAGAGACAACAGAAGGCTACAATCTGGGATCCAACACCCCAGGGATGGCCTTAAGCAAGTTAAACTCTCACCTTCGGTTTCTTTATCTACAAAACACAAGTACCATTAACTTTGAAAGCACACAGGAGGAATTCAACAAAAGTGACTATGATGCTTGGGAGGAGGCTGACTTCCTACAATCATTTCTCACTACTCTGGGCAAGACAGGAAGGTCCCCAGGACACAGGCTGAGGACTGAGGATCTTCTCAGACAACCAGAATAAGGCCTCAGAGATACCGGAGAGACCCAGATCCTAGGGTTCTCCGCAGACACCCCCAACAATGCTTTGTGCCCAGCAATGCAGAGTATAGGGGTAGTTCCTAAATGTACAGTTCATGGGCCTGAAAGGCTGTGTTAAAAAAAGAAAAGTCTTTACCACTGTCATATTATGAAAGAAAAACGATTTACACCAAAAAATGGAGGATAGCATTTCAGAATAAAGGATTGTTTTAAAAGTTTGAGTAAGTTTACCTTTATAAAACACTCACTCCCTTTTCCTCCTAGTTCTCCTTCTGCTGTGGGCAAGAAGAAACGCTGTCCCAGCCCAGCATCAACTCTGGCTGGCACATAGGAGCTCCAGCCAAAGCAGAAGGTACAGGCTCTGGGGTCAGCTGGCTCCGACTGCCAATATCATTAATGTGTCTAAACCTCCATTTCTCATCCATGAAATGGGGATAATTACAGAGCCAGCTCAGGGGGCTGTTGTATAGATTAAATCAGATAATGCATATAAAGTAGTTTACATAAGGGCTTAATAAATGACCATTATTATTTCCAGACTCTGAAATGCTGCCACCTTGGGGCTAGTGTCCCTCCTCCTCTCACAGGAAGGCTCTGGCTCCTTCTCACTCCAACACCAACCTCTTCCACTTTGCAGTCTCCTCAAGACCCTTCCCCAAACCTTTTCTGAGGTTTGCAACCAGAGCAGTTTCTCCTCCAGGTCTGCCACAACCCTGTGTTCTCCAAAAGAGATATAAAGAAGAGGCTTACTGAAGCCCAGGACCAAGGATCTGGGCAGGCGCTGAAAACAGAATCATAACACAGCAATGAAAAGGAGGTGCAGACAACCCAGCAGACTGTCTCTTCACGTCCAGCCACCGAGTTCCAAGCTCACTTGTTGGGCACTTTTCATGGTGCCAGACAACCACTTCACCAACTTTACACAGATTAACATAGTCAACTACTATCACAACTCTGAGAAGTGTAGCTACTCTCCTCACTTTACAGATGTGCAAACTGAGGCAAAGAGAAAATGAGTAACTTGCTCAAAGCTTATATGACCAACAAACAGTGGAAATGGGAGCCGGACGCAAGTCTGATCTGTTTCTTCCAACACTGCAGAGCTCTCACCAAATCAACTGATTTATCTGATATCTAAGGGACACTTACCATATATTTAGCACTACACCAAAAACTCTAGGATAAGAGAGAGAGTAAGAGTTAGTCCCCAGGACAGGAGGAGGTCCTAGAGGAATAAGAGGGTGGGTGGGGAGAGGAGGGGCTTTCTGCCCCCAGGTCCTGAGGACTAAGGCAAAACCAAGATGACAATCATTGACAATCATTCAGGTGTGGGAAGGAGTGGAAGTGAGAAGGCCTGGGCCATTCCTCCTCCTTCTGAGTGGGGCTCTCTGGAGCCCAGGGCTGTGGTACTACATGTCTTTCCTTTGGGTCCAAGTAAGCAGGAGGCAGAAACAGGAGTCCAGTCAAGGTCAAGGAGAAGGCCCAGGATCCTGGTTTCTGCCACATCTCCCCTGCCTCTCCCCCAGCCTCAATGTCCTGGGCAGAAGTGGGACATCTGGAGTGTGTGTCTTGTGTGGTATGGAGAGCCCAAGTATTCTGCAGACCTGAGGTCCTGCCAGGATTACACAAAGGGCTGAACACAGAATTGAGGAGGTCTGTGGGCCTCTTCCCTTTACCCTTTACTCCCTTCAAAAGCTGTGGCAAGGATGCCAGGGTAGCTCCAAGGGCTGGAATGACAACCTGCCTCCTACCCCCACATCCACCCAGCCTCTGGAGGCAGCTCCCGCCCCGAGCCGGCCTGTCATCCCACATTGCTCTGATTAGCTATAATCTTTCTTTTTCAATTTCTCCTCCCTGAGACTAGGGAGCAAGAAAATCTCCCAGAAAATGAATAAATATTTCAATTTTCAGCGCAATCAGT
Organism: Nycticebus coucang; assembly: GCF_027406575.1. NCBI lineage: Eukaryota > Metazoa > Chordata > Mammalia > Primates > Lorisidae > Nycticebus > Nycticebus coucang. The sequence continues at coordinate 103,074,285 of NC_069789.1, forward strand.
CTGAGGAACCGGCGCATGATGGAAATGGAGGGAAGGATAATGGTTTTCATTTAGATAAGATACAGAAAATTATTTAGTGAAAAATGAAGATTGATGAAGCCCATTGAAATTCTTAAAATGCGATTTTTATTCTCAGCCTGGGCTGAATCTCCCCTTCCCCTCTCCTCTCTGCTCCCCTCAATTCTATGGACATCTCCTGCAACCTACTCATCACCTCCGTCCTCACCACCACCCCCTTATCCCCCTGCGCCCCTCTCCCCTCTCACTGGCCCAGTCTCTGACCTACAGCTCCAGAACCCCTTCTTTTTAAGGATGGAGGCCAAAGAGATGGAGTCTCACAAAGCCCTCACCCCCATGTGTGTTCCGATCCTCCTAGACCCCCACTTCTTCCCTCCCTGCTTCCTCCCAGGTCCTTGCTGAGCTTCCTCACTCAGCAGTGATTTCCTAGGTCTATTTTCTCCTTTTCTTTTCTTTTCTTTTCTTTGGTACCTCCCCCCCCCACCCAGACACTTTCATAGGGTCTATGCTCTTACCCTGTTTCAGGCTCAGCATTCCCCAACCCCTTCTCCCTTCCCAAAAGGAGAAAGGCACACAACACACACTTCTGTTCCTGTTCCGATTTAATCCACATGTCTCTCCTGTTTGCTAACTGCAGCTTTTGTTCCTTATTCGTATCCATGTTGCTGACATGTGAGGGTCGCAAGGAAGAAGCAGACATAAGCTTGCCCCCGACAGATACCAGTACTGACCCCACCCCCTCCTCACAGGCCTCCTCCTCCCCCTCTCCAGCAGCCAGGCTGAACAAAGTCAGAACTTAAGTCATCTTCCCAACTTTCTGCCAAGTGGCTGGGCTGGCCTGGCCTGCCAACCCTGAGGCCAGGCCTCCTTCCCCAGGGCACCACCACCCCGCTCCTGGCTCACACCATGGACGTGTGCCCTTCCCCTATCTTAAGTGTGTGTCGAGGGGAGCCTGGGTACCCTGTGGGGGAAAATGAAGCCAGACCTGTCCTCCCTAACTCAGCCCCTTGGCTTTGGGAGCTGGGGAGGCACCTGGCAAGGAGGAGGGGTCCAGCGTAAAACTCCACCCACAAACCCAGGATGGAACTGAGAGCAAGGCAGTAATACCTGAGGCTGCTCTAGCACTGCTGACCTCCCATTCCCTGATTCTTCCCCCTCCAAAAGAGACCACCTCCTCCATTTTGTAGTCTCTACATCTCCGAAGGTGTCGGCCTACATGAATGAACGTCTGAGCAAGTTTCTTTGTTTGCTGGAGGGTTGTATCTGTAGAGGGGTTTGTGTGTGTGTCCTTGTGGTCCAGCCTGCCTGCATACATGCACCATGGAAGTGAGTTTACTGCTTGTGTGAGTCTATGCCAGTCTGGGGAAGGAACGTGTCCTCCTGGAATGTGCTGTGTCCTCCTGGGAGCCTGGGACGTGCTGTGTCTTTGTGTACATGTATCTATCTCAGTGTGGGAGATATTTGTGGGTATGCATCCTTCTGTAGGTGAGTCGTCTGCCTCAGCGTCTGTGACTGTTTTATGGTGTTTGTGTGTCAATTCCTGCGTGTCAGCTCCATTTTGGGGGACGGGGAGGAGCTCCACGGGATTAAAGCTTCCTCAGAGTCAGACCCCAGAGGCAAGAATCCACTCCACAGACCCCAACCCTGGCTGGAGTCCAGGCCCTTGGCTCCCTAATCCCTAGTCCCCCCACACACACCCCAGCCCTGCCCAGGATACACTAACATCCTCATCCCCTCCAGCCACCTCCCTTACCTGCCAGTCTCTCCCCTGCCAATTGCAAATAAGTCCCAGACACCACTACTCTCCCTACCCCAAGTAGGGTGTCAGTACAACTGGAGTTCCCCCTCCATATCAGCCCAGCCTGAAGCTGTATTTGGAATTCCATTCTCCCCATCAGGGGTTCCAAATCCCCACAGAGTCCCCCGGGCACCCCTTCTTTCCTCCAGAGGGGGCAGCCCCAGGCAGGAGCTAGGATTCAGACTTAGACCCCCGGAACGGCTGGACTGGAGAGGGGGATCTCCTCCGCAACATCTTTGGGTGCGTGGAACCCAGCTTTCCTTGCATCCCGACCTCCAAAATCCTAAATCCAGCCTTCCCCTTAGCCAGGACCAAGGCAAACGAACCCCTGGCTCTAGAGGGAAGGCTGCCAGAGGCTCCGGAAGAGACTTTGAGCGTTCGAGTCCCCTTTTTACTCGGACCTCCAGCTCTCCCTGCTCCCATTCTCGGTTCTCCCGCGCAGCCAGAGGAAACAACTTGGGCAAATCAACGGAAAACTCCTCGCCAGCCTCGGCTGCTCCGCGCACGGACCAAACCCCTGCCTCGTGGCGTCCGGACCCCGGCGCTCCCCCAGCGGGGCGCATCCCCCAGCCTCGGGCTGAGACGAGCGTCCAGGGCAGGCAAGGGGTCCTTACCTTGGGAGAAAGTGTCGGAGAGAGTGAGGATCCAGACGAGGAGGCTCAGCATGCTGCCCGCTCGCCCGCCCGGCTGGGGCCCGGAGTTGGCGAGGGAGCCGGAGCAGCGGGCTGGGGAGGAGGGAGCAGAGCCCGCCCCCACCCGCCCGCCCGCGCCGCCCCTGCGCGCACACGCTCTCGCGCGCGCACACTAACTCACACACAGACACGCGCGCACACACACACAGACCCAGGCGCGCGCACACTCGCTCACACACAGACACACGCGCTCACGCGCGCACACTCGCTCACACACAGGCACACCGCGTGCGCGCGCACACACTCGCGCGCACAAACTCAGTCCCCTTCCCTCGGTGTCTTTCTCTCTGTCCCTCCAGTCCTTTTCCTGTCTGTGCTGCTTCTCCCCCTGCCCCCGCCCTTAATTATTTCTAAACTCCAGCTTTATCACTCCGAGTCTCTTCCGATCCCTGCGCTGCTCTCCCTTTCTCTTCTCTTCTCTTCCTCCCTCGCTCCCGCCCTCCCGGTCCCTCCTCCCCCTCCCCCTCCTGACGTCTACTCTCCCTCCGACGGCGCCTCCCCCGCTGCCCTCCCCCTGCCCCCAGCGCGCTCACTCGCTTACACCCCTCGCTGGCACCGGGAGGGAAGGACAGCGAAGAGAGAGGATTTGAGGGCAAAGCGGGTAAAGGACGTGATGACCGCAGACTCTGGGACAGGCATGGCAGGACCCCTGCCCGTTCGCACTTCCTCCGGTTTATGGACCCAGCCTTGGTGGCTGGCTATAGGACTAAGGAACCCGGGGTGTTGGGGGGAGCCTGGGCGAGGACAAGCGTCCAGCCCAGAGGATGACTGGGTTGGGGACAGTGTGTGTGTGTGTGTGTGCGCTCGCGCGCGCCTGTTTCCGTATGTGTCTGGGGAAAACGGAGTTAAAAGAAACATAAAGATTAAAAACCTTTCTCTCCCACTCCCCCGTTTTTAATCCCACATCCTGACTCTAGACCCATTTCCCCAAATTGAGAATTCTCAATTGACTAAAGAATGCTTGGGGGAGGGGGCACACATTCCTCTCACCACCTACAAAACCCAGAGCCGAAAACCGGCTTCAGCGCCTGCCGGGAGGGTCCAGCCAGGTCCGGCGGGGCAGCCTAGATGCCGGGAGTCTTCCTCTGCAGTTGCTCCATCCTTTGTTCGTTTTAGGCATCTGCCGGTCCAGGAGGAGAAGCCGATTCGACGGCGCAGAAGGGCAGGGCCTCGCCTGGCCGGCCTCTCTGTGACCGGGAGGAGAGGGCAGGCCCCAAGGGTCTCTAAGCACGCTGGAGTTTGAGATCCTTTGGGATCGAAGAGATCTAAGAACTGGGAAGGGAACTCCTAGTGAGAGTAACCTGGATATTCAGGAGGCGATCTCCCCTATCTTAAGGGCCCATTTTGGCCACCAGCTTCTTGCCCAACCCCTCACTAGATGCTTCTGCTCATGGGGTCGATGAAGGAATGCTGGTGGTCTGGGCCCTGGGGAATGAATCCAGGGGAAATAACTGAAAAGTCACAGGAATTGCACAATCTTGCAGTAATGCACTGGTTTGAAGAGGTCGCCGCCTCTTTCCTCCCAGATTCGAGGTCTCCTGGGTCTCTTAACACTCGAAGCCAAGACGCGGGATTTCGGCCCTTGCTGCCGGCGCCTGGCTCTCTGGTGCCCTCTACCGATGAGAAGCGGCCACAGCTCCTGTTACCCGCGCGGATCCTGATAACCAGCCAGGGGTGGGAACCTGAGGCCTCAAGGCCACACGTGGTCCTCCAGATCCCCCCTCGACTGAATCCAAGCTTCACATCCAAGTTGAAATGTAGATTCAGTCAAAAAGGCACACCCAAGGATCCAGAAGGCCACATGTGGCCTGCAGCCACACCTGTGCACAGACCTGGAGAGTCCTTTACGTGTTTGAAAACATGCACGGACAAAAGCACTTTGTCAGAATGAAGAGCTGCACCCTGCCCACAGAAGCAGAAGTACAGTCCTCGACACAAAAAGGTACTGACACACACCCGCCTGAGGGCTTTCAGTTATTCATCCACTATCATACATTCCACAGATATTTCCTCAGTGCTTGCCACATTCTAGTCACAATTCTAGGCTTTGGGGATACAACAGTGAAAAAAATGACAGCCCTTCTCCTTTAATGTTCCATTCTGGAGGAGAGGGGAAGCAGAGAAGAATGTAAACCACACCACGTTGTGGTCAATGTCATGGGAGACAAGCGAAGCAGGATGAAAGGAACAGGGAGTGGAAGGAAGGGTGGCATTCCTGCTCTTATGGGGGCCAAGGGAAGTTGCCCTGCTAAACTGACATTTGCACACAATCCTGAAGGAACTAAGGGATTTAGCTACTCACGCATCTGAGGGAAAAATATAAAGTGTGTGGTTAACAGTACAAGCACAGGACCACAGATAGGGGTGTTCTGGAAGTATGAGTAAAACAGCCTCTTCTCCACATGAAAGTACATGCAGGGGGAGGCACCTCTGGCTCAGTGAGTAGGGTCCAGGCCTCATATACCGAGGGTGGCGGGTTCAAGCACGGTCCCAGCCAAACTGCAACTAAAAAATAGCCAGGCCTTGTGGCAGGCGCCTTTAGTCCCAGCTACTTGGGAGGCTGAGGCAAGAGAATCGCCTAAGCCCAGGAGTTGAAGGTTGCTGTGAGCTGTGACCCCAGGGCAACAAAGTGAGACTTTGTCTCTAAAAAAAAAAAAAAAAAAGTACATGGACGGAGAGCCTGGGGGACCATGATTTAGGATTAAAAAGAAAGAGCTCCTAAACCAGGGAAGAGAATTTTTTTTTTTTGAGACAGAGTTTACTATGTCACCCTCAGTAGAGTGCTCGTAGCAACCTCAAACTCTTGGGCTTAAGTGATTCTCTTGCCTCAGCCTCCCAAGTAGCTGGGACTACATATGCCCTCCACAATGCCCAGCTATTTTTTTTTTTTTTTTTTTTTTTTTTGTAGCTGTCATTGTTGTTTTAGCAGGCCTGGGCTGGGTTCAAAACAACCAGCTTTGGTATATGTGGCCAGCGCCCTAACCACTGAGCTACGGGCCCTGAGCCAGAATTTTTTTTTTTTTTTTGAGACAGATACTCACTCTGTCATCCTAGTAGAGGGCCATAATATCACAGCTCATAGCAAACTCAAATTCCTGGGCTCAAGTGAGTGGCTTACCTCAGCCTCCCAAGTAGCCTGACCTGCAGGCACCTGCTATAACATCTGGCTTATTTTTCTATTTTTTTTAATTTTTTTTATTTTTAATTTCAGCGTGCATGTTCATTCTTCTTTGTTTGAAGTACTCTCTTTTTGTGTTCATTTTCTTCTTCCTCTGGCGATGCTCTTTCCCATTGCCTCCCCAGTAGCTGAGATTACAGATGCCCACCACAATGTCCGGCTCTTTGATGTTAGTAGAGACCGGGTCTTACTCTGACTCACTGCTGCTCATACTGGTCTCGAACCTCTGAGCTCAGACAATCCACCTGCCTTGGCCTCCCACAGTTCTGGGACTACAGGCATGAGCTACCATGCCCAGCCTAATTTTTCTATTTTTAATAGAGACTGGATCTCACTGTTGCTCAGACTGGTCTCAAACCTACAAGCTCAGGCAATCCATCCACCTTGGTCTACCGGAGTGCTAAGATTACAGGTGTGAGCACCCATGTCCAACCTCCCTCAGGAGATTCTGATGCACGACTGGTGTTGAGGACCACTGGCTAAGGATGGGGTGTTCAGCTCTGAGATCTGGGATACTTAGTGGCTCATGTGGAGGAGATTCTAGAGCAGAGGTTTTCAATCTGTGGGTCATGACACACACAATGTCACCATGTATTTACAAACAATGAAAATACATCACGGCATTAGGAAGGTTGAGAACCACTGTTCTAGAGAAATGAGCCAGTGAGGGTTTAGAATTACAGGGAGAAGGAGAAAAATTAACAGACCATGGAGAGAGGTGGCATTACTGTTTTGGCAGCTAGAGAGCTGGAGAAACTTGGCTCCTCTGTTTCTAGGGTTTCAAGGTGAGATGGGAGGCCCAAGGGAAGTCAAAAGCTTTGGATATCCCAGGCCTTCCTCACACAGATAGTTGCTATCAGACCTGAATATCAGAAGCTCAAAGTTGGGCAAGAAGCACTAAGTTAAAAATATTCTCTTTTGGCCAGGTGCGGTGGTTCATACCTGTAATCCTAGCTCTCTGGGAGCTCAAGGTGGGAGACTCTTGAGCTCAGTTATTTGAGACCAGCCTGTGCAAGAGCCAGACCCATTTCTAAAAATAGCCGGGCATTGTGGCTGGCACATATAGTCCCAGCTAGTTGGGGGGCTGAGGCAAAACGGGGGGTGGAGTGGGGGGGTGAGTGGTCTCTTGAGCCCAAGAGTTTGAGGTTGCTGTGAGCTGTAATGCCAGAGCACTCTACCCAAGGTGACAAAATGAGATTCTGTCTCAAAAAAAAAAAAAAGACTCTCCTGAGGGTTTTTCAAAAAAAAAAACACAACAACAACAGTTCCCTGGCTTCACCCCCAAAGGCAAATTGTTCTGGGGTGAAGTCCTGGCATTAGTATTTTCGGACATTCCCTAGGTAATTCTAATGGGCAGCCAGGGCTGAGAGCCCCTAGGCTGAGCAATCAGCTGCTTTCCAGGATTGCCCTCAGCAAGCCTGAACATCACTAACTGCATTTCTGCTTCCTACCCTCCCCTCCTTCTGAGGGCAGCTCCCATTAGGCTCCCCCAACTTGGCTTTGCTCTGCTTCCACGTTGTCTAATTGAATTAACTCAATCTCCTGAAATCTAATAACATAACTCTTTTTTTTTTTTTCTTGAGACAAAATTCCACTTTCTTGGCCCTGGTAGAGTGCCATGGCATCATAGCACACGGCAACCTCAAACTCATCGGCTAAAGTGATCCTCTTGCCTCAGCCTCCCAAATAGCAGGAACCATAGGCGCCCGCCAGAACCTAGCTATTTTTTTTTTTTGCAGTTTTGGCCAGGGCCAGGCTTGAACCCGCCACCCCCGGTATATGGGGCCAGCGCCCTACTTCTTGAACCACAGGTGCTGCCCTACAGCTATTTTCTTTTTAAAGACAAAGTCTCACTTGTGTTCAGGCTGTCTTGAACTCAGGAGCTTAAGCAATCCACCCACCTCAGCCTCCCAGAGTGCTGGGATTACAGGCGTGAGCCACCACATCCAGCTAATAACATAACTCTTTTCAAACAGGGGGTATCCTCGGGATGAGTCACTAGTGTCAGGTGTCTTTTCCATCAGACTATACACAGCTCCCTAGGACAGGATAACTGCCTCCCCTTTTAAACATGGAGACCCTCGAGGGCATGTCCCCTCGTCTGGAGCTCCTTGAGGGCAGAGAAGATGCTTGGTAGCCCCTTCCCCATCAGAGAGTGGCATAGTAGTTGACAGCAAAGCACCTGGACACTGAAACCTGACAGAGCGATTCAAATCTAAGTTCTGCCTCTGTGTGACTTTGGACAGTTTATGTACTTAACCTCTCTAATAATTTTTTAATCTAAAAATATGGATAATAAGAGTTATTTGATGGGATCGTTGTGAGGATTGAGTATAACGGGGTCTTGCTATACTGCCCAGGATGGTCTTGAACTTGTGAGCTTGAGGTGTCCTTACTGTCCTGAGTAGTTGGGACTGCAGGCCATGCTGCCGAGACCAGCTTGTTGGGAGGATTGAATGAGTCAATATTCATTAGGCTCACTGTGAGCACTCAGCAAATGCTAGCTGTGATTATTTTGGGGTTTGCCACTTCACAAAGCAGGGACTTTTTACATCTTCCTCATGTGGACTCATCTTCACTCCACCCCCACCCCACCCCCATGCACAGAGTCCTGCCCAGACAGAGCATGCAGGGGTGGTGGCAGAGGTAGAAGAAATCCCTAAGGCTGCAACTTCGCCTAGTAAAAAGGAGACGGGTGGCCAAAGGTTATATATGGTGTTAAGAGAAATATTAATAATTTTTTGAACACAAAAGCAAAAAGATCAAGAGGTCAGGGAGTGAACAGGAAGGCAATTTATGACCATCAGCAGGAGAAGCCACCTTGAGAAACAGAAATGAATTCTTTGTTTCAATGAGGGCTAAAAACAGCAGAACAATTCTATAAATTGTCCTTTTTCCCCCTAGAGGGGGTAGAGGATTATGTCCCTGCTGCTTACCAGAGACAGAGGAGACAAAGGCCAACATCCTGATTTTCAGCCTGGAAAATAATCCTGACCCTGAAGGAAACCTTGATTCCCTAAGGGTAAAGGATCTCCAGAAGCTGCCTGGTCTTCCCCTGCTGTGGAACTGTCATCCTTCCAGAGCAGTGAGAGATGCATCCCTTCTTCCAAAGTCCTTCTATCAACGGGGGGCTCTTCCTCATCCTTTCCCCCATTTTTTCTCTGTGTAAGTCCCTCCAGATAATAGGCCTTGAGATTTCCTGCTGTTCTGCCAGTCCACATTCCCCTGTGCTCCTTTTCCTCAAGTCATTCAGCTTTTGAGATGCACAAGAGTAAGGACAAAGGCAGAGACCTGCCCTAAGGGGAGAGACTCCCTTCTGCACCGTGAGGGGGTGAGCGTGGGGCAGCAGGAAGAGTAGCATCCGTTAAGGCACCCTGGACCATTCCCATGTGTCCAGGGGTCTCTGAACCTGTGTCCAGCCGGGCTGGCCTATCTGTAAAGCATACCTGGCTCTGCAAAAGGAGTGTGAAGAAGGATCCTGGACCAGAGAATTGATGTTCCTCAATTTTGCTGCTTCTGCTTGATGTCTTACCAAGGGCCAGCAGTCTCAGCAGTTGAAATGATTATTGTTTAGCTCCCGCCCACATCTGTGCGAGGCAGTGAAGACATTGCAAGGAGGCCCACCTCCCAGGTGCGTTAACATGTGTGGCTTCCAGGAGGAAGCTCAGCAGAAACCAGGCACCCTGGGCAGTAGGGAGGTTACGAAGTGGCCTTCCTTAGTCTCCTGCAGAAGGTGATAGTGGACTAAAGAGGTCAGGCTCTGTGAAAAGGAGTGTCAGAGAATATCGCTAGACCCCATAGGGACTGTCCACTGAGAAGGAGTGTCTCAAGTATTTAGAGACATGGTCTGGATGGGTTGAAGCTGCTCAGAGGCAGGCTCTTAGAAAAGATGACCTTAGCAGAGACAGTTTCCCATTGTGTTTGCCATGTGCCAGCATTCCCTGTAAATCCCTGAGATCCGTTCCATAACACTCATTCCAGTCCTTCCCTTCCCACTGCTTCATATCCCAGCTCCAACATGGCGAGACAATTTGTGCTAAATAGAATGGCTATCTCTCATTAGATCTAATGAAGGTCTCATTGCCTGAGCTCATAGGGATGGGAAGATCTGCACTTCTGATGTGTAGCCTAGCTGAGGAGACCTGCTCAGAGAGAGACAGAGAAGAGGGCTGGCTACAGAGGTAGAGAGTGGGTGTGTGGGGCAGGAGAGAGTGGGGAAGAGACCTAATTAGGAAAACCTGGAGAAAGTAATATGAGTTAATGTCTCCAATGCCAAGCTGCAGAACTGGATGAGGCCTCAGACAAAATGAAGTCTATTCCCCTTCAAATGGGGAAAGGGTCTGTCAAAGGTCACAACGTAAGTGACAATCGACCCAGGCATCTTGGCTGTCAGGCCAGCATTCACCCATACATTTTGCCGACTCCAGCTTTCCCACCTCTGTGCCCAAGACTCATTCCAAAGGCTTTTATCAGCAAAGACACTCCTTACACCTATACACCTCTGGCCACTATGTAGCTGTGGTCTCCTGCAGGTGTCTGAGCATCAGAGAGGGAACCAGGTGAGCTGGAAGTGAGGGAATAAAATGGGGGAGGAGGAGCCTCACATCTTCCTTTGGCCCTTGGGATCTTATCTCCAAGCTCCTGATCTCCACTCTTCCAGCACTCCCCAGGGCTTCCCTGGAGACCTAAAACCACCCATCATCAGATCCATTTAGTGTCAGGACTGGGTTACAGGGCTGTGGTTCATGTTTGCATGCACACCAGAGATGAGATTGAGTTGGCAGCTGGGATGCTGGCCTGCAGTTGTGTTAAGGACCCTGAACATCATGGTAGGTTTAAGTATGAAGGTGAGTGGGGTTCATATAAAAGGAAATATAAGGATGAGGCCTAATCATAAGAAAAGGAACCATCAACTTAAATCACAATCCTTAACAATGTCATTCCAACCCTCATAACCCAATAGAGGCTGGCTAAGGGCTTTGATGTTTGGGGGGATTTTTTTTTTTTAAGACAGAGTCTCACTTTGTCACTCTGGGGTAGAATACCCTGGCTCTCTCACCAGCAACCTCAGACTCCTGGGCTCAAGCGATTCCCTTGCCTCAGCCTCCCGAGTAGCTGGGATTATAGGCACCCGCCACAATGCCCAGCTATTTTTAGAGGTAGGGTCTCGCTCTAGCTTAGTCTGGTCTCAAACTAGTGAGCTCAGGCCATCTGCCAGCCTTGGCCTCCCAGAGTGCTGGGATTACAGGTGTGAGCCACCCTGCCCAGCCTCTGGCTAAGGGTTTTGGTTGAGATTAATTAAGTACTTAGTTCATTCATTCATCTATTCTAATACATCTACCCTCAAACATGTTTTAAAAACTAACTCTTTGCCAGGCACTGGGCTTAGCATATGGGATACAAACATAAATAAAACACTTTCCCTTGTTCTCTAAGAACTCATGGTCTAGTGGGAAAGATGGACAGTAATTACAACAGAGTTGGGCAGAGTAGGGGCAGAAAAATGCTGTGTTTATTGAGAATGCAAAATAGGGGTTACTGAACTCAGCTTGGAGGTATCAAGAAAAGCTTCCTAGAATGTTCAAAGTCTGAAGTGTGAGCCTTAAATAAGACAGCTCCCATCTCTGGGCCTCAGATTTCTGCTGGCTCCGATGCTCCTGTGGTTATGTGATACTGTTTATCTCTAAACAGAATCACGGGCCATTCGCTGGGGATGCTTCTCAAGGGGTTTTACCAGGGCCCACTGAGGTGTTGGGTGAATGTTCTGTGATTGAGAACTGTTTCTAGAAACCCTTGGGCCCCATTTCCTCCCAAGGAATTGGAGCCAAGAGTCCTCCTGAGGCCCAGGGTCAAGGACCCATATCCTGACTCCTGCTCCCTTCACCTGACTTGGCAGGCCTCCTACCTGTGACAGCCACCAGTGGTACCCCTCTCTGCTTCCTGGCTTCTGTGCCAAGGAACAGGCCTTGCAATGCCTGCCAGGCAGGGTCTGGCTGCTGGCTCAGGTGGCATTTCCTAAATGGACAGATGGAGAATGTTGGTTTAATGTCTCTCCAGTGCTTCTGGTGCAGCCTCTAAGACACAGCCAGCAAAGAGGCGCTGGCATCAAGTCCCCTCTTCTGGGCATTGGCAGCTCCCCTCTTCCACCAACCCTCAGGCCTGAGCCTCAACACTTCCTCCAGCCCCATCCCTGGGTCCTCATCACGTGGAGGTCTGCTCTAGGTGTTGGGAATAGGCCCAGGGGGAAGCAAAGTCAGAGACATCTGCCCTCTACTAAAATCAAAACAAAACCACACAACCACCACCACCACTCCTGGCATCTCTCTGGTGGCCCTCTTTCAAGAATGGCAGTACTGGCTTGGTGCCTGTGGCTCAAGCAGCTAAAGCGCCAGCCAACATACACCTGAGCTGGCGGGTTCGAATCCAACCTGGGCCCGCCAAACAACAATGACGGCTGTTACCAAAAAGTAGCCAGGTGTTGTGGTGGGTGCCTGTAGTCCCAGCTACTTGGGAGGTGGAGGCAGGAGAATCGCTTGAACCCAGGAGTTGGAGGTTGCTGTGAGCTGTGAAGCCACAGCATGCTACCCAGGGCGACAGCTTGAGGCTCTGTCTCAAAAAAAAAAAAAAAAAAAGGGCCGTGCCTGTAGCTCAAGGAGTAGGGCGCTGGTCCCATATGCCGGAGGTGGGCCGCTGGTCCCAAACCCAGCCTCGGCCAAAAACCACAAAAAAAAAAAAAAAAAAGAATGGCAGTACCCTCCATCCTGTTGCTCAGACCAGACACCTGCACATATATGCTCGGCTGCTCGCTCTTCCTCCCCATTCACATCCACTTGATCTCCAGATCCTGGGGGTTGGTTTTCCAAGGTAGCGGTTCATTTCCTTCTATCTTCACTATTCCCGCACTGTTCCATGTGCGTCATCTGTCTGCTCACACCCCTTTCTCATCAGTTCCAATCTCTGCAGCCATAGTGATTTGTTTCAAGCTCAAATTTGACCACATCACTCCCCTGCTTCACACTCTCTGGTGACTCTCACTGACCTTAGGATCAGACCCAGCCTCTTTCCCTCAGCTCCTAGAGCCTGCCTGGGATAGATTTGCCTTACCTCCCAGCCTCACTGCTCCCCACGCCCCCTCCTGTCCCTTATACTCCAGCTTCACCAGGCAGTCTCTGAGTTCTCAGGACTGGTCATATTTCTCTCCTTGGGGGCAGGGACTCCACACATGCTGGTCCCTTGCCAGCAATATTGTTTTCCACCCGGGGCTTTACTCCTACCTGGCCCCTAAGCTACATTGTCCCTTAGACCTCACTCTGAATGTCACTTCTTCATGGAAGCGTCTGTAATTCCTCTGAGTAGGTTAAATCGCCTTGCAATTGCCCTCAAGTACCCTCTATTTCTGGAGGGTACTATACCAGTAAATAGTACTGGTACTATTTATTATGCTTGTAATTAGATATTCAATGTCTGTTTCTCCTCCTCATTCTAAACCCTATACAGGTAGAGACTGTGCCACTGTTGTTCGCTGCTGTCACCAGTGTGTCTGGCACATAGTAGGCTCTTAGGACTTTGAAAAAGAGGAAGATGTTCCTGATGTTTTTCTTTTTTGAGACAGAGTCTCACTCAGTAGAGCTTGTAGAATGCCATGGTGTCATAGCTCACAGCAACCTCCAACTCCTGGGCTCACGTGATCCTCTTGCTTCAGCCTCCCAAGGAGCCAGGACTACAGGAGCCCACTACCATGTGCAGCTAGTTTTTCTATTTTTATCAGAGATGGGGTCTTACTCTTGCTCAGGCTGGTCTCAAACTCCTGAGCTTAAGAGATCCACCCATCTTGGCCTCTCAGAGTGCTAGGATTACAGGTATGAGCCACCATGCCCAGTCTTTTTCCTGATTTTTAGTTCTCCAAAGCATTTCCTGGAGTATGGAGGGGGCTGGCCTCCATTTTACAGAGTACAAAGCCAGAAGGTTAGCAACGGGACTGCAGGTGGAACTTCCCAACTAAGTAGGCATTTATTTGATAAGCCCAGGCAATGATTCTTCCAAGGAGCTGGAAGAATAAGAGCAGAAATGGCATAAAAGTTTATCTTCTGTTGTTCAGGAAGAGTGTGTGTGCGTGGGAGACACTTATTACCTCGAATGTGAAAAAAAAATCCCAGGGAACAGTGAACAAAGCTATAAATACAGCCAAACATCGGGTGACATCACCTGAGCACAGTGCAGCAATTTATGGCCAAGTCACACGGCCCTAAAGTGTATTTATAACGGTGTAACTCACTAGTACTTCTCCCTGCCTGCCTGCACGCCCTGGTTCCCATACTCAGTGGTGGCCACATTCCTTGTTCTTTTGGGGAAGCAGGCTGGCTGCTCTGGGGGTACCTGCATGCTCTGCAGGGTAGAGATGTCTTTCCAAAATATGCACTTAAAAACCTGCCATGTTTCCCTGTTTCCTAGAGAAAGCTGAACATTCAAGGCATGGAAAGCTTCTGGCCTCAGGAAGCCATACCCTCTGGCTTCATGGACAGCTTTGTCACCTCCAGCTTCTGAGGTGGCATCTGTCACCTCACAGATGCCACCCCAAGTCCCATTAGTTTTCCCCATTTAGTCTCCAGCTTTTCACCCATTTGTTCCTTAGCTCCTGCTTTCCCCTCCTTTGGTATTACTAAGCAGCAGTCTGCATCCTCGGTTCTTGTTGTGCTCTGGGCAAAGAATGACCAAACCCCTCAAAGCAAGGCGAGTGTGAAACAAAGTTCATTGAGGAAGAGAAAGGCAAGTTTACAGAGAAAGATGTAGGCTTACGAAGCAAGATACATTTGCCATAGACAACCAACAGGCCCCTTGTTGCCACAAGGCCTTGGTTATGGCCAGGGGTTCTGTTTTACACTGTGTAGATTGGGCCCACCTTGTGGTTCAGAGGTCACCTTGGAACCATTGGGTCTTACTGCGCATGGGGACTTCCCATGAGCCTCTCTGAGAGCTCACGATGGAAACTGAACCACGGGCTCCTCACCCAGCATGTCAGCTTCTACTGTGTTTCTTCTATTTCTGAAGATCTTTATTTTTGAGACAGACTTGAGTCCCACCACTCTGTCACCCTGGTCAGAGTGCCATGATGTGATAGCTCACAGTAACCTCAAACTCTTGGGCTCAAGCAATCCTCTTTTTTTTTTTTTTTTTTGAGACCGAGTCTCACTTTGTCACCCTCTGTAGAGTGCGGTTGCATCATAGCTCACAGCAACCTCCAACTCTTAGGCTCAAGTGATAGATCCTCTTACCTCAGCTTCCCAAGTAGCTGGGACTATAGGCGCCTGCCACAATGCCTGGCTATTTTTAGAGACGGTCTCATTCTTGCTCAGGCTGTTCTGGAACCTGTGAGCTCAGGCAATCCACCCACCTTGGCCTATAGGCATGAGCCACCGAGCCTGGCCTCAAGCAATCCTCTTGCATCAGCCTCCTGAGTAGCTGGGACTAAAGGTACCCACCACAACGCCCAGCTAGTTTTTCTATTCTCCATCTTGCTCAGACTGGTCTTGAACTCCTGAGCTCAGGCAATACACTTGCCTTGGCTTCCCAGAGTGTTAGGATTACAAGTGTGAGCCACTGCCCTGGGCCTTATTTCTGAAGATCTTGGGCTGTGTGTTCTATAGCCTGATTTCCAGCAAATATCCCCAAGTTTTTGTGCTCTTCAAACAGCCCCCTTATAGTGGGCGGAGCTCCTCTTCATGGCTAGTTCCAACCCCAGGCTCTGGGGTTATCAAAGTGGAGTTTTCTGAGGACAGAGAGTGGTTGCTATGCAAATAAGCAGCCCCAGGCCCTGTCTGTGTTCTGGGGGCCTTGCCTCATTTATGTGAGGGAAAAGAAAGCTCACAGCCAACAGAGAGACAGCCATAAACAATCACTCGCCAGCCGCCAGGCGTTCCCCTCTCTCCCTGGATCCTCTATTCTTCATTTCTCTGCGCCCTGGATCTCTCTCCTGGTAATTTTAGAGTCTAAATGAAGAGCGAAGCAAGGCAAAGTGAGAGTTTCCTTCTCACAAAGGCATGTCATCCCATCACCAAGTACTTACCTGATGGAAAGTGTGGACTGGAAATTACCCAAAAAGGGTAGGGGCGAATTATCAATGGAAGTCAGCCGGGCTGGCACCTGAGTCACCATCTCCTGAGCCAAGACTGGAAAGTGGGAACAGGGGAACAGGTGGCAGTGGTGCAAGCAAACCAAAAGAAATTAGAAAAAAAAAAATGGCTCGGCGCCTGTGGCTCAAGCGGCTAAGGCACTAGCCACATACACCTGAGCTGGCGGGTTCGAATCCAGCCTGGGCCTGCCAAACAACAATGATGGCTGCAACCAAAAAAAAAAAAATAGGTGGGCGTTGTGGCGGGCGCCTGTAGTCCCAGCTGCTCAGGAGGCTGAGGCAAGAGAATCGCTTAAGCCCAGGAGTTGGAGGTTGCTGTGAGCTGTGTGATGCCACGGCACTCTACCCAGGGCCATAAAGTGAGACTCTGTCTCTACAAAAAAAATAAAAATAAAAACTCTAATCTCTTCTATTATTGCACATCATTGAAAAGTTACTAAAAGTGATGGATGCTAAAGCTGGTTGCTGTAGGGGTTTGCCCCCACTCTACTCTTTCCATGGATTACTTGCAACTCCAAATTTGGGTGCAGGGCCCAGCACATCCGTTATACATGAAAAGTATGCAGGGAAGGAAGTTTGCTGCTGGTGCTATGGTTGACCTCTCTTCCTTGACACTTTATTCTTCAACCCTGAGAATTCTCCTGCTGCTCTAAACTTCCCCTGGTGAATACATTCATATGAAAATGTGAGAGGCGGGGGAGGAAAAGCAGAGAGAGGGAAGGAGGGAAAGGGGTGGGGCCTTGGTGTGTGCCACACCTTCTGGGGGCAAGACATGATTGCAAGAGGGACTTTACCTAACAAATGCAATCAGTGTAACCTGGCTTATTGTACCCTCAATGAATCCCCAACAATAAAAAAAAAAAAAGAAAATGTGAGAGGCTCCATAGCCTGCCTCCCTCTGTCCGGGAGGTTCAAACCTGCCAGTCTGGGTGTATGTGGCCAGCACCCTACCCACTGACCTAAAGGCACCGCCCTAGGAGACACCTTCTATAGCCCCCGAAATTACACTTAGCCCCAGTCTACAACCAAAGGAATACTTACCATAAAATTAACGAGTGCATTGTCCAGGGCCCTCCTAAGGCCCTGGGAAGCACCCTGATAGCACCTTCATATGGTTCAGCATGAAAGTACCAAGAGTAAGATATTGTAATCACAGTTGATTAAGTCTCAGCTCTGTTTCCATTATGATTTCCCCTCCATTCCACCTCCCTCATGTCAAGTGGTAAATGAGCCACAGGCATTTTGGGGTTTGGGTAAGTGGCAATGGAGTTGGAAAAACATTTAGGTTGGGCTTGCAGCTGGTAGTACAGTGGTTAAGGCTCCAGCCACATACACCGAGGCTGGCGGGTTTGAGCCCGGCCTGGGCCTGCTAAACAATGACAACTACAACAAGAAATAGTCGGGCATTATGGTGGGCTCCTGTAGTCTCAGCTACTCAGGAGGCTGAGGCAAGAGAATCATTTAAGCCCTAGAGTTTGAGGTTGCTGTGAGCTGTGATGCTACAGCACTATACTGAGGGCGACATAGTAAGACTCTGTCTCCAAAAAAAAAAAAAAGAAGAAGAAAAAGAAAAGACATTTAGGTTGGATGTATAGTGGTTATTGACTCTCCTGGTGTAGGAATGCCTTCCAGGAATATCCCCACGGTCACTGAGCTGACTCAGGTAGCATCATGCCATGTAAATGCAGGACCAGCGTGTTGTGGTGGCAGGAAATGTCTTCTTTTTTTTTTTTCTTTTGAGACAGAATCTCACTCAGTTGCCCTGGGTAGAGTGCCATGGTGTCATAGCTCACAGCAACCTCAACTCCTGGGTCTGAGCAATCCTCTTGGCTTAGCCTCCTGAGCTAGGACAACAGGTGCCCACCATAGCACCTGGCTGGTTTTTCTATTTTTAGTAGCGATGGGTCTTGCTCTTGCTCAGGCTGGTTTCTAACTCCTGAGCTCAAGGGATTCTCCTGCTTTAGCCTCCCAGAGTACTAGGATTACAGGTGTGAGCCACCCTGCTCAGCCATGAAATATCTTCTAGTACCTAAACTTGGAAGTAGTGTTTGAAATATATGGAATCAGAAGCCAATCCTCAGATGATTTTTCTAATCACTGGATGTGTGACACCACAAGTGATGTGTTGGTTCTCACTGATGCTCTGTTGAAATGGGAGTCTTCTATCAGGAGTATGTTTGATAATGTAATGTACACATTTATATCAAACAAAAATGTTTCTCATTTACTTTTAAATGAAATTATTACATAGAAATCATTCTGATATTAGGAAGTGAATTGTAACATAAACTCAGATTATCCTAAGGAGGTATTGCTTTAAGAGGGAGAAGTAGATTGCTAACAGGCTTTTGGATTTTTTGATAATCCAGTTAATGAAAAGGAGTAATTCATATGAATACTTTGGAAAATTTTTTAATTTTTTTGGTGATTTGATAAAGATAACATTTATAAATCTCATAATAGGCAGGTACAGCTAGTAAAACTAGTTATTGACTATCACCTTTTGTATAAGTATTTAAGATTATTTACCACATAAGAAAACTTGAGCTGTCTTGAAATCTTATGACTCAATTACAAAAAAAATTTGCATAGGTTTTTCCCTCCAAATTTGACAATTCTAAAATTATATGCGGTATTATCAAGAGCAATTTCAAAGTTGAAAGACACTTTAAAAAACTATCAATAATACTGGCCAGACGTGGTGGCTCATGTCTGTAATCACAGCACTCTGGAAGGCTGAGGTGGGTGGATTGCTTGCGCTCAGGAGTTCTAGACCAGCCTGAACAAGAGTGAGACTCCTGATCAAGAGTGAGACCCCATCTCTAAAAATAGCAGGGCACTATGATGGGTGCCTGTAGTCTCATCTACTGGGGAGGCTAAGGCAACTCGGAAGGCTGAGGCAACTCTGGAGGCTGAGGCAAGAGGATCACTTGAGCCCAAGAGTTTGAGGTTGCTGTGACGCCATGGCACTCAACCCCAGGGTGACTGAGACACACACACGCACACACACACACACTGGCAACAATAAAAATAAAATTTATCATCACCCTTGCTAGAAGGATACTGAACTATCTTTCTGTTCTCTCTATAAAAAAAAATTACAAAATCATTATGAAGAATCAATCAAAGAATATACAGCCAGAAAAGTAGAAAAAAAAATATATGTGTGGCAGGAAGTTAATAAAAATTATCCATGTTATTTTTCTGGATTTTTGAATGATTTCTGATTTGCCAACTTTTTTATATGGAACTTGTTATGATTCCTTTTCTCATTTTAAAAATAACTTTTCACTTCTGTACCTAATTTTGCATCCATCTATAGTTTTGTATTCCTTTTCTTAACGAGGAATCCCTTCACAGGGAACCCCTTTCCCCAACCAGTGTATGAGTAACCTTGGACCCCATGAAATTGGATTCCCTTCTGTCCACAGAACTGACATTTTATTAAGGTAATGCTGAATGGTGACAGCAACAATGACAGCTACAATAAAGGCCGCGCTCTTTCGTCCAGTTTCCCAGTGCTTTGTGTGAATTTTTTCACCCTGTGCAACTGCATGCTCCCTCCATTTTACAGGTGAAGGGACTGAAGGTAACCCGCCCAAGGTTACTCAGCTGGGAGGCCGCAGAGCCTGGACAACACAGAAGCTAGTTTCCTCTCTGTGTCTCTCACCTTGCCTGACCCCGGGGGACAGCAGAGTCCCCTGGTTCGCTACAGCTTGTCTTACAGATGGTGCAGCAAGGGCTCAGAAAGGTTGAGTGACTTGGTGGAAGACTCACAGCGGGTAGATGTCAGGAGCAGGATTAGCGCTCCGGGCCAGGGTTCTCCCTCCCTCACCACCTAACACTAGCTGCGGCACTGCCCCTTCGCAGTCGCTCCCGGGGGTGGCGGAGAGAGAGGCCGGTGGAAAGGAAGCTCCGCAGGTGCAACCCTACGGCAGCTAAGGGTCGGGTAAGGGGATGAGGCGCGGGCTGGAGTCTGGGAAGAAGATGACTTCAGAACTGCTGAGTCTCCAGGGGCAGCGGCAGGGACTCAGCCTCCCCCGAGGACTGGGGGAAGGGGAGGGCCAGGCCAGCTGCCACCAGGCGAGGGAGGTCTAGGGCGCGAGAGGCGAGACAAGAGGAAGGGGCGGTGCCCGCTGAGGCCACCGCGAGTCCCTGGAGGCCCAACCCGCGCCTGCTGCCTCCTCCTCCGGGAACCGCCTCCTTTCTCTCCGCTCCTGGGTCTCCGGAAGGAGCTGAGAACCACCCGGTACGGCTCAGTGGGCACAATGGGCCATTAGATGGCGGGGAGGGCTGGGTCAGCTCTGCCCAGTCCCTTGCTCCGAGGCAAACCTTCTGCTTCAGGAGCAGAAAGGAGGGACGTGGAGAGTGTGGCCCAGGGGAAAATGGGATTTTAAGAGAGAGATGAGCCGGGTGCGGTGGCTCACGCCTGTCATCCCAGCACTCTAGGAGGCAAAGGCGGGTGTGATTGCCTGTGCTCACAGGTTCGAGACCATCCTGAGCAAGAGCTGGACCCCAGTCTCTAAAAATAGCCGGGCGTTGTGAAGGGCGCCTATAGTCCCAGCTAGTCAGGAGGCTGAGGCAAGAGAATCACTTGAGCCCAAGAGTTTGAGGTTGCTGTGAGCTATGACAGCATGACTCTCAACCCCAGGGCAACTGAGTGAGACTCTGTTTCCAAGAAAAAAAAAAAGAGAGAGGGAGGGAGAGATGAGAGACTCCCTGTTTTCTTCTGTCCCTGTCCCTACCCAAGCTTCCCGGTTCCTGTTTTCAGCTCTGCCTCCTTCATCTGGTGGCAAGATACACCCCGGGCCACTCCTGCCCCAGCAGTGCTTCTCCAGGGCCACACCAGCGTCTCCCCTTTCTGATCCCCAAACTTAACCTTTTCCTAGCTGTCCCCACTGCCTGCCAGCCCCTTCTGTGTTAGTGGCTAAGGTTACTGTAACAGAGTACTGCAGACTGGGTGGAGTAAACAACAGAAGTGTGTTTTCTCAAAGTTCTGGAGGCTGGAAGTCTCAAATGAAGGTGCTGATTCCTTGGGAGACCTCTCCCTGGCTGTCTTTTCTCTGTGTCCTCACAGGGTCTTCCCTCTGCGTATCTGTGTCTTGATTTCCCCTTCTTATAAGGATATCGGTCATATTATTATTTTTTTTTTCCCCCCAGTGGTCAGATAGGACTTTCATTAGAAGTTAGGAAGGAATACAGAAGAAGTAAAAAGCACCAGAGCTTCAGGAAGGGGGAAAGAACTGAAGAACTCCCTCGGGAGTCTCCACGTGGGCTCTTTTATCTAGGGGTCTTAGGTCTAGAGGATTACACATCTCAGCAGTCTTCAAAGTTAGTGAGTGCATTAACAAATGAATGAATGTAGTTCCTCCTCCACTAGGGCGAGGTTATCAGGTCCTTTACAGTCTTTGTCCCTGAGAAGGGATTATGGTGTGTGCTCCTACCCAAGGTGGAACCACCCAAACACATCAGTCATATTAGATGAGGACCCATCCTAATGACCTCATTTTAGCTTAATCACCTCTGTAAAGACCCTATTTCCAAATAATCAGTTCTGAGGTACTGGGTTTAGGACTTCAACATATGAATTTTTGGGGCGGTGCCTGTGGCTCAAAGGAGTAGGGCGCTGGCCCCATATGCCAGAGGTGGCAGGTTCAAACCAAGCCCCGGCCAAACACTGAAAAAAAAAGAAAAACATATGAATTTTAGAGGGAACCAATTCAGCCCATAACATGCCCAGACCAGCCTACAGATAACAAGGTCACCCACGAGCACATCCTAACACCTCTTTCACTATGCCCTCTCACGTTCAGGACCTCTCAGAAGTACCAGATCACACAGGCCCTGTTTCTTGGCAGATGTAACCTAGCACACACCGATTTCAACCTCCAGGCCCCCAAAGCACGGTTGGCTTCTTCTCTGCGATTTGAGGGCTGCCTGTAGCAGAATCATAGCACTTCGTTGTCTTCTTCTTCTTCTTTTTTTTTTTTTTGTAGAGACAGAGTCTCATTCTATCGCCCTCGGTAGAGTGCCGTAGCGTCACACACCTCACAGCAACCTCCAACTCCTGGGCATAGGCGATTCTCTTGCCTCAGCCTCCCGAGTAGCTGGGACTACAGGCGCCTCCACAATGCCTGGCTATTTTTTTGTTGCAGTTTGGCTGGGGCCGGGTTTGAACCTGTCGGCTTAGGTATGTGGGGCCGGCACTCTACCCACTCAGCCACAGGTGCCCCCCAGAATCACAGCACTTCTACTCCTTTGGTGCTTCAGGAATCTCTTCCTCCTCCCACAATATTTCAGTTCCTTTAAATAATTTATTTTGAACAGTTTGAAGTTTCCAAAAAACTGTATAAAAATGAATACATTGAGGACTCTCTTTCCAGCCACCTCCACCCACCCTGCTTCCCCCGCTCCCACCCCTTCCTCCACCCAACCCCCCGTGTCCCCAGCACTTACAGGGAGCAGGTCCAATCAGCTTCTGTCTTCCCAGTATGTCTTTTTTTTTTTTTTTTTTGAGACAGAGTCTCACTTTGATGCCCTCTGTAGAGTTCTTTGGTGTCACAGCTCACAGCAACCTCCAACTCTTGAACTTAAGTGATTCTCTTACCTCAGCCTCCAGAGTAGCTGGGACTATCTGTGCCTGCCACAATGCCCAGCTATTTTTTGTTGCAAGTCTCATTGCTGTTTTAGCTGGCCGGGGCCTGGTTTGAACCCACCACCTTCTGTATATGGGGCAGGCGCCCTACCCACTGAGCCACAGGCGCCGCCTTTTTTTTTTTTTTTTTTTAGATAGAGTCTCACTATGTCACCCTGTGTAGAGTGCTGTAGCGTCACAGCTCACAGCAACTTTGAACTCCTGGGCTTAAGTGATTCTCTTGCCTCAGCTTCCCAGTAGCTGGGACTATAGTGGCCCGGCTATTTTTTGTTATAGCTGTCATTATTGTTTAGCTGGCCCAGGCCGGGTTTGAACCCGCCAGCTTGGTGTACATGGCTGGCGCTGCAACCACTGTGCTATGGGTGCTGAGCCATTCCCATTGTGTCTTGATGCAAATACAAGCCCAATGTGTGTTTGTGTATTCTTCCGTTCCCACTCAAATGGTACTATTCCCTGATTCACCCCTTTTTTTCGTCACTTAATATATCCAGGAGATTTCTTTGTATGCAGATGGCTTCACCTTTTTCCCTAACAGCTGCAGAGTATTTCAGTAAGTGGCTGTAACACAATTTATTTAACCTCTATAGATGGACACTTGGGTTGTTTCTAGGGCCTGTCCTCTTGAGAGTAGTGTCTTGAGAACCTTAGTCAGCCAAAAGTTCCCAACACCTATGGAATATCAAGGTCTGGAAAGAAGGCAAAAGAAATAGTAGAAAGGTCCCCTAGGTGGCAGGAGAGGTGACCTTTGGGTCCGAGTGTGTTTAAGACTAATGGGGGAGACACAGCTGTTCTGTTCTGAGATGTCTTCTATCTGAAAGAGCCCCAAAGAAGCCCAGAGCAGACATTTCTGTAATGCTGCTTTGCTGATTCACGACCTCTGGGATTGGTAACATCACTGAGAAAAGGGGCTGCCATTAGCAGTGAACTGTATCGTCATATTTGTCTCCTCTCTGTTTTATTTATCTCTGCAGTATAACAGAATATCACAAATTTAGCAGCTTAAAACAACATACATTTATTTGCTCACAATTTTTTTATTTTTTTTATTTTTTATTTTATTTATTTATTTTTTTTGGAGAGACAGAGTCTCACTTACCGCCCTCGGGTAGAGTGCCGTGGCGTCACACGGCTCACAGCAACCTCCAACTCCTGGGCTTAAGCGATTCTCTTGCCTCAGCCTCCCGAGTAGCTGGGACTACAGGCGCCCGCCACAACGCCCGGCTATTTTTTGGTTGCAGTTTGGCCGGGGCTGGGTTTGAACCCGCCACCCTCGGCATATGGGGCCGGCGCCCTACTCACTGAGCCACAGGCGCTGCCCTATTTGCTCACAATTTTTTAGGTCAGAAGTCCAAGCAGAATGAAAGACATGAAAGCTGGACTATGGTAATGTGGTGGGTAGAAGTTTGGCAGGTTGTAGCCCAGCAGGTCTAGAGTCTATGATGTAGGGGACATGGGGGAGGCAGGTCTGGGAAAGTCTGGCAGGCTGTGGCATGGACATTGCCACTGGTTCTCTACTTGGGGTCTCGCCAGGCTGAAATCAGTGCGTCAGCTGGCCACACGGTCATCTGGAGCTCAGAGAGCCTCTTTCTAGCTTATTAAGGTCATTAGCAGAATTCAGTTCCTTGGCTTATAGAACTGAGGTGCTCAGCTCCTAGAAGCCAACCCTCTCCACGGCAGGAGATCCTTTCTGCAGCTTTGAGCCTCTTCCTTCAGGATGGACCTGGTCCCTCTTTTAAGAGACAACCTCACTCAGGGATAATCTCCCTTTGGATGACAAATCAACTGGACTGACATCAGTTTAGGCCTTTTAATTACATTTTCAGAGTCCCATTGCCAAGTCTGTGCCCAACCTGGTCTTGTCATTGCCAGGTCAACCCTCACCCAAGACAAACCTCTTCTCTAGACCTTCCCCACACAAGCCAGGCACCCAGGCAGGCCCATCCCTTCTCCTGGGGATGAATGTCTCAGATTATCGCCGCCTGCTCAGCATCCACCCTGCACCATCTCCTGCAGGCTCAGGCCCAGCATGTTCAGCCGCCATGCTGTGATGGACCTCGAACCTAGGTTGTCAGAACCTGATGACATGCCGTTGCCACCACGCCTTGCTTCTAAAGCCTTTTCTTATTGTTCAATCTGGTGTGTGTACGAGGTCGGACGATTAAGTCCTTGAACTCATCCTAGAAAAAGTGCTACTTACCTCATGGTGAATATCATTGTGGCTACCAGATGTCCAAAGGGAGTAAGTACATCAAGAGTGATTGTAGCAATATTTAGCAATGAGGTAAATTGCTTAATTGTCGTATGTGCATGCGTGTGTGTGTTGTGTGTGCAGTGTGCATGTGTATGTATGTGTGCATGTATGTGCTTGCATGTGCACACATGTGTGAGTCTACACAGATATGTGTGTATGTGTGCATGCATGTGTGAGTCTATACAGGTATGTGTGTATGTGTGTATATATATATGTCCATGTATGTGCACGTGTGTGTGCACGTGTGTGTTTGCATGTGCATGCGTGTGTGAGTCCACACAGGTATGTGTGTATGTGTGCGTGTGTGTATATATATACATGTGTATATATGCACATGTGCACATGCATGTGTATTTGAATGTGTGTCTATATGGGCTTGTGTGTATGTGTGCAGTTTTGTTCGCTTACTTGTACACAGTGCCTGGCTCAGTGCTTCCACTCAGTAAGTGCGAGTTACAGAATATAGTCCCTGGAGCCTTCTACAATGTATCTTCCCTTATTCTAATGACTGAAATGAGGAAATGGTCTTTCTGTTTTATGTCCTCTCCCTTGTACCTAGCACAGTGCAAGGCAGACATTCGACAAATATTTGTGGAATTTAAACAGCGATGAGGAGCAAAAGAGAAACCAGCCCTGGGTGTTCAGATACAGGAAGAGAGGAGGAGCTTGGAGCTGGGCCAGAGGGATGGACTAGAGAGACAGAGAGCCACCCACCATCAGTACCCCAGCCTGAGCAGACTTGGCAGCCAAGCTGAGTGTAAGTAGCACTTTCCTGCTAAGAGCTCTGTGGGGAGGTGTAATGTGTCTCTATTTAAAATTAATTTTTCAGATTTGGAAGCCCCACTCTGAAAGGCAGTGCTCCCTTGGTGGCTTCTGGCAGGACTGGAAAGCCATAACTTTGGAGAGAAACACAATAAACCAGAAATTTCCTCCCAGGTGAGCAAGAAACTGCCTTTCTCCTTCTGAAGAGAGCATTTTCCAGAACTTTGCTCATCAAGTAGCTGGTTTTCAAATCATTTCTTCTATTTGTAAGTGAACCACATTCCAGGCAACTGTCTGTTCTCCTCTCTGATGGATGGCACAGAGGCCTAGGCGATCCACACATAGGCGAGAACACAAAAGTAATTTCTCTCTGGCTCGGGGCTGTGTTTCTGTATTTACATGTGAATGGAGTAGCATCTGATGCTTTGAAAATGTGCAGTGCTGGCTGCCAATAAGGAAACACCATTGTAGGGTGGACTTTGAAGAATTTGTTCAGTTCAACAAATATTTATGGTGCAAGTAGGCACTAGAGCTACAGAGATTCATTCATTTATTCAGCCAGTATTTACAGAGTCCCTACTATGTGCTAAGTATTCTCTGAGGCACTGGAGAAATAGCAATGATAAAAGTGAAAAAAGCAGGTTGGGCTCGGAGGCTCACGCCTGTATTACCAACAGTCTGGGAGGCTGAGATGGATGCATTGCCTGAGTTCAGGACCAGCCTGGGCAAGAGCAAGACCTTGTCGCTACTAAGAATAGAGAAACTAGGCTCAGCGCTTGTAGCTCAGTGGCTAGGGTGCCAGCCACATACACCGGAGCTGGTGGGTTTGAATCCAGCCTGGGCCAACTACAACCAAAAAATAGCTGGGTATTGTTGGGTGCCTGTAGTCCCAGGGACTTGGGAGGCTGAGGCAAGAGAATCGCTTAAGCCCAAGAGTTTGAGGTTGCTGTGAGCTGTGATGCCATGACACTCTACTGAGAGCGACACAGTGAGACTCTGTCTCAAAAAAAAGAAAAAAAAAAGAATAGAAAAACTAGCCAGTTGTGGCAGGTGCCTATCATCCCAGCTATTCAGGAGATGGAGGCAAGAGGGTCAGTTGAACCCAGGAGTTGAGGTTGCTGTGAGCTATGACCCCAGGATACTCTACCCAGGTGACAGAGTCAGACTTTTTCTCAAAAAAAAAAAAAAAAAAATTGTGATAAAAGCAGGCCAAATAATTCTTGCCTTTATGGAGGGGAAATAGACAATTAATATTATTAGAAAATATATAGCATGTTAGGTAATGACAAGCACTAAGGAGGTTAAATAAAGGAGAAAAGGGAGAGAGAGCACGTTGGGAGGAGAAATGGGTGTGCCATTTCATAAAGATTTGAAGGAGGTGACAGACATGCAGAAACCTGGGGGTGCAGTCTAGAGGAGCACAGCAGTTGTGGGGGGGCATGTTTACTATATTTGAGGAACAGCAAAGGGGAGAGCATCATGCAAGGCCAGAGGGAGGGAGAGTGGTAAAAGATCAGACAAGCGGTACCCAGAAAGGCAAGAGGGACCTTGGAGCTCACGGTAAGGACTCCAGGCTCTTAATATCAATAAGATGTGCTACCAGTGGAAAGTTGTCCGGAGAGGGGTGGTAACCACACAGCCCAACTCATGTTTTTCTTTTCTTTTTTTTTTGAGACAGTAGAGTGTCGTGGCATCACAGCTCACAGCAACCTCCTCTCTTGCCTCATCCTCCCAAGTAGCTGGGACTACAGGCACCCGCCATAGTGGCCAGCTATTTTTCACTGCAGTTTGGTCAGGGCCGGGTTCAAAACCCGCCACCCACAGTATATGGGGCCAGTGCCCTACTCATTAAGCCACAGGCGCCACCCCCAACTTATGTTTTTTTCTTTTTTTTTTTTATTAAGTCATAGCTGTGTACATTAATTCAATCATGGGGTACAATGTGCTGGTTTTATATACAATTTGAAATATTTTCATCAAACTGGTTAACATAGCCTTCACGGCATTTTCTTAGTTATTGTGTTAAGACATTTATATTCTACATTTAGTAAATTTCACATGTACCCTTGTAAGATGCACCATAGATGTAATTCCACCAATTACCCTCCCTCCACTCATCCTCTCCCCTCCCTCCCTCCCTTTCCCCTTTCCCAACTTATGTTTTGTTGTTGTTGTTGCGGTTTGGCAGAGGCGGTTCCATCCGCCACCCTCGGTATATGGGGCTGGTGCCCTATTCACTGAGCCTCAGGTGCTGCCCCAAACTTATGTTTTAATAGGAACATTTTCACTTTCCTGTTAAGAATAGGAAGCTCCCCCAGCAGATGGCTTATGTCTGTGATCCCAGCACTCCTGGAGGCCAAGGTGGGAGGATCCTTTGAACTCAGAAGTTCAAGAACAGGCTGAGCAAAAGCAAGACCCTATCTCTACTAAAAATAGAAAAACTAGGCATTGTGGCAGGTGCCTATAAATCCCAGCTACTTGGGAGGCTGAGATAGGAGGGTGGCTTGAGTCCAGGAGTTTAAGCCGGATGTTGTGAGCTGTGATGATGCCACAGCACTCTAGCCTAGAGGAGAGAGTGAGACTCTGTCTCAAAACAAACAAACAAACAAACAAGCAAACAAACAAGAATAGACTGCAAAGGGAAAGGGACCAGTGGGGAGACATTCAACAATCAGTGAAGAGTGACTTGGGCCAAGCAGAGGGCTGGATTCTGACTTTATTCTAATGATAGCACGGGTATGACATATGGATGATTAGATGTGAGGTGTGAGAGAAAGAGAAGAGTGGGGATAACTCGCAGCATCACGGCCCCAGCAGGTGGGAGGATGAAGGCACCGTCATTCGCTGAGACCAAGGAGAACACAGAAGGAGCTTGTCCCAGTGAGTGAGGGTGCAGGGCACCAGGGAAGAGCAGGGACTTGGCTTGGGACATGTTGAGTCTGAGGTTAGACTTCCAAGTGGAGGTAAGTAATAAGTAGTCAGAGTTCAGAATCCAGGATTCAGGAAAGAATCTTCTGAGCGGGAGATACAAATTTGGGAGGCATTAGTATATAGGTAGTATTTTAAGCCCTGAGACTGGTTGAGATCACCTAAGATGTACTTGAGTGTGGGTAAGAAAAGAGAAGAGGTCCATGGGTTGAAAGTGGGGGTACCCCAATCTTCATGGGTCAAGGAGACAAGAAGGAACCAACAAAGAAGAATGTAAAGGATTTTAGAGAGAAAAATCTGGGCACTGTGGTGTCCTTGGAGCCAAGGGAAAAGAGAATTTTGAGGGGGAAAGAGTGGTCACCTGTGTTCAAGGCCACTGCTAGACCAAGATGTGAACTGAAATGAAGAGGTTTTATGGGTGACCTTGACCCTAACTTTCTTGGTGAAGTAGTGGGGCCCAGGCCTGGCTGGCGGGTGTCAAGAACAAATGTGAGGAGAGACATGAAAGCAGCGAGGGCAGGGAGCTCTTTGAGAAGTTATGCTGAGAAGAGAAGGGTAAAAACGCGGAAGGGATTGGGAATAAAGATGAACATGGTGTGGTCTGTCCTCAAGTAGCTTTCAGTCTAGGCAGGAGACAGGCACAGGAGCAGAAGAGATGACACAGGGCTCTTCACAGGGTTCCACAGCAACACACTCAAGAAAAAATGTTAAAACCCGAGCCTAATTTCAGAAAATAAATACCTTTGAAAAGTTAAGTCCTAAACCAGGTCTTGCAAGATGAGTGGCTTTTATCCAGGGAAAGAAAAATAGAGAATGGCATTTCAAATAGAGGGAAGAGTATAAATCAAATCACAGGAGCCTGAAACAGCATGTCGTGTGAGAGAATCACAAAGCAGTTTTTCTCTTCCAGAACTGCCCTGCCTGCATGTGACTCTTGGGCTGTGCAAGGCAGGTGACCTTGAGCAAATTATTAAGCTACTTACCCAGTGACTCGGTTTCCTATCATAAAGTAGGGGACATAAGAATGTTTGCCTCAGAGGGGTGTCATGAAGATGAAACAAATCAATACATGTGAAGTGCCTGTGACTTTGTCTATCATATAGTAGATGCTCCATAAATGCTCGCTCTTCTAATCACTGGGCGCAGACAGAGAGGCAGGGATGGATGGACTATGAGACTGAAGACATCATTAGCTGGACATAGAGGGATCTATATGTCATACCTAGGATTTGACTTCATCCTGGGGTCACTGGTTGGTCTGGTGTTTCAAGAGGCTCAAAGGGCCTGTGGAGGATGGTCATGGGAGAAAAGACCAAACTGACATTCAGAAGACCTGGCTGTGTAGTCTGGCTCTACACTTACCAGTGTCTGAGTGAATTCCTCCCTTGAGCTTCATTTTGTTCAAAGGAGGAATTATAAAACATATCCTATAGGTTGTTGTTTAGAGAAAATTAAATAACAAAATGAAAGTCCCTGACCAGTGCACAAGACATAATAGATATCCATCAGACATTTGTTTTTATTTTATTTTTAAATTTTTTTTGTAGAGACAGGGTCTCACTGTACCGCCCTCAGGTAGAGTGCCGTGGCGTCACACGGCTCACAGCAACCTCTTACTCTTGGGCTTACACGATTCTCTTGCCTCAGCCTCCCGCCACAACGCCCGGCTATTTTTTTTTTGTTGCAGTTTGGCCGGGGCTGGGTTTGAACCCGCCACCCTCGACATATGGGGCCGGCGCCCTACTCACTGAGCCACAGGCGCCGCCCTATTTTTTAATTTTTTATTATTTATATTTTTTGAGACAGAGTCTCACTTTGTCATCCTCCGTAGAGTGCTGTGGCATCATAGATCACAGCAACCTCAAACTCCTGGGCTTAAGTGATTCTCTTGCCTCAGCCTCCCGAGTAGCTGGGACTACAGATGCCCGTCACAATACCTGGCTATTTTTTAGGAACAGGGTTTTCGCTGGCTCAAACTGATCTTGAACTCCTGAGTTAGGCAATCCACCTGTCTCAGCCTCCATGAATGCTAGGTTTACAGGCACGAGCCACTTCACCAGCCATTTGTTTTGATTTTAATAACATAAATTGTACACAGGAGGAGCTAGCTCTCAATTTCCCATCTTTATGCCCTGTCCCACCAGGCCAGCCCTTCTTCTCTGTGCTTCTGGAAGCACTCTCGGGTCAGGTGGACTGGGTTACACAGGGCCATTCTTGCTCTCTCCTGCCACACTTTTCTCATCTTTGTAGTTGTCCAGTACACCTTGACTCAGCACTCAGAAACCTACCCTCCCCTGAATGTGTCTGCTGTCTCTGAGGTCAGGACCACACTCACCGGCTGGGAAGTGGGTGAGGAAAGCTTCCAAGGTCACAAGTCTTTTCTTTCCCTGCTGATTGTCACTGAGAGCTGTTGTTTCTCTACTGACCCTTGTGACATGGAACACCTTTGGCTTTACGTTATCATATTGCAACAACTCTGTCCTGTCTCTCTAATAGTCTGGACATTTCCAGAAGGCACAAACTGCACAGTAAATATGTCTGAATGCCCGCCTCTGCCTGGCACAGTCCCTTGCTCAGGGCAGGGACTTGCCGTGGAGTGCATGGAATGAAGAGCTGAGTGATGCTCACACAGTGCTGAAAGCCTGCCAAGCTGTGAATAAGTATGAGCTGGTTCGATTATGAAAGATGGGAAATCATATCTTCTTCTTTAGAGTGGAACATAAAGGCTCCCAGCTGCCTCCGGCTTATTTAAGCAGAGCAGGCAGGGCGTGTGACCTGTGGGCCCAGAATTGTACCCTTGGTAATCTATACAACAATCAGCTCATTAGGCACAGCAGGCAGGTCCCCTCTCCCTTACAAGAGGAAGGGAGGCAGGGAGCCTCAGTGGTCAGCAGCAGTTCAGGGATCTCCCCAAATGCGCTTCTGCCTCTGTGAGTTAGCTGGAAACACTAAACAAGTCGATTTACATCATCTTCTTCCTGACCTGACAACCACAGGAAGAGATGCCTCTGTGGAAGGCAGAAGGGGCCCGGGCCACATCTGAAACTCCTTCCCCTCCTCCTGGGCCACAAGGAATCCAGGCCAGTTCAGGGAGATGGTCTGGGGAGGCTGTGGGTACAGGGTGATGGCAGTTAGAGAGGAAAACTGAAGGTGTTGATGTGGAAGGAGAACTCATGAATTCTCTGGCCTGGCTCTTGGGCCATTCTATGATATTATTGCCTATCCATTATTGACATGGTTCTGCAGAGAAGTAAGTAGCTACAGTCTAGGGTAGGTGAGTGACCTGTACAAGGCAAACACCGAGAGTGTGTGCAGAGAGGATGGAAGATGCGCCAGCCCAGCCCAGGCCTGTTGCACTACCTGTTACTGAAGGTGTCAGTGGTGCTGCTGGTGAGAGGATGATGGGAAGGATGTTGTTACCTCAAAACAAGTTCCCCAGGAGAGGTGAGTGTCAATTTGAAGTTTCAACTTCAAATGTCCACTGCCATGAGGATACTTCTGCTACTATTACTGCTAATGATAACGGTCATTGTAATCACAGAGGCTAACAAGGTCATGTGCTAGGCACAGTGCTAAATGTATAACATGGATTACCACGTAATAATGTATTAATTTTCTAAAAATAGGTGTTACTATTCTTACCCCCATTTCATAGCTGAAGAAAATGAAAGATAAAGAAATTTAGGAACCTGGATGCATCGCTAGTGTCTTAGCTTGGGCCACTAAAACAAATGCCAAATGCTTAAACAACACAAATTAATTTCTCACAGTTCTGGAGACTGGAAGTCCAAGATCAAGGTGCCAGCAGATGGGGTTGTGGTGAGGGCTCTCTTCCTGGTGCGTGGCCATCCATCTTCCTACTGTGTCCTCATATAGTGGAGGGAGAGATCATCCCTCTTGTGTATCTCAGGACACTAATCTCATTTATGAGGGCTCCACCCTCATGACCTTATTAACTTCCCAAAGGTCCCACCTCCACATATCATCCTATTGGGCATTAGGACTTGCATATAGAAAATTTAGGGTACACGCACATTCAGATGTGAACTAGTCATGAGGGCTGTTCACAAATACGACTCTCTCTCTTCAGCTTAGAATGTGCTGTCTCAATTGAATTCAAGCATGACTATGAAACATGCTCTGGTAAATAAAATCTGAGTGGAAGTGTCACTTCTGGCCAGAAGCTCTAGGTGCCAAATGTGCTCTGCTATTATCTTTTTCCTTTCAGTCACTGCGACAGGCAATAATCCCAGCGATGCTGTGCTATCAGCCAGGCCTGTGGGGACATGATGGTGAAAGGGAGCAGAGCCCTCCACCGCCCGAAGTGTTGCAAGTGAGAAGTAAGCATGTGTGGCTGTGAGCCATTGAGACCATGGGGCTGTCTGTGGTGACACAGCCCAGCCCATCTTGACTGGATTGGAGCAAGACATCTCTGGAGCAAGCATAGACTAATACTCAAACCCTAGTTTCTCCAGCTGAGCTGGACATTCCCCATATGGGCTCCAGCAGCACTCTGGTGTGGTGTCAGGTACATCACACATACATTCTTCTGTCCTTCACACAGCTGAGCCCACTGGGGCACACTTCTGAGTCTTTGGTTTCTCATCATCTAACACAGAGCCTGGGACATAAGAGGTGCTAAGTGCATGCTCACTGAATAAATGCCTGGAGGAGAAGGATCTTGGGCACTGCAGTGCTGTCCTACAGGACAAACTCCAGGTGGTCAAGAAGGTCAGCCCACTTCTGACTCCACATTCTTGAGAGGTGACACAGGAGAGTTATTTTCTCCAATAACCTCATCCCTAGGGGCTCTGCCAGGTGTCCTGGCACCTGGGGAGTCTGCCCAGCTGGCTAGCAGAACTTGTGTTACCCTGCAGACCTCAGCAGTAAATCAGCAGGTGTGAGGAATGCACCCCAGAGAGTGATCCAGCAGTGGCACGAATGAGTAATTTACAAAGCCCATTAAGATGCCATAGAATTACTTATTTATGGGAACTTTTTGACAGATCTGCGGCTTAATCATTTATCCCTGAGAACATTTAGCCAGGGTCATTGGTAAATAATTCACTTATTACACAATCTGGAGTGGTTTATGGTATGGTGACTTATGATCTCACATGAGTTCGCAGCTGGGGAATTGGAATGTGAAGGCCAAGGAGGGGAGGGGGAGGCTGAAGCCTTCTGGATGCTGGAGGAAGGTGTCTGGGCCCCAGCAAGAAAGGGCTTCTGCTCTGAGTCAGACTGATGTTACATCACAGGGGGATTGCCATCCCTGGCTAATCTTTGGGAAGATAGAGAGGGGAGGAAGTAGGTGTTTAGGGACTGGTCTGAAAATGCTAGGTTTTAGCTGTAAGCTGAATAAGGACAAACTTCAGCTTTACCACCTCTCCAGGGTCTGGTGGGGAAACCAAAATGCCCCAGCCTGACATTCAAGACCCTCCCAAAACTGTCCCTGTTCCTTCCTAGTCTTATCACTGACTACTTATCTCTGCAGAGCCATCAGGGCCCAGACTTGGCATGTCTCCCCTCTCCCCAAGCACTTGCTTCACTGCATTCCTCTTGCTGGCATTGACCTTCTCTTTTCTTGTGTAACTTTGCGACTTAATTTATTCAGCTTTCAGTTCAAAGCTCACCTGCTGCATGAAGCCTTGGCATACCACCTGAGTCATGTTCATCCCTCCATCCAATTCTCAGCAACTTACAAAGTGCTGTGCCATGAATTAACCTGCTCCCCCCAACCCCACGGCTAGACTAGGTGTCCCCTTGGGGCCAGAACTCAGAACCCACTGAATGTGGTCCCCAATGCAGCCTGTCCAGAGCATGTCCCACAGTGAGTTAAAAAACATGGGCTGTGATTGATGAAGATGATGATAACTGCAAAGATGATAATGAGGATGGTTGTCAGGCTGACTTCCTTAGCACCCAACCATGGCTTCCCTTCTCGTTCTAGCATTGTCTCCAGACCCCAAAGACCGTGGGACCATGTGGTCACATCTTCAAGGTTCTGTGAGATTCTAACTGACGCTATAAGAGGATAAAGGAGTTCATGCTGGGATGGAGAAGTGAGTTTGGCAGATTCACCAGGGAGGAACCAAGTGGAGAGGGATAGGGACTTCAAGAGCAAGTGCCAGCACTACTCTTTTATGGAAGCCTTTCCCAAGCCACATCTGCCCTGTCCATTCTAGGAACAACCTGTGGATTCCAAATGTGTTTTCCAGAGTTCTGCTTTAAGGGGATTGGCTTGGCTTCCTGAGTGTGAGGCTAGGTAAATAAGGTCTTTCCTGTGTGCTCATATTGATGCCAATTGTGGTATCAAGGGTGGTAGGAAGACTCGGAAAGACAATTTTCCCTATTTTTAGATCCCCAATGGGAAGAGACAGGAGATAAAATTGACTGTCTCCCACCCTCTGCCTAATGTCTCCTGCCCACCAGGAAGTCCTTCCTAAAGACTAGTCTCAAGCAGTTTGCCATGATGGTCAAGAAGGCACACCTTACTGAGCAACTTGTCTCCCAGGGAGGGAAAGCCAGGCTTCCCCAGATGAATGGGAGAGGACAAAGGGCAGAAGCAAGGTCACTCCTAGACACAGGTCTTGTGTCCTCCCTGACACCATGCTGGGCCTTGGGGAAGTTTAAACAAGTCTCTATCACTGCCAAGAGTAGCCAGAGGCAGATGGTCTGTCATTATATTGGTACTTGTATACTTCCGGGTGCTCCCCATCACGACCAGTCACATAGGTGTTCCTGCGTTTGTTACGGGATGTGTCCTCCCCAAATCCATCAGCTGAAGCTCTGACTCCTGGTGTACCTGTCCTTGGAGAAAAACCTTGAAGGAGGCGATTAAGGTTAAATGAGGTCATAACTTGGGGCCAGAAGAGGAAGAGACACCAGAGCCCCTGTCTCTCATTCCTTCTTTGTCTCTCTTGTCCCGCACACAGAGGAAAGGCCACGTGAGAACCAAGCTGGTGCACCCCGAGCTCGGACTTCCAGCCTCCAGAGCAAGTCGGTTTCTGCTGTTGACGCCCCCTGGTCGGCCGGGGTCTGCCCGAGCAGCCTAGCTGACTGGACAGCGTCCTTGTACGGAGGAAATTAAGACTCAGAGAAGCATGGTGGCTTGTCCAAAGGACGACAAAGACTTGAGGTTAGGACTGGATCTCGCTGACTCCATCCTGGAATGGAGCCCGTAGTCCTGATCTTGCATTCGGCAGGGTCCCCACCGGCCGTCCCCCGCCCCCGCTCTCGGGTCCTACCTCCGGACTCCGAACCGAACCCGCCCGCACTTCTGGCCGCGCCGCCCCTGCACGCCGGGCTACGCGGTGCGGTGCTGCCACCTGCTGCCCGGCTCCCTCTCGTCCTGCGCGTGTCCCGTCGTCCTGCCCACTCCCGACTCCAATCCAGGGCAGGTGGCTAATAGGACAGGCTCTTGGAGAAAAAAGAAATTAGAATAAAACAATAAATAAATAAATAAATAAATAAATAAATAAATAAATCTAAAAGCAGATGAGAGAACCACCGTTTTCGGTGTGAGAAGAAAAAGAATTGCAAAATGAAAAAACTTTTTGGTTCCTCAGGGGAGCAGCCCACGTGGAGGGTCAGGCCAAAGGTGCTGCAGAGTCTCTGCAGGAGCTCAGGAGGCGGGGACCGTGCCCGTTTGCTGTGACCACAAACAGGAGCCCCGAAGACTCTCTGATGAGCCTCCCGTGTAGGTGGCAGGAGCTTCTGGGAAGCCCGGAGGAAGAGGCTATCAGGACTGTAAAGCTGTCCCTTCTGTCCCTTTATTCCAAGGGAAGAGGGTGATCTTGTTGGCTGGTTTCTGTCGGGCAGGCTCCCGTAGCGAACTGTGTGATAGCTAATCCCACCTCATTGGACAGACGAGGGTACCGTGGCTGAGAGAATTGTCCATCCACAGAGATTAGTGTACAGGATGATACCACACCTTGGGGGTGAGGCTGTTAGCCTGGAATGTGCCTCACAGGCCCCTGAAATCTGGACTCATCTTATGTCACAGTGTAAAATATGAAGGTCAGGGCTGAGGAGGGACTTGTCTTCCTTCCCCCACAAACCCTGGCTCCCGCATCTCTCTGGAAGGTCTCCCAAATCTGCTTTACATGCTTCAGAGGCACCCAGAGCGGGCACTGCCACAGCCAGTGGCTGGTCTCTGCTCTCCTTTGTCCCCAAGGCTCAAGGCAAGAGCAGCAGATTGGCAAATGGGAGCCAGGAGAAGGGTCCAGAGAGAAGGAACCCACTAGCAGACAGAGTGTAAAAGAGAAGGGGAGGTCACACAGAAGGAAAAGATGGATGGAGGTGAAATATAAACATCAGAGGACTTTGAGCTTTGCAGTTACCAAGCTGTGTGTGTCTTCTGGGAAAATTTCCATCTATAAAGTGAGCACAATACAATTGTATCTACCTCCTAGGACTGTTTTGAAAATTAAGTGAGATAACATGGGCAAAACCACCCACCCCAGTGTTCAACTCACAGTCAGTCCCCAGTAAGTGTTTGTTGAATCTGTAGCCATGCCAAGTGGAGGGCTATGTATTGCCCCTTCATCTCCTGTGACAACAAACCCAGATTAACGTTAATTTTCCTGGTAAACACTCATTACCAAGCTCCACAAAGCCTGCTGACTCAAGGCTCCGTCCCAGCCTCAGCTATTCCAATAAGCCAGGGGGTAGTCTCTCTCCCTCCAACTTCACTCCCCACAGGTGCAGGCTTTGTCTCATATCACAGAAGCCATGTTGCATATGCCAGAATGCAGCAGATGCTAATTAGGAGTCACTGCATTCAACTGGAAGGTGGTAATTTTGGTAATTTTGTTTTCTGGAAAGACAATACATTTGCATGCATTTGCAACATGACTCAAGAGCCTTGAATTTCCAGGAATCTGGATTATGGTCCAGGCTTGGTCACTTACCTATGTTAGCTTGGGCAAGTCTCTTTCTTCCTTTGGTCTTATAATTCTCATCTGTGAACTGAGGGCATCCCTGAGTAGAGTGACCAATCATTCTTGTGTACCCGAGACTGAGGGTCTTCCCAGGGGGTGAGACTTTCAGTGCAAAAACCAGGGAAGTTCTGGTCAAACTGGGACAAGTTGGTCTCCATAACTCAGCCTCTTTTTCTCTCACACACTGAGTTTCAGTCAGGGGCTCACCCAATTTTACCTCTTGGAAATGCTTTCAAATGCAAGAAATAGAACACTCAGCTAAGCTCTTTACATAGGCTGTCTCAGTTTTACCCTGGGAAAGGAAATCGGCATTATCTCTGACTGATAGACAAGGAAACAGAGTTCAGAGGTGTCCAGCCCAGGGTTACACAACGACAGAGCTGAGTTTCCACCCAGATCAGTCCGACTCCAGTGGCCTTTTCTTGTTTTAATAGTCTGACTTCTCAGTGGTTTCCCTAGACTTTGCACAATATTGGCACAGGGTAGGTATTCAATATGTACATAAGATTGCTAATTTCCTCCACCAGATCCTCTCCATTTCCTGGTTTCTGAAGAACTCATTTTTTTTTGTATGAGAAGATCATACTTCCAGCACTTCGAATGATAGAACCTGGCATCTAGTTGTATACACTTACTACTGCAAAAAAAGAAGTTTCTCACTTCTCAGGCTTTCTAGATATTTCGACTGATAGAGAAAATGAATCTGTCTACCTATGGGCCTGTCTCTTAGAGTTTATTTGACTTAATTCTCTATTTTTTTTTTTTTTTTACAAACATAGGTTTATTTGGCTCACAGTTCTGGGGAACTGTGTCAGCTTAGGTCTCTCTCTTTTTTTTTTTTTTTATTGTTGGGGATTCATTGAGGGTACAATAAGCCAGTTACACTGATTGCAATTGTTAGGTAAAGTCCCTCTTGCAATCATGTCTTGCCCCCATAAAGTGTGACACACACTAAGGCCCCACCCCCCTCCCTCCATCCCTCTTTCTGCTTCCCCCCCCATAACCTTAATTGTCATTAATTGTCCTCATATCAAGATTGAGTACATAGGATTCATGCTTCTCCATTCTTGTGATGCTTTACTAAGAATAATGTCTTCCACTTCCATCCAGGTTAATACGAAGGATGTAAAGTCTCCATTTTTTTTAATGGCTGAGTAGTATTCCATGGTATACATATACCACAGCTTGTTAATCCATTCCAGGGTTGGTGGGCATTTAGGCTCTTTCCACATTTTGGCGATTGTAAATTGAGCTGCAATAAACAGTCTAGTACAAGTGTCCTTATGATAAAAGGATTTTTTTCCTTCTGGGTAGATGCTCAGAAATGGGATTGCAGGATCGAATGGGAGGTCTAGGTTGAGTGCTTTGAGATTTCTCCACACTTCCTTCCAGAAAGGTTGTACTAGTTTGCAGTCCCACCAGCAGTGTAAAAGTGTTCCCTTCTCTCCACATCCACGCCAGCATCTGCAGTTTTGAGATTTTGTGATGTGGGCCATTCTCACTGGGGTTAGATGATATCTCAGGGATGTTTTGATTTGCATTTCTCTAATATATAGAGATGATGAACATTTTTTCATGTGTTTGTTAGCCATTCGTCTGTCTTCTTTAGAGAAAGTTCTATTCATGTCTCTTGCCCATTGATATAAGGGATTGTTGGCTTTTTTCATGTGGATTAATTTGAGTTCTCTATAGATCCTGGTTATCAAGCTTTTGTCTGATTGAAAATATGCAAATATCCTTTCCCATTGTGTGGGTTGTCTCTTTGATTTGATTATTGTCTCCTTAGCTGTACAGAAGCTTTTCAGTTTAATGAAGTCCCATTTGTTTATTTTTGTTGTTGTTGCAATTGCCATGGCAGTCTTCTTCATGAAGTCTTCCCCCAGGCCAATATCTTCCAGTGTTTTTCCTATGCTTTCTTTGAGAATTTTTATTGTTTCATGCCTTAAATTTAGGTCCTTTATCCATCTTGAGTCAATTCTTGTGAGTGGGGAAAGGTGTGGGTCCAGTTTCAGTCTTTTACATGTAGACATCCAGTTCTCCCAACACCATTTATTGAATAGGGAGTCTTTCCCCCAAGGTAAGTTCTTGTTTGGTTTATCGAAGATTAGGTGGTTGTAAGATGTTAGTTTCATTTCTTGGTGTTCAATTCGATTCCAAGTGTCTATGTCTCTGTTTTTGTGCC
This sequence comes from Nycticebus coucang, assembly GCF_027406575.1. Lineage (NCBI taxonomy): Eukaryota > Metazoa > Chordata > Mammalia > Primates > Lorisidae > Nycticebus > Nycticebus coucang. Next base: position 103,113,820 of record NC_069789.1, read on the forward strand.
AGTACCATGCTGTCTTGAGCACTATGGCTTTGTAGTACAGACTAAAATCTGGTATGCTGATGCCCCCAGCTTTATTTTTGTTACAGAGAACTGCCTTAGCTATACGGGGTTTTTTCCGGTTCCATACAAAACGCAGAATCATTTTTTCCAAATCTTGAAAGTACGATGTAGGTACTTTGACAGGAATGGCATTGAATAGGTAGATTGCTTTGGGAAGTATAGACATTTTAACAATGTTGATTCTTCCCATCCATGAGCATGGTATGTTCTTCCATTTGTTAATATCCTCTGCTATTTCCTTTCTGAGGATTTCATAGTTTTCTTTATAGAGGTCCTTCACCTCCTTGGTTAGGTATATTCCTAGGTATTTCATTTTCTTTGAAACTATGGTGAAGGGAGTTGTGTCCTTAATTAGCTTCTCATCTTGACTGTTATTTGTGTATACAAAGGCTACTGACTTGTGGACATTGATTTTATATCCTGAAACATTACTGTATTTTTTGATGACTTCTAGGAGTCTTGTGGTTGAGTCTTTGGGGTTCTCTAAGTATAAGATCATGTCATCAGCAAAGAGGGAGAGTTTGACCTCCTCTGCTCCCATTTGGATTCCCTTTATTTCCTTGTCTTGCCTAATTGTATTAGCTAGAACTTCCAGCACTATGTTGAATAGTAAAGGTGACAGAGGACAACCTTGTCTGGTTCCAGTTCTAAGAGGAAAAGCTTTCAGTTTTACTCCATTCAGTAAAATATTGGCTGTGGGTTTGTCATAGATAGCTTCAATCAGTTTTAGAAATGTGCCACCTATGCCTATACTCTTCAGTGTTCTAATTAGAAAAGGATGCTGGATTTTATCAAATGCTTTTTCTGCATCTATTGAGAGGATCATGTGATCTTTATTTTTGCCTCTGTTAATATGGTGGATAACGTTTATGGACTTGCGTATGTTAAACCAGCCTTGCATCCCTGGGATGAAGCCTACTTGATCGTGATGAATGACTTTTCTGATGATAAGCTGTAATCTATTGGCTAGGATTTTGTTGAGAATTTTTCCGTCTATATTCATGAGTGAGATTGGTCTGAAATTCTCCTTTTTGTTTGGGTCTTTTCCTGGTTTTGGTATCAGGGTGATGTTTGCTTCATAGAATGTGTTGGGGAAGATTCCTTCTTCCTCAGTTTTTTGGAATAATTTCTGCAGTACAGGAATAAGCTCTTCCTTGAAGGTTTGATAGAATTCTGGAGTGAAGCCATCTGGACCAGGGCATTTTTTAGTTGGAAGCTTTTTTATTGTTTCTTTGATCTCAGTGCTTGAAATTGGTCTGTTCAGGAGCTCTATTTCTTCCTGCCTAAGTCTAGGGAGAGGGTGTGATTCCAAATATTGATCCATTTCCTTCACATTGTCAAATTTCTGGGCATAGAGTTTCTGGTAGTATTCAGAGATGATCTCTTGTATCTCTGTGGGATCAGTTGTTATTTCCCCTTTATCGTTTCTGATTGAGGTTACTAGAGATTTTACTTTTCTATTTCTAGTTAGTCTGGCCAATGGTTTATCTATTTTATTTATTTTTTCAAAAAACCAACTCCTTGTTTCATTAATTTTCTGAATGATTCTTTTGTTTTCAATTTCATTGATCTCTGATTTGATTTTGGAGATTTCTTTTCTTCTACTGAGTTTAGGCTTAGATTGTTCTTCTTTTTCCAATTCCATAAGATCTCTTGTGAGATTGTTGATGTGTTCTCTTTCTGTTTTTCGAATGTAGGCATCTAAAGCGATGAATTTTCCTCTCAAAACTGCTTTTGCAGTAACCCACAGGTTTTGGTAGCTTGTGTCTTCATTGTTGTTATGCTCAGGGAAGTTAATGATTTCCTGTTTTATTTCTTCCTGCACCCATCTGTTATTCAACCGAAGATTGTTTAATTTCCATGCCTTTGGGTGGGGTCGAGCATTTTTGTTAGAGTTGAGTTCCACCTTTAGTGCCTTATGGTCTGAAAAGATACAAGGTAAAATTTCAATTCTTTTGATTCTGTTGATATTTGTTTTGTGTCCCAGGATATGATCAATTTTGGAGAATGTTCCATGGGGTGATGAGAAGAATGTATATTCTTTATCTTTGGGGTGGAGTGTTCTATATGCATCTATCAAGCATAGTTGTTCTAGGGTCTCATTTAAATCTCTTATATCTTTGTTTAATTTCTGTTTAGAGGATCTGTCCACCTCTGTAAGAGGTGTGTTAAAGTCCCCTGTTATGATGGTATATCAGATATCATATTGCTCAGACTGAGTAAGGTCTGCTTCAAGAATCTGGGAGCATTTAAATTGGGTGCATAAATATTTAGAATTGAAATGTCTTCTTGTTGTAGTTTTCCCTTGACCAATATAAAGTGACCATCTTTGTCTTTTTTGACTTTAGTTGCTTTAAACCCACGTGTATCTGAAAATAAGATTGCAACTCCTCTTTTCTTCTGAATTCCATTTGCCTGAAAAATTGTCTTCCAACCCTTGACTCGGAGCTTTAATTTGTCTTTTGAAGCCAGGTGTGTTTCTTGCAGACAGCAAATGGATGGCTTGTGTTTTTTAATCCAGTCAGCCAATCTATGTCTCTTCAGTGGGGAATTCAAGCCATTAACATTTATGGAGATAATTGATAAGTGTGGTAGTATTCTATTCCTCTTATTTGGTGAGAGTCCATTGTTTAGTTTTATCTTTTGCATCAGTGTGGAGGTTAGGTTCTGTCCTTTAATTTCTGAGTTCTTACTTTGCTGCTGATCCATTGTGGTGGTCAGTGTGCAGAACAGGTTGAAGTATTTCCTGTAGAGCTGGTCTTGTTGTGGCGAATTTCCTCAATGTTTGTATATCCGTAAATGATTTGATTTCTCCGTCAATTTTGAAGCTTAGCTTAGCAGGGTACAGAATTCTGGGCTGAAAATTGTCTGTTTAAGTAGATTAAAGGTAGATGACCATTGTCTTCTTGCTTGGAAAGTTTCATTAGAGAAGTCTGCGGTCACTCTGATGGATTTGCCCCTGTAGGTCAACTGGCGCTTACTCCTGGCAGCTTGCAGAATCTTTTCTTTTGTCTTGACTTTGGACAGGTTCATCACAATGTGTCTTGGAGAAGCTCGGTTAGAGTTGAGGCGACCTGGGGTCTGATATCCCTCTGAAAACAGTGTGTCAGAATCTTTGGTGATGTTTGGGAAATTTTCTTTTATAATATTCTCTAGTATGGCTTCCATTCCTCTGGGGCATTCTTCTTCCCCTTCTGGGATTCCTATAACTCATATGTTGGAACGCTTCATAAAGTCCCATAATTCCGACAGTGAACGTTCTGCTTTCTCTCTCTTCTTTTCTGCCTCTTTTACTATCTGAGTTATCTCAAAAACTTTGTCTTCTACCTCTGAAATTCTTTCTTCTGCATGGTCTAACCTGTTGCTGATACTTTCCATTGCATCTTTAAGTTCCCTGATTGACTGTTTCATTTCCTTCAGCTCTGCTATATCCTTTTTATATTCTTCATATCGTTCATCTCTGATTTGATTCTGTTTTTGGATTTCCTTTTGGTTATTTTCCACTTTATTATCAGTTTCCTTCATTGTTTCCATCATTTCTTTCATTGTTTTCAACATGTGTATTCTAAATTCCCTTTCTGTCATTCCTAACATTTCTGTATAGGTGGAATCCTCTGCAGTAGCTACCTCATGGTCCCTTGGCGGGGTTGTTCTGGACTGGTTCTTCATGTTGCCTGGAGTTTTCTGCTGATTCTTCCTCATGAGTGATTTCTTTTATCTGTTTCCTTGCCCTAATTTTCCTTTCACTTCCTCTTGCTCTTTAAGTTCTTGTGCCTGTGGACTAAGGGTTACAGGACCAGAAGGGTGAGAAGGTTGAAGGGCAAAAAAGGGATGAAAGAAAGGAGGACCGAGTGATAAGAAAAAAAGAAAGATAGAGAAAGGAGAGGGGGTGGGGATAAGGAATATTGACAAAAAGAAGAGAGGTACAGATAGAGGGAGACAGGGCAATATAGGTGTACAGTAGGGTACTTTGACACAACCTTAAAAAACCCCACCTTCTGGGGGTGCCCAGTTGGGTGGTTCCCTTGAGGTCAGCAGCTCTTTGCTAACCTGATCAGACACAGTACCCCACCTCCACCAAGTAGAGAGGAAAGACAAAAATGCTATAAATCAAACCAAAACAAGCAAACAGAAAACTTTACAGGGATACAATTGGGTGAAAAACCAAATGATAGCGGTAGAAACACGAGCAAAAATGAAGTTGTAGTTATTAAAAAAGGCAGCAATGGGAAATTATAATTAAACTAGAAAAATTGAGAAAGAAAAAGGGATCTGTATGGAAAAGATTGAAATTAAAAAACAGAAGAACATCAACAACATCAAAATAAACAACAACAACAACAAAAAAAAAAACAACCAAACAAAAAAAAAGAAAAAAATACACAACCAAAAACAAAGCAGTTTGTATATGTTATTGAATATTGTCTGGGCAACATGTGGTCTTCTGGGGTATGAGATGTTAGTCACAGTTCTGATACGACTGGAGGCTGCTGATTTCTCAAACCCCAGCAGGTAGACACCCTAAATCTTTCTTCAGCCCACTTAAAAGGCACTTTGAACTTGTAAACTTGCTGAGCAGAAGCTTTCCCAGCTTTCTCGCTGGAATCACTGCTGAAGTGGCTATCCACTTACCCAGTGTGCCAAAACCCGTCTCACTCTGCCCCTGAGGGTTAGCGCTGCAAGGCGGCTCAGACCCCACCCTTAGGCTACTTGGTTGCTGGGTTACAAGCTCCCACCCGTTTCTAGCTCTGCTACCCTGAGGGCGGAGCTTGCCGGGGCAGATCACTGACAATGGTTCCGTGTGACCCACCGCCAAACACTATTAGCTCCGTCTGGCTCAGTGGCTCAGACTGGGACCCTAGACAACGGCCAAAGTTCTCCGCACTCCCGCTCAGGCCTTCCCCAGGGCAGTTCAACTCAGTGCCAAGTCCAAGGACATCAAAACAGTTCACGGGTAAGGCCTTTCTGGTTTGCAGTCTCGCTGCTACTGAACTTACAGTTGTGGGCGGGTTTAGACGGATTGAATACATGCGACCACTTGCCGGTTTTCCACTGTTTTAGTCCTCCTCTTGGGGTCCAGAAGTCTCTCGCTGACTCCCTGTATCCTCATAGGAGTGATGATAGGCAGTTCCCACCAGCCAGAGATGCCTGGAGTCCTATCTCCCCAGACTCACGGTGCCCAGATGCAAGGAAGCTGTTACTCGGCTGCCATCTTGCCTTAATTCTCTATTTTTATAAGTGAGAGAATGAGATTCATAGGGATGACATGATGTGTCCGCGGCTCCTATAACTAACTTAGAAAGCACCTCTTCCTTGCCCACGAAGCAGGTTTGGCCAGATCAGGTACTCTTTCTGGAAGAAGACAGGGAGGTGATAACTAGACCCAAATGTTTTCAGGTCAGGTGGACCAGGCTTACAGTCTGTGACTCTGCCTCATTCTGAGCCAGGATTCAGGTAAACTGGGAAGACATTTGGCTTTGCTTTGGATAAAACATCTGGTTTAATCCCAGTTTTGCCAGTAGCTACCTTGACGATCCAGAGCAAATTGTTAACCTGATAGGCCTCCATTTCTTCTGCTATAAAGTGGGAATGACAGAAGTGCTTGCCTTGTACAGTTGCTGCGAGGGGTAAGCGAGGGCTTGGTGTTGCGTGCTCTGGCACAAACACACAGGCAGGGCGGGCACTGAGCAAACTGCAGCTGTGATTGTTTCTGTCATCGTTACATTGTGGGGAGCCAAAGTGGAATATCAGACTTTGTGACTTTCCCACATTTTTCTTATCCTAGCTCTGAAAGGAGCTCTTGGCTGCAGAAGGTCACTGGTGTCCCAAGGTGTGGTTTTGCACTCTCCTCTGTCCCTTCTGACACATCGCTTGCCTGTTTCTGTCTGCTCAACCCTCCTAGAACCTTCTACTTGGCCCTGATGAGCAGCTTGTTGGGGTCAAGAGGCTGGCCTGCCGGAACACCCTGACATTCTTCTTTTGAAAACTGGTGACTCTTCATTACTCTTGGCAGAAGCTGGCCTGCCAGTCACTGGTAATTAATGGAGGCTGGAGGTGAGCTGCCAGAGAAAGGGTTCCCATCACTGCACCCTACCCCCCACCCCCACATGGTGCCTTTCTGGAGTGCTGGAGACAGTTCCAGCCCTTGGTTAAATATCTAGGAATTTTCTGAGCCAGTTGTTAAATTGTTGGTAGCCTGAAATCAATCATGGTGGGAGTATTTACACTATGGAAATCAGCAAATGCTACAAATCAGGGGGCCGTTTCATTCTGCAGCCACCAGTTTACTAGCACATCACTGAACAATCCTTCTCCTAAAACTCACTAGCTGAGGGGAGACCACAGGAGTCTGGGCTTGACATGTGGTTAACACCCACATTTTAAGAAAATTAATTCTTTTTCTTTTCTTTCTTTTTTTTTTTTTTTTCTGAGATAGAGTCTTGCTCTGTGCCCTGGATAGAGTACCCTGGCATCATAGCTCACAGAAACTTCAAACCCTTGGGCTCAAGTGATCCTCTTACCTCTGCCTCCAGAGTAGCTAGGACTGTAGGTATCCACTACAACTCCTGACTATTTTTTTCTATTTCTAGTAGAGACAGGTCTCATAGGTGCCCGTCACAATGATTGGCTAATTTTTTTATTTATAGTCCAGACAAGGTCTCACTCTTGCTCACGCTGGTCTCGAACTCCTGAGTTCAAGTGACGCTTCAGCCTTGGCCTCCCAGAGTGCTAGGATTACAGGCGTGAGCCACTGCGCCTGGTCAATAAAATGAATTCTTTTAATTATAAGAATAAGACAAGCTTGTTCCAAAACATTAAAATAATACAGAACAGTAAAAACTGAAAACTAAAGGTCTCTGTCCATTTATTTCTTCCAGTTTCAGAGAGCCACTCTTATTTATTTATTTAGTTAGTTAGTTCTCTCTAGAACTCTTCTGTAGGTGTACAAAAATAGCTTTTTGTCTATACATTGCTTTGTTGAATGGGCTGAACAAGAAGCTGCTTCATTTTTCCCTTTCCTCTGCCTCTGCCATCCATCATGTTGTACAGAATCTCTCAGGCTTTCCCTGAAGACTGCCGCAACAGACACAAAAGCTTTCTGGTAATTTCCAGTCATTGAAAAGATGGTGCAGTCCAGTTCAATTTAAAAGTTGAAGCTTGCATTCAGTTCCAAGCTCCTCTTATCCCCCAGCCGCAGGCCAGAGCTGTGGCTCAGAAACCTGCAGTGGGAAAGGGGCGGGGTCACTCATTCTCCAGTCTGCTCCTCCCAGGGCGAAGGAAGATGGATGAGGTTCTTTTTATGGAGGGGCTGCTCTTGGTAGTTCTTTCTTGGCTCCCTGGCTGTCCTGCATACCCTGCAGTATGTCAGTAAGTTCTGTGCTGCTACTTCCGGCTGGTTGACCTCGTGTGACCCTCCCTCAAGTCCTGCCCCTGCAAGCACTATCTATAGCCACTGACTGGTGGTGTCCCTTCACCCTTGTAGGAAACCTTCATGGGCGGGGTCTCATTCAAATGGCTCCAGTGTGGCTACTTTCCACAGCATGAACTTAGCTCTCAGGAAATTTATGCATCCTTGCCCCACCAGATGGTAGGAGTGCAGCTTGCCCAGTGCTGACCCTGTCTTCCTGCCGTCCATCGTGCCCTCGTCTGCCCATAACTCTTCCTGTCTCGTGGAGAGGTGCTTCCAGGTGGACTGTGATTGCTGTAGGTCAGCGAGTGTGCAGTTTCTCTTCCTGTGGACACTGCCATCTGTGTGAATTCTTCTTTTGGAAATTTCCTCTGTTGACGTCTGTTGGGAGGAAGCCCCCTACTTCTCTTCCTTCCTTGTGGGAGAAAGAAAAGCATCCCAGGACCCTCTTTGTATGAGTAACTCAAACTTGCCCTTGAATTTATAGTCTCCCCTGCAGAGTGGGGATGGAGCTGGATGAGGGCCACACGGCAGATTTTGTCATCTTTTCATAAATCCCACAAGTTGTATTTGGTGCTTCTTTTTAGAATGTAGAGGTATTTACTACTTGCTATTTTCAGCTTTTGGGCTTGAGCTGAAATGTAAAGACAGTTCATACATATAATTTTATTAAGCAAATGAGATTATTCTACACACTTTATGTTATCATTTGCTTTTATTGCTAAGCAAAATATTATATTTTGGGCATATTTCTTTGTCATTATAAAGATCTACACCTGCTTCTTTCCCCCCAGTGTATCTTATTTGTTCTCAGGCATGTCTCTGTTTTGCTTTCTGGCGTGCATGACCATTTCATAAAGCAGGGCTTTTAGAACTGTCTAGAACAGCAAGCAATGCTTCTTTATGGTTTTGCATTTACTTATTTTTGGAAATAAGGCTGCAAAAGTTGAGTATGTCTGTATTCCTTAGCAGCAGGGTAAGCAACATGAATCTTTAGGACTAGTTTAGTATTTCTACTAACGCAACTCTGTGTATGCGTGTGATGGACATTAACTCTTCCCACTTCTTCCCAGTTATGTACATCATACGGAATGCCCACCTGTCTTAGATTCTTGTACACTAGCTCATTGTTTCGAGAAATCTCTTTTGTCACCAGAAGGCAGAGGGAAAGGCTGGAATTATGACACACAGATTCTCAGAAAGGACCTTTGAATGATGGTGACTCTGTTAACCTTCTTTTTTAGCAGGAATTCCTCCAGAGCTCTGAACCCAGACCATGGTCCATTGCTCTGAGGACTGAATAAGATGTATGAGGCTGCCTGTGCAGTGCAGAGCATTCAGCAGGTACTCCATAAATGTTTGTTTGCCCTAAACCATGTTGGCCATCCTCACATAACGGCAGGCTGTCCAGGAACGTTTGGACTTGGCTGTGCCATGCAAACCGACCCTGCTGTGGGCATCATCTTGTTCCCTGAGTCAGATCTTCTCAGCTCACCACACCTGCCATGGTCATGTGACACTCTCCCCGACCCCTCCAAGAAACTCTTGGCCCAGAGTATAAATCCTTGGGGGCACAAGGGAGGAGGTAGCCACACAAAATGTGACCAGCATATTACTTTTTGAGCCAGTATGTAGAACAAGCCGCATTTAAAGAAATGGTCTAGTTGAAAAATGCAACTAAAAGCATTTCTTTTTTTTTGGCAGGGGCTGGGTTTGAACCCGCCACCTCCGGCATATGGGACCGGCGCCCTACTCACTGAGCCACAGGCACCGCCTAAACTAAAAGCATTTCAAATGTTTTGCCCTTACAGTGTGACCCCCCTTAGATTCCTATCTTGGTTTCAGTCTCTCTCTTTGGCCAGGCAGTGGGTCCAGAACAAAACTCTTCCTTCTTCTTCTCTCTGTTGGTGTCACAAACGCCCTTTGGTCAGCTGGGCTCTCCTATGACCCTCTTCCCTTCTCAGCACCCCCTCACTGCAAGGGTCCCCCCTTGCTGATCACACACACACACCTCTCCAGATCTGGAACCTTTTCTGTTTTAGCTGCACTCTGTCCTCTGAGAGGTGCCATGGCTTGCCTTCCGTGCTCACACACTATTGCCATTTTCCTCACAACCCTCAGCACCTTTGAGCGTTCCAGAGAATACCATTCCTCATGGCTTTACATACGAAGTATAATTAGTAAGGGCAACGTTTCTGTGGCTGCTGCGTGTCTGGATCTCTCATCCCTCTTAGCCCTTCTGGCAGACATGCTTCCTGAACCCCTCCTCCAAATCTTGTAAAATAATCAGAAACACATCCAAGGCAATGATTTTGAACATCCTGGAGTTTGACATCGGTGCTGTGATTTCTGGGCTCTTACCTCCCTCTCAGGATCAACAGTATGCCAGGCTCTGGTTTTAAGTTTTGTGCTAATTTGCAGAATTCCTAGTCCTGCTCAGGGTCATCTTTGCCTGGATAACCAAACTCAGACTTCAAGACTCAGGCCAGGTGCCAGCTGCTCCAGGAAGGTTATCTTGGATACCCAGGTGGGATAATGACCCTATGTCCATGGTGCTGTGCTCACCTCCAGCTTAATGCTCAACATGGTTTGGAGGGCGGTGGGTGGGGTGTAGATCCAGAATCATGTGCCATGCCACCCTCCTTCATGGGCAGCACCCTTCAGGAAGACATCACTTTATAGAGAGCAAGGCCACATATGGACAAGGATCAGAACCCCAGCCCTGCCATCATGGGTTCTGAACTCAAACTGCAAGCTTAGGAGGGCACTGGGTTTTACTCCTCACCTCACCCTGGTCCTGTAATACACACACACACACATATATACATAGAGAGAGAGAGGGAAAGAGAGAGAGAGTCTCACTCTGTCACCCTGGGTGGAGTGCTATGGCATCATAGCTCACAGCAACCCCAAACTCTTGGGCTCAAGTGATCCTCTTGCCTCAGCTGAGACTACAGGCACCTGCCACTACACCCAGCTAGTTTTTCTATTTTTTTGTAGAAACAGGCTCTCACTCTTGCTCTGGCTGGTTTGGAACTCCTGAGTGCAGGCAATCCACCTGCCCCGGCCTCCCGGAGTGTTAGGATTATAGGCATGAGCTACTGTGCCTGTCCTATAATAATGTTTTCTTTAAAAGCGTTTTTTTCTAGTAGGAAAATAATAAATGCTAATTACAGAAACTTAGGGAATACTGAAAAGCACAGGAAACAGAGCACCCTGTTCCACCTGCTAAAAATAAGCAAAATTAATATTTTAATATATTCTTATCAACCCCTTTACTGTACAAATTCTAATTTAATTTAATTCTGATCAAGTGGTAAACACAACATTTTACATATATAAAAACATATTAACTAACCGGTCAAGCAAGAAAAATCACGTAAATTTGAACAAAAAACAAAGAAGAGCAGTATCCTGAAATTCCACACCAAGAAATAACCTCATTACATTTCAGTATATTTTCAAAAAACCTCAAAAAATTACATGTTTGCATAATCTCATACCATGTGTTCTGCATTTTAATCTTAGCTAACAAAGGAACATTCATAGAATTTAGGTGGCAGATTTTACACAAAGGTTTTGGTGACATTCATTTTCCACCTGGTGGTTTATTAGTCTTGTTTAATTAAAAAATGATTCAGGCTCTACTGATTGGCTTTTAAGATGTAGAAAGTCATTAATAGCATTCTTTGGCAATGAAAATGGTCATTAGAGTCTTTTGTGCACTTCTGCTTTTGAGAAATGGAAGAAAGGGGGAAAATAAAGATTTTTAGTTTAATAATCATCTCAGCTCAGCATCCCAATCATACAAATTGGACATGCTAATCAAAGTTGAAACAGACCCAGCTAATGTTTTACATAGCTTTTTATTATATTGGCAAGAGATTATCTGCTAACTGCTTTTCTATTTTGGGGGGCGAAAAAAGCAAAATCAAAATAGAAGCTATGGGAAAGCAGAGGACAATCTTGGAAAATGCGCAGGGCTGGCCTTTGGCCTCTGGCCGGGAAGCTATTCAACGGCACACCACGGCTCCATTGTTTCTCTGGCTCTGAGTCCAGTTCAAGGCCGGGAGGAGCCATCAGTCTTTCATGCTGTGACATCGCCATTCTTTAATTTTTAATTTTGGTTTCTCTTTTATTGGCTGGAGAATATCTTCAAGTGATTAGTTTCAAGACTGGCTGTGTGCTGTAGGTACGTGTTCTGGACCCTTTCATTTCTGATATCTGTTTTTCTCATTTGGTCCTACGTAAAAAGCTATTTGTCTGGGGACACATTCTTAGGGGTAATTCTTCCCCCACAGTACTCTCTCGACCTTGCTTAATTGAAAAATAAGGATAGAGAAATCTGAGATCAGACTTCTAGAGAGTTGGTGAAAAGATCAATGATCTGTGCTGAGTGGTGGTGGGTGGGCATCACTCACGGTGCCCAAAAGGCAACTTACACCAGCAGGAGCGGCATCCGGGCCTCTGTTTGGTATAGATCCGGCATTTCTGAACAGGATGACAGTGGAGTGTGGGGGAGATAAGAAAATGACTTTTTCGGGCGGCGCCTGTGGCTCAGTCGGTAAGGCGCCGGCCCCATACGCCGGAGGGTGGCGGGTTTGAACCCGGCCCCGGCCAAACTGCAACCAAAAAATAGCGGGGCGTTGTGGCGGGCGCCTGTAGTCCCAGCTGCTCGGGAGGCTGAGGCAAGAGAATCGCTTAAGCCCAGGAGTTGGAGGTTGCTGTGAGCTGTGTGAAGCCACGGCCCTCTACTGAGGGCCATAAAGTGAGACTCTGTCTCTACAAAAAAAAAAAAAAAAAAAAAGAAAATGACTTTTTCTATTTACTGTCAGACAAGTCACCTGTTCTATTTTCCCCAACATACCCAAGAAATGTCCTTCTGTTCTTTTTTTCCAGTTCAGTTCGAATGGCCTTAAAGTTAATGGAGGTTCCTTTTGCCTTCTGACAGTGAATTGATTGTTTTAAGTTCTCATTTTTAATGTCATTATCAGGTAGGTTTGTCTTTTCCTGGGACTTTATAGGTGTTTAGTGTGAAGCTTCAAGGGATTGGGCTGGGGGTAAATAGTCTGGTATTATTTTAGCACATAAGCCTAGCTACAAAATTCAGAAGGTTTAATTGATCTGCCATAAAGTTGTCATTTGGTTTCATAGGGAAGGTTCCTCTGGGCCATAATGAGAAATGATTTTGAGCCGTGGGGGGTGGGGTGTGGACAAGTACATAAGGTACTGGTGCCAGTTCCAGGGCCTTTTCTTATTCTTTTCTATCTACTTTTTTTTCTGTGTGTTTTTTTTTTTTTAGAGACAGAGTCTCACTTCATTCTCCTTAGTAGTAGAGTGCTGTGGTGTCACAGCTCACCGCAACCTCCAACTCCTGGGCTTAGGCTATTCTCTTCCCTCAACCTCCCAAGCAGCTGGGACTACAGGTGCCCGTCAGAATGCCCGGCTATTTTTCTGTTGCAGTTTCACCTGGGCCGGGTTCGAACCTGCCACCCTCGGTATATGGGCCAGGGCCCTACCCACTGAGCCACAGGCGCCGCCCTTTTTCTGGTTTTTTTTTTTTTTTTTTTTCCTATCTCATTTGATGGTTGTGTGGGAAGAAACAGAAGCAGTGCCCAGCTGGCAGGGCATCCCCTTCTCCCTGACATTATCCCCAGGTAGAGAGTGGTCCTATGGGGCCAGCGGGCCTCACGCATGGACTGTGTCAGTAGCAGTGAATGCAACAGCATCAAAGCCACAATGGAAGAGAGTATGGGTCAGTCCAGGCCCTCCAGGAACCAGATGCTGATGATGGAATTATAAGCTCAGGAGGCTTTGAAAGATGGGGAAGAAGGAAAGGGGGAGTCAGGGAAAGCCTTTAGACTGTGGTGCGGGTCTGACAAAATGAGAGGGGAGGCATGAGGATTGGGAAGGAAGAGACTTAGACCATGACACATCTCTGAGGAAGTCTTGTCCAGTGGGACAGGAGCTTCAGTGTAGTCCTATGTGGACTCCTCAATGGAGGAGTTGGGAATAGTTATGTTGGGGATGGCTGCATTGAGTAGAAAGTTCCTGGGCAGACTTCAGCTTTGGTTCAGATGCTGCAGCGGACTCCAGAGGTGCTGCAGGCTAAGTGCACTGCTGAAGCAGGGTGTCTCGTGGAGGGAGGTCTGACCAGCACCTCTGTGTGGCTCCCACAGGGCCCTTCCACACTCTGCAGGAGGAATGTCACCCAACCTAATGGCCTCTGATGCACCAGACAGCTTAGTTCCAGCAGCTGGATGCAAACAGCATTCACAGGAGACTCTGTGCCTCTCTCTAGCAAGGCTGAGCGGGCAACTCCAAGCAGGTCATCTCCAAAGGCAATGATACTAGTCTGCAGGTGGGTGATACAGCATGTGTGCTTGGATGGGCTCCTAGACCAGCACAGAGTCCTACTGAAGGGTTCACTTTTTATTATCATTTTCTGAGACAGTATATCCCTCGTGCCTCAGGCTGAAGTGCACTGCAGCCTCTCAGCTCACTTTTGAGCTAATATTTCATCCTTCTACCAAAAATTACTGACACCAACAAGCCAAACCTTGTACTAGTTACAGGTGATGTGGGAGAGAACAAGATGAAGCTTCTGTCCTCATCTTGCCTACAGTCTAGTGAGGGAGAAATAACTCTAAAACCAAGAGTGGGGTGAGTGTTATTAGCACGTGGACAGCATCAGGAATGAGGCAGGAAAGGTGGCTCATCATACAAACGTCATCTCTTCCCGTCTTGGAAATGAAATGTGAAGAGGATTCTTGGGTCTTGGGAAGTCCTAGAGGAGCAGGATCCAGGACGCAGCCTCTGGGTCTATCTCACTGAGTGTGGAAGTTGAGGAGGGAGCATCTTGATGAGCAGAGTGACTGGAGGCATCAGGCGTCTTGTCTCTCCCTCCACCCCTCCGTCCTGGGCTAGGGGTGCAGAAGAAGGGCGTGAAATCAGCTCAGAGGAGCACATGGGGTTTCATTCCACTGACTGCTTGGCTTCTGCTCTGAAGACACATTCGCTTTCTCTCCCTCATTCCCCCAGCATGGATGGACAGGGCGGAGCCAGTCCCAGACGGGGTTCCCTAAGCCTTTTCCGGGAGTTTGCACCTCCAGGCATGGAAACACGTTTTCTCCGTCTGCAGCTCAATGACCAGCTGTAGCAAATCTGAACCAGGCTGTTGGGGAGGCACTTGTCCACATTTGTCAATCTTTCTCTCCTTTCACTGTTGACCCTTTTTTTTATGGCATTAAAAAATTGTTAAATGAAATCAACTCTGATGAGCACCACCCCTGTCACTTGTTCCTCTTGCCCTGAGACCCCCAGCAGAGCTGGGTGGTGAGGAAACCCCTCCAGTCTTCCTCCCTGGTGCCTCCTCCACCTCTCTCTTCCCTTGGGGTCCAGATCTGGAACTTTAGCTAGAAGAAGCCATTGTCATTGCCACAATCTGGCCACAGCTCCACTGGGTCAGGGCCTGGGGTGAGTGCATTCTGGCAGCCATCTCAGGCTGCGCAGACCCCTGTGATAGTGAGAAAAAACAAACAAACAAAAAAATGAGATTCACTGAGATAGGAAGTGAGGATGGAGAGAAACTGGGAAGAAAAGGGGGTTGGGAGAGAGGACCTCAGAACATGGGCCGTCAGGAATGCCAGGAGGCTGCATGGATGAGAGGGAGGGGCAGTTCACGTGGGACTTTACACCTGACCCCTGAGGGGAGGAGGAGCAGGAAGAGGACAGAGGGTCACACCACTGGAGGAGCCCATGGGCAGCTGGACCCAGGGCGAGAGGGTTCTGGTCACTCAGTAGTCAGCGCTCTCTACCTGCCGCAGCCTGAAAGTCAATCTGGATGCAGTGGCAGAAGGTGAAGGGTCTGGAAGGCCCTGCTGGTGCCTGTTGAATCTTTGTTCAGCTCAAGCTGCAAGACTGACGTCCCTCCCACTGACACTGGGTCCGAGGACAGCAAGACAGGCTGTGTCGGCAGAGGGCACTCTTGCCTAAGACTGTGCAGAGGAAGGCTCAGCCCTTTCCACCAGAGCTGAGAGCTGGGACAATGGCCACCTGTGTGGTGCCACCAGCAGGACTGCCTGATGCTGGGAGAGGTTCTGGACAGTTGGCATGTGGTTTACCTGCTAATGTGTGTTGTGTGCTGTGTCAGTGCTCTTTCAAGGCCCAGGATAAGGAGGGAGGGAGGGAGGAAGAGGCAGTCCTGCGTGGTGATCAGGAGAATGTGATCTGAAATATGGCCTGGTTGGAGTTGCTACTTCCTATGTGACTCTGGGCAAATGACTTAACCTGTCTGAGCTGTATTATCTTTATCTGTAATAGTGGTTCTCAACCTTCCTAATGCCACTGTCCTTTAATACAGTTCCTGTGGTTGAGAACCGCTGATCTACTAGATGATAAGAGCACTGACTCAGGATTATTCTGCAGGTTATGTAAGTTAGCATGAGGTGCTTAGAGCACTGCCTGGCACATGTGACTCTTATTAAATGCTTGCTGCCATTTGGGTTCTCATGAAGTTCACATGCCAGGGAGTCTCTTCAGAAGATTTATTAGGGGCAGAGCCCATAGCTCAGTGAGTAGGGCACCAGCCACGTACACTCAAGCTAGTGGGTTTGAGCCTGGCCTGGGTCAGCTAAACAACAATGACAACGGCAACAACAAAAAAATACCTGGGCAGTGCTCTCTTCGGCAGCACATATACTAAAATTGGAATGATACAGAGAAGATTAGCATGGCCCCTGCGCAAGGACGACACACAAATTCGTAAAGCGTTCCATATTAAAAAAAAAAATAGCTGGGCATTGTGGCAGGTGCCCGTATTCCCAGCTACTTGGGAGGCTGAGGCAAGAGAATCGCTTGAGCCCAAGAGTTTGGAGTTGCTGTGAGCTGTGATGCCACCACACTCTACCCAGGGTGACATAGTGAGACTCTGTCTCAAAAAAAGAAAAAACAGATTTATTAGGCATTCTGCTGCATCCCAGGGATGGTCAGGTGCTGGGGATTGTGTGACAAAGGCAGAGATGACGGCACCTGAATGGACCTCACGGTGCAGAAGGTGAGAAAGTACCTGAGATCTGTGAGCAGTGTGGCGGCCGCAGGGGCTAGTGCAGGTTCTGCCCCCACCAAGCAGCATGAGCTGGGGCCAGTCACATCACCTCCCTGGCCTTCACCTACAGAGGAAAGGGTCTGGCTTCACGGGTTTGGTGTGGTACTGCAGGCTGGGAGCTGTGGTGACGAGGGAACCGTCAGGTCCACTTGGCAATTCCAAGGGCCCATCAGGGAAAGTTCCCTGACTCAGAATCCCCCCTCAGAGGGGACATCTTTCTTGTACCTTTCCCACATGTATCAGCGGCTTTGCGGTCTCTCATGATGCTTTCTGGGTTAATGTTGTCTTTCTACCCACAAAAGTTGAGATCCTTGATGGAGCTGCCACTGAGATTCCATGAAAACATCTTCCCCTTGCTGTTCCCTTTCTCCCACTGTTGTTTCTCTGCTGAGATGCAATTGTTACTTGCATGAGTAGTATCTTTTTTTTTTTTTTGTAGAGACAGAGTCTCACTTTATGGCCCTCGGTAGAGTGCCGTGGCCTCACACAGCTCACAGCAACCTCCAACTCCTGGGCTTAAGCAATTCTCTTGCCTCAGCCTCCCAAGTAGCTGGGACTACAGGCGCCCGCCACAACGCCCGGCTATTTTTTGGTTGCAGTTTGGCCAGGGCCGGGTTTGAACCCGCCACCCTCAGTACATGGGGCCGGCGCCCTACCGACTGAGCCACAGGAGCCGCCCATGAGTAGTATCTTGTTTGGTGACTTCAGTTGATCAGATGTGACTTGTCAGGTCCTGTGGCTGTAGGAGCCCTTGATGGTGACAGGTACTGGAGGAGGACCATGTTATAGTAGGGGATGCCTGGATCCTCCCTGTCAGAGCCCAGTTGAAGGTCTGTTTCTGAATAACATGTGAACAATCGGTTGCAAGTATAAAGTCTTCAGTGGGTAGCGCCAGCCCTGGCTGCTGTCTTCAGAGCTTCTGGTTGACCTTGTCCTTGTCTGACTTGAGGACCTAGTGTTGTCTGAGATGTTCTCATGGAGCAGCACAAAGCTCTGCAGTGATGTTTGGGTGGAAAAAAGTGAGGTAGGAAGATGGTCTCGCTGTGTGCTGGAGTCCAGAAAAGGCACCCTGGACTCCCTGCTGGTATGAAGGAGGAACTTGGTGCAGGGTCTCTTCTTTCCGAGATTTCTTATATAACCTATAGGTCAATCCTTACTCTGCTCAGCTATGAAAAGGGCAGAATGGTGCCCACTGTTTGCTGACCTGTTCCAAAGCTGCACCAACTGTTGAGTCAGATGCCTGAAGCCTCAGCAGCCTCCACCAGGGTGGTGCAACCTGGGTCAGTGTGGAGGGACTGTTTGCGGCTGTGGGCTTCAGTGCTACCCGTGTGGAGATGCATGGGAAGCGTGCCTTCCATGGTCCCAGCCTCCTCATTGGTCCATTCACTGTCCTGATGCTCTTCATAGTTCCCCTGACAGGATCCTCACAGGATAGGGAGATGCAACCTCAGTGGCTTCCAGGCACCAGCAGAGTGCACCACTCCTCACTGAAACATCCAGTGCCGGCACAGGCAAGTTCTGACTTTTCTTTTCTTTTCTCTTTTCTTTTTCTTTTTCTTTTTCTTTCTTCTTCTTCTTCTTCTTTTTTTTTTTGAGACAGACTCTTACTTTGTCACCCTCGGTAGAGTGCTGTGCTGTCACAGCTCACAGCAACCTCAAACTCTTGGGCTTAAGCGATTCTCTTGCCTCAGGCTCCTAAGTAGCTGGGTCTATAGGTGCCCGCCACAACGCCTGGCTGTTTTTTTGTTGTTGTTGTTGTTGTTCTTGTTGTCATTGTTATTTAGCAGGCCCAGGCTGGGTTGGAACTCACCAGCTCTGGTGTATGTGGCCGGCGCCCTAACACTGAGCTACGGGCTCTGAGCCAAGTGCTGACTTTCCTGACGTCTCTTCCAGGCCTTTCCAGTGTTTCCATGTCAATGTACTCACTGATCCCTGTGAACACGTGAGATGTCTCCTGTGTCTGTGGCCGTTTCTCCTGCTGATCCAAGGTGATACTATCCTGTTCACATCTGCCATGGGCTGAATTTTTACTTCTTCTGCCCAATTTAATTTAGGCTTGAGAGGGGAGGGTAGAGAGAACAGCAGCTGTCAGCAAGGGAACAGACCTGAGTGTGAACCCCACTCCACAGCTTCAAGTTTTCCTGTTTCTTGCTTTTTGAAGTGAAGAGAGCCCTCTCTTCCTGACAGGGCTGCTCTGAGGGTTAGACGTGATGACACCTTAGAGTTGCTCTTTTCGATGTGGGTACATAGCACGTCGCTAAGGGAGTGATTCTTTTTTTTTTTTTTTTTGTAGAGACAGAGTCTCACTGTACCGCCCTCGGGTAGAGTGCCGTGGCGTCACACGGCTCACAGCAACCTCCAACTCCTGGGCTTAGGTGATTCTCTTGCCTCAGCCTCCCGAGTAGCTGGGACTACAGGCGCCCGCCACAACGCCCGGCTATTTTTTGGTTGCAGTTTGGCCAGGGCCGGGTTTGAACCCGCCACCCTCAGTACATGGGGCCGGCGCCTTACCGACTGAGCCACAGGAGCCGCCCATGAGTAGTATCTTGTTTGGTGACTTCAGTTGATCAGATGTGACTTGTCAGGTCCTGTGGCTGTAGGAGCCCTTGATGGTGACAGGTACTGGAGGAGGACCATGTTATAGTAGGGGATGCCTGGATCCTCCCTGTCAGAGCCCAGTTGAAGGTCTGTTTCTGAATAACATGTGAACAATCGGTTGCAAGTATAAAGTCTTCAGTGGGTAGCGCCAGCCCTGGCTGCTGTCTTCAGAGCTTCTGGTTGACCTTGTCCTTGTCTGACTTGAGGACCTAGTGTTGTCTGAGATGTTCTCATGGAGCAGCACAAAGCTCTGCAGTGATGTTTGGGTGGAAAAAAGTGAGGTAGGAAGATGGTCTCGCTGTGTGCTGGAGTCCAGAAAAGGCACCCTGGACTCCCTGCTGGTATGAAGGAGGAACTTGGTGCAGGGTCTCTTCTTTCCGAGATTTCTTATATAACCTATAGGTCAATCCTTACTCTGCTCAGCTATGAAAAGGGCAGAATGGTGCCCACTGTTTGCTGACCTGTTCCAAAGCTGCACCAACTGTTGAGTCAGATGCCTGAAGCCTCAGCAGCCTCCACCAGGGTGGTGCAACCTGGGTCAGTGTGGAGGGACTGTTTGCGGCTGTGGGCTTCAGTGCTACCCGTGTGGAGATGCATGGGAAGCGTGCCTTCCATGGTCCCAGCCTCCTCATTGGTCCATTCACTGTCCTGATGCTCTTCATAGTTCCCCTGACAGGATCCTCACAGGATAGGGAGATGCAACCTCAGTGGCTTCCAGGCACCAGCAGAGTGCACCACTCCTCACTGAAACATCCAGTGCCGGCACAGGCAAGTTCTGACTTTTCTTTTCTTTTCTCTTTTCTTTTTCTTTTTCTTTTTCTTTCTTCTTCTTCTTCTTCTTTTTTTTTTTTTTTTTGAGACAGACTCTTACTTTGTCACCCTCTGTAGAGTGCTGTGGTGTCACAGCTCACAGCAACCTCAAACTCTTGGGCTTAAGCGATTCTCTTGCCTCAGGCTCCCAAGTAGCTGGGTCTATAGGTGCCCGCCACAACGCCTGGCTGTTTTTTTTTTTGTTGTTGTTGTTGTTCTTGTTGTCATTGTTATTTAGCAGGCCCAGGCTGGGTTGGAACCCACCAGCTCTGGTGTATGTGGCCGGCGCCCTAACACTGAGCTACGGGCTCTGAGCCAAGTGCTGACTTTCCTGACGTCTCTTCCAGGCCTTTCCAGTGTTTCCATGTCAATGTACTCACTGATCCCTGTGAACACGTGAGATGTCTCCTGTGTCTGTGGCCGTTTCTCCTGCTGATCCAAGGTGATACTATCCTGTTCACATCTGCCATGGGCTGAATTTTTACTTCTTCTGCCCAATTTAATTTAGGCTTGAGAGGGGAGGGTAGAGGGAACAGCAGCTGTCAGCAAGGGAACAGACCTGAGTGTGAACCCCACTCCACAGCTTCAAGTTTTCCTGTTTCTTGCTTTTTGAAGTGAAGAGAGCCCTCTCTTCCTGACAGGGCTGCTCTGAGGGTTAGACGTGATGACACCTTAGAGTTGCTCTTTTCGATGTGGGTACATAGCACGTCGCTAAGGGAGTGATTCTTTTTTTTTTTTTTTTTTGTAGAGACAGAGTCTCACTGTACCGCCCTCGGGTAGAGTGCCGTGGCGTCACACGGCTCACAGCAACCTCCAACTCCTGGGCTTAGGTGATTCTCTTGCCTCAGCCTCCCGAGTAGCTGGGACTACAGGCGCCCGCCACAACGCCCGGCTATTTTTTGTTGCGGTTCCCCGGGGCTGGGTTTGAACCCACCACCCTCGGCACATGGGGCCGGTGCCCTACTGACTGAGCCACAGGCGCCGCCCTAAGGGAGTGATTCTTAATCACGTTATAGAGCCTTGCCTTAGTCAGTTTCGGCTCTTTAGCAAACTACTGCAAACTCGGTGGCTTGTAAACAACAAACATTTGTTTTTCTCAGTTCTGGCAATTACCAGATCAAGGTGCCAGCAGATTCTGTGCTTTGTGAGGGTTGTTTTTGGATTCACAGACACTGTGCCCAGACAGTGTGCCAGTGCAAGGGGCAGTGGAGCTCTCTGGAGTCCCTTCCTTCCTTCCTTCCTTCCCTCCTTCCCTCCCTCCCTCTCTTCCTTCTTTCTTTCTTTCAAAACAGAGTCTTACTTTGTTGCCCTCGGTAGAGTGCTTTGGTGTTACAGCTCACAGCAACATCCAGTTCCTGGGTTTAGGCGATTCTCTTGCCTCAGCCTCCCGAGCAGCTGGGACTACAGGCGCCTGCCACAAAGCCCGGCTATTTTTTTGTTGCAGTTTGGCCGGGGTCAGGTTTGAGGCTGCCACTTTCCGTATATGGGGCTGGGGCCCTACTCACTGAGCCACAGGCACCGCCCCTCTGGGGTCTCTTTCTAAGGCACTAATCCCATCAGTTCTAGTGACCTAAACACCTCCCTAAGACCTTACCTCCTGATAATGTCACTTTGGGGGTTAGAATATCAATATATACATTTTGGGGAGACACAAACATTCATTCTACATCAAACCTCAAGAAAATTCACCATCTACACTCTCATCATAGATAGAATTTATTCTTCAGAGAGGACTCTTTACATATACACATCTTACACCAGATTTCTGAAATTACCTCAGAATAAAGGATTCCGTCACAGTCCTCTTTCTCCCACTGTGCCTGTGCCATGCATATTGCATGACAGAGATTTACTAGCAACTGCTCCAAGGGTCTGTAGTTTGTAGGTCAGTTCTGAGCGCTCCAGTGGCAGTTTATAACTGTCCTGTTGGCAATAAAATATCGCCTTCCCTTTGGGTGTCTGTTCAGCTGCAGTTTGTTTGCACAGTTATGAGGAATAAGAATCTGCTTAAGAATGGCCCTTCTCCTTCTTTTTGCCCAAGAACAAGGTAGCTTTATTCAGGGCAGTGATGTCAGAGACCACAGAGAGAGAACTTGAGCCTTCCTGTTAATAGGAACACTTTTCTAGGGGTGGCAGTTATGTAGGGAAGAGAGGAGAAATGTGGCGAAGGAAAATTATAAGAGTCTAGAATAAAGTAATAAGGATAAATGCTAGTTTTATTGATTGGTGGCAGAGAAAGAGGAATTGAGAAAATGCTGAAATCTGGGACAGAAATAGGATATGAGGAAGGAAACTGTTTCTGTGGAAGAGGAAGTTTTGAGATGGGTTGAGTTGAAGTAACTATGGGATGACTGAACAGAAATTGCCTGGGGTGGAGAGTCTTTTAAACCTTAAGCTCAGGATGGAGATTTAATAAGCAGCATGGTGACTCTAGTTCACAATATTGCAGTTTTTACTTAAATTTGATGAAAGGGTGGATCTTAAGTGTTCAAATCACAAAATAAAGAAGAAAGAAAACAAAATGATAACTATGTGAGGTGATATGTGTGTTCATTAGCTTGATTTGATTCATTAGTTTGATTGTGGTGATTATTTTGCACTATATATGTACACCAAGACTTCAAGTTGTATACCTTAAATATATACCATTTTTGTTTGTCAATTATACCTTAATAAAGTTGTTTTTAAATAAACAACTTGGAACCCAGGAGAAAAGAGATACATATTTTTGAATTATTTGGTTAGAAGCCATAGTGATGTGATTCCTGAGAGTAGAAAGTTTAGAGGAAGAATTAACGTAGAAGCAGAAAGCAAATGTAGTGTTGGAGTGAGAGCCCTGCATGGGAGAAAGGTCACTAGAAAGATGAGGCTGCTGAATCAGTCTCTGCAGGAAGGAAGGAATGGGAACCAGGCCAGCCTGTTGTAGTCAGACATGCGGTGGCCATGAGTGAGCTTCACATTGGCTGAAGAAGAGATAACACAAGAGACCTGTTACGGCCTGAGTTTTATGCTCTAAACACTCGGGTGTTGCTGTCCATTCAGAAAGTGACTGAATTGGGGGATAGGTCTTAAAAGAGGTAAGTAAGTTGGCAGTAATTAAGTTAGCTCAGTGGGGTAGGGCTCAGGACACATACACCAAGGCTGGCAGGTTCAAACCCGGCCTGGGCCAGATAAACAACAATGACAACTGCAACAAAAAACTAGCTGGGTGTTGTGGTAAGTGCTAATCAGGAGTCTGAGGCAAGAGAATCGCTTGAGCCCAAGAGTTTGAGGTTGCTGTGAGCTGTGACGCCATAGCACTCTACTGAGGGCAACAAAGTGAGATTCTGTCTCAAAAATAAATAAATAAATAAATAAATAAAGAGGTAATTAAGTTAAAATGAGGTCATTAGGATGGGATCTAATCCAGTATGACTGACATCCTGATAAGAAGAGGAGATTAGGGCGGCGCCTGTGGCTCAAAGGGGTAGGGCGCCAGCCCCATATGCCAGAGGTGGTGGGTTCAAACCCAGCCCTGGCCAAAAACTGCAAAAAAAAAAAAGAAGAGGAGATTAGGCTCGGCGCCTGTGGCTCAAGCGGTTAAGGCACCAGCCACAGCAACCAAAAAATAGCTGGGCGTTGTGGCAGGCACCTGTACTCCCAGTTACTGGGGAGGCGGAGGCAGGAGAATCACTTGAGCCCAGGAGTTGGAGGTTGCTGTGAGCTGTGATGCCATGGCACTCTACCCAGGGCAACAGCTTGAGGCTCTGTCTCAAACAACAACAAAAGTAGAGGAGATTAAGACATAGACGTGCACAAAAGGAAGACCTTGTGAAGATGGGGAGAAGACGGCCATTGACAAAACAGGGAGAAAGGCCTTTGAAGAAACTGTCAATATAAATAACACTCAGAGAGAGGCACTCTGATAGTACTGAGTTTAATCTGGAATAAGCAAAAGCATCTCGATGTGGAACACATGTAAATTATGGGTGTGTTTGAGGAGGTCGAGGCAAGGGCAAACTTTAAAAGGCAAAAGATGGGTCCGGAAGCCGTGGCTCACACCTGTGATACTGACACTGTAGGAGATCCAGGCAGAAGGACCCTTTGAACTCAGGAGTTCGAGACCAGCCTGAGCAAGAGTGAGACCCCCTGTCTTGACTAAAACCAGAAAAATAAGCAGAACGTTGTGGCAGGGGTTTGTAGTTCCTGCTACTCAGGAGGCTGAGGCAAGAGAATGGCTTGAGCCTAGTAGTCTGAAGTCGCTATGAGCTAGGCTGCCTCCAGGGTACTCTAGCCTGGGCAATAGAGTGAGACTCTGTCTCATAAACAAACAAACATACAAACGAACGAACAAATAAAGGCAAAAAGAGGTGTAGGGGTAAATTGTGGGAGTTGATGCCAGTTTGTTAGTGCAGGTAGCGTGTCAAGTAAGTGTTCCCCTGCATCTGGCGAGCTGTCCTGGTGACTCTGGGGCAAACTGCAGATTAGAAAGTCCTTGGCACAAGTTCTTGTTACCAGTATACGTGGGTTAAGAGCCCTCCGGAGGGTCTTTGTGCTGGTTCTTACAGGGATACCTGCATGAGGGCCCTCCCTTCGTAGTCTCCCAGCTTTATTTATTTCTGTCAGGGTTTGACACAGCGACTCCATCATGATATTAGCAACTTTCACAAAACCTACACAGCCAATACCTTGATCTTGGCCTTTCAGCCTCCAGAATTGTGAGAGAAGCCAGCCAGGTTATGGAATTTTATTATGGCAACTAGCAAACAGATAAAATACCAAGTATGATTCACCCATCATTTTTTCCCCAGGATCAGAAGAAAATAAAAGTGTTGGTAGCAGAGAGAGGGATCATAATGAATGAGGCTACCACATCCCCTGTCGGGTCAGCAATCATTGTGGGGTCCCGTAATGGCTGAAGCAGAGGCTTTCATTTGTCTGAATATTAGAATCACCTGGGGATTCATTGGAAGTACAAATTCTTGATGCTCAGAGTTTTGAACCCCAGACTCCTACAGAATTTGGGAATGAGGCCTAGGCATTAGTACTTTTTGAAACTCCTTGGGTGATTCCAATGTGTGGCAAAGTTGAGAACCAATAATCTAAAAAGAAATTCATCCCTGAAAGGCCAAAGGGAACAGGCTGGGTGAATGTCCCCTCAGGCAGCAAAGGCCCAACGTGTTGGGAAGTCTGAATGGCACAAAAGCCCATGAGACAGAGACTTGCCAGGTTTTTGGAGTGGGCTTGAGGACTGCAGATGGAGGGCTGTGGCTCAGGGGGCACTTGCGTGAAATAGGCCGTGCTCTGTCAGAATGTGGTGACGTCCTGAGAAGCTGTCAGGAGGAAAGGATGACAGGTATAGATTGAACAATAAAGTTATTATTCAATCATTGCTAACCTTTGGGAGAGCCAAAATTTCTGGAAAAGAAAGGGAACTAATACTTAGTAAGGGAAGTTTATGTCTTCACATTCAAGTCTACAACAAAATAGGAATTAACACATCCGAGTTATAAGAGGAAGCTGAGGGGCTCTGCAAGATGTGTTAATTTTCCTAAAGACAGCTGACAAAGTTGGATTTTGAAACCAAGTCTGTCGGACTAAAACCTTTTAAATTATGGCCATTACAGCATGCTTCCTTGTGTGTTGGAAGGTGAGGCTGGGGTAGCATGGTAAAGGGGGTGGATTTTCATAGGATTGACTCACCTCAACTAGGACAATGCTTCCTAGAATTCCCTGCCCCGCACAGTGAGTGTGGACCATGGGAGACACTTTGTACAAGATTTGGAAGGCAGAAGCCATGCATTCTTGTTTCTCGTGGGGGCCTTCAGCACCTGAGGCCCTCATGCAGCTCATTCTTGTGGTTTACTTTCTGGCTCCCTCTGTGGAGAGGGCAGCGGCTGGTGGCAGCCCCAGCTCTGGGCTCTTTCCCAGTTCCTCTGACTCCTGGCATCATTTGTGTTTAGCTTAGTGATGAAGGGCATCCTCTTCCCCATGATGGGACCCTTACCACCAAGGTTGTCAGCTGAAGGTGCCGAGAGACCAATGCAGGTTCCAGCTCATCCTCAGAGCTGGCAACTTCTGGATTATTCTTTCTTCCCCTACCTGCCTGCCCTGAAGACTTCAGGCTGTCCCACCATGCAGAGCAAACAAGTTTCTGAAGACTGTTCAATAGGTTCTCACAATTGTGTAATGTCAAATCCCTACAATAACTCCCATGGTATTTATGCTGTCTCCTGGGTCTGTTTCTTTCATTGACACCTGACTGACAGAGGAAGTTTGGCTATAGAAGCTTTCTCTTTCTTTTAAAAATTATTATTGTTTAAATGGATGCATAATATGCATATTGTGAGGAGTACACGTGATCATTTAATGCAGCATATAATTTTATGGAGGCTTTCTGAGAACACAAAGCAGAACCACCGCACTGAGAAATCTTGTTGGATAATCCACTCCCAGGTTAACTCATCAGAAACACTCTCTCATGTTCTTGAATCAGAAAGGAGTTCTGAGCTGCAAGGGTGGAAAGTGTGTATCAGGTCAGTGGCTTGTGGCTCATGGCCTGTGACAGCCAAGCAGCAACAAAGAATGTCACCACCTTGCTGGATTGTGTCCTGAGGTCACTGTCAGTCTCACAGAAGTGGTTTCTACAGTAGAATCCTCTGCTGTCACAAGGTAGAAGGATGCTCCTCCTCCAGAAGGGGCAGAGCCCAAGGGGACATTCTTGTGGTAAAATAGGAGAGGATTGGAGGAGCCTCTCCAGGCCTCATAGTGAAGCCCCACCATTTCCCACCAGTCAGCCTGGGCCCCAGGATCACCCAGCGTGAGGAGAGGGCGAGACACTGGAAGTGACCGAGGCACAAGGATTGTCAGAGAAGGCCCCTGCTGCTCCCACAAACTTCTCCTCTCTTCTCTCCATCTACTCGAGGGGCTAGAACAGGGAAAGAGTCCATTCCTGATATCCAAAGTCTTCATATCCCTGACCTTACATTTAGGATCTTATGTTGAAGGAATTTTGAGCAACATTCTTCTATACAACTGTCCTGAGTCCTGAATTCCATAAATTCCACAGAGCTATAATTCAGGACCCTTAGTGCCTTCATCCCTACTAACACCAGTAACAGTGGCTGTGGGGCTAGCAAGTTTTCTCACAGGCTCTGCCACATAATATGGTTAATTGTGTTCCACAGGCTTCTTCTGTAGAACAGATCAGAAAACCACATGGCAGGTTCTGGCAGCAAGCTGATTTGCTCTATCAAACAAAACCATAGCTGGAGCAGCCATTGCAATCGTTTTTCTCCAAGACAAACCTGTTTTTTGCATAGGCCAAACTGGTGACTTGAATGGGGATGTGGTAGGAATCACCACCTCTGCAAAGATCAAATTAACCTTTACTAAATGGCATGCTGTAAGGCTGTACTATAGAAAAAAAAAAAAAAGGACAAACAAATTACTCTACAAATTCAATAAATCCCAACAAAAAGTCCATCTTGTTTTTTTCAGAAATTCAATATATATACTCTAAAATTTTTATAGAATAATAAAAATAGACAAAAGGCCAGGTTAACTTTGATAGAAAAAGAACACTCCTTATATTATATTATTAGATATTAAGATAGATTAGAGAGCTAGAGCAATTAAATCAGTATGATGCATGTGTAAGATAAAACACATAAACCAATGTAACAGAAGAGAGAGATCACAAGTAGACTCTGCATATATGTCTGAAAACTTAAGGTTGATGTCACAAAGTAATATGGTACTGGGACAAATGAATTAATGTATGAAAAAATTATACCTAAAAAATATCACATGTAAAGGTGGACCCTAAAAGATCTAATAATATACGAAAAGTAAAATTATAAAATTAAGGTAAGATAGTCTAGGAAGGTATCATTGTAACTTTGGAGTAAGGAAGAATTTTTTCAACAAAACTCTAAAAACACAAATTAAAAGACAAAACACTAATGAGTTTAATTGCATTAAAAAACTCAATAAAATACATGATGGGCAAAGACAACCAAGGACGGAATGGGAGGTGATGTTTACAAGGTCTAAAATAAGCAAGGGACTTATGTAGAGAAAGCAGCAACTCCTGAATATAAAAAGGAAAAAGCAGAGCTGGGCGTTGTGGCGGGCACCTATAGTCCCAGCTGCTCGGGAGGCTGAGGCAAGAGAATCATTTAAGCCCAAGAGCTGGAGGTTGCTGTGAGCCGTGTGACATCATGGCACTCTACCTGAGGGCGGTACAGTGAGACTCTGTCTCTACGAAAAAAAAAAAAAGGAAAAAGCAGGCATTTTATTAACAAAACTGACGAAGGACACATAACAATTATTTCATAGAAGGGGAAACCCAAACAGCTAACAAGCACATGCAAAGATGCTTACACTTATTTACAATCAGAAAAATGGAAAGCAAACTACAAATCGGATCTCTTTATTTGCATCTGATTGGCAAAGTTTGAACACTAAATAATGCCAAGGGTCCAATTTGGGGACCGCGTGGCATTCATTACTTGTTCCATCCATCCCTCTCTTGGGTATGTATACATAGAAATTCTCACACAGATCTACAACAGGACGTGGAAAAGGAAGCTTGTTGGTGTTTGTAGTAGTAAAAGTTGGAAATAGTCTAGGTGTCCATCACTGGGGCATTGGATAAGGAAAGTGGGGAATGGGTGTGGTAATCCTAGCACTCTGGGAGGCTGAGGCAGGTGGATTGCCTGAGCTCATGGGTTCGAGACCAGCCTGAGCCAGAGCAAGACCCAGTCTCTAAAAATAGCCGGGCATTGTGGTGGGCGTGTGTAGTCCCAGCTACTTGGGAGGCTGAGGCAAGAGAATTGATCGAGCCCAAGACGTGAAGGTGGCTGTGAGTTGAGATGCCATGGCACTCTACTGAGGGTGACAAAATGAGACTCTGTCTCAAAAAAAAAAGAAAGAAAGAAAGAAAAGAAAAGAAAGTGGTGGAAGAACCTGGCATGGGTAGGCGCAACGGGCTAGATGTGCACACAACATGAAAAAATCAGAAAATAATGCCAAGTGAAAAATAATGCAACACCGTATATAAATTAAAAATCCAGGCTCACGAAAATGATTGACATAAACAAAGCAAACACACCAAATATGTTAAAATGATTGGGAGGCAAGAAAATGGGAAAAACAAGTAAAAATACATGGTAATAAATGTTAAATACTAGAGAGAAAATCGGTATGGACCCACAAAGGCAGGGACCCAGGAATTGAGGGCGTAACCCTGCACCTGAGGTTGCAAAATCAAGAGGAAGAAAATCAAAATGAAACAAAAAAAAAAGAGAGAGAGAGAGAGAGTATAAGGAAGAGAAAAGGTAACAGAGCAAAAAGAGAAACACATTTAATAAAAATAAAAAAAAATTTTATATGCAGTAACAACCAAAACTCAGGAAACTGGCTCAGGAAAGTGAAAAGTGAAAGAATAGGAGAAGTTGTATCAAGCAAAAGCAACAACCAAAAGCGGAAAAGGCTAAAATATATAAGAAGTCTGTAAGTCTCATAAATCTTTGGAGTTAAATATCCTGGCATCAAAATACCCAATGCAGACTGCAGGAAACAAAAGGAGAAAAAAGCACAGTGACAGTAACAAACGACACCTGCAGACCTAGCAGATCCAGTGGGTAAAAATAAAGATGCACGTGATTAGAAATATAAGATTAATAAAGAGTTCCTAATACATGCATGTTGAACACTGGAGACTTCAATTTCTTTAAAGTACTCACAGACCATCTACAAAAATGGTACTGAGGTATTTTAGGTCACAGAGAAAATCTTTCAAAATTACAAATGCAGCCAAATTATTTGTTTTAAAAATTGCAAAATCGGGGAAATCTTATCACCAGGTAATTTTTAAAAATTCCTCTTTAAATCAACTTTGAGAAAATAAAGCTGATACAGACTCAAAAATAATGATATTCAAATCACTACATATCAAAACCTGAGGGGTATGACTAAAATATGTTCTCAGGGAAATCCATTGAACACTGGGAATGGGTACCAACAAGAAAGAATGGAAATATAGGAATTAGGCATTGATCTTAAGAACTTAGGAAAATATCAACAAAACCACTTAAATAAAAGCAGACATTAATGAATAAAATAAACAACCCCCTTCATAATAGAATATATGAATAAATTCAAAAGCTTTTCTATGGAAAATAAAAGAGATACACTACTGAATAGCCTAATCAAGATAGAAGGGGCAATGCATAAATACATAACATTTGAAAATCTACATTGAATGAACGACTTTCTTTTCTTTTCTTTTTTTTTTTTTTGAGATGAAGTCTTACTTTGTTACTCTCGGTAGAGAGCCATGGGCATCACAGCTCACAGCAACCTCAAACTCTTGGGCTTCAGTTATTCTCTTGCCTTAGCCGCCCACGTAGCCGGGACTACAGGCGCGCACCATAACACCCAGATAGTTTTAGAGATAGTCTCACTCTTGCTCATGCTGGTCTTGCACTCCAGAGCTCAAGCTATCCACCTGCCTTGACACCCCCTCCACCCCCATCCCTGCAGAGTGCTAGGATTATAGGCATGAGCCACTGTGTCTGGCCTGTTGAATGGATGATTTTCTAGGAAAATATAAATCATTATATTTTATGTGAGACAAGAGAGTTAAATAAATAGAATGATAGTCATGAACAAAATTCAGAACCTTATTAGGGAGTCATACCTCCAAATATTTCAGGTCAGATGATTTTACACTAATTTTTTTAATCTTCAAGAGAAAAATAAGATTTGGTAGTATTTTAATTTTTTTGAGCATCAAGAAAGAAACCTCCAAAAGAATAAAAAACCAACATGGCATCATTGATATCAAAGCTTTTCAAAGAAAGAATAAAAGGCCCCAGACAATTACATCAGCGGTGCATGTTACAAGGGTATATGTGAAACTTGGTAAACAGTCTGTGAAGCTAGTGAATGATGCCCCATGAATATATCAATGTACACAGCTATGATTTAATTTAAAAAAAAAGGCCCCAGACAAATCTTTATTATGAAAATCTATGCAAAGGTTTTGCATAAGGTATTATCAAATAAGGTTTAGGCAGGATATTAATATAGATCACAACCAGGTAGGGTTGCAAAAATTATTCAATATTAGGAGGTTTTGTTATAATTCATCATGTTAAGTTAAAAAGGAATAAAAATGACACCAGGAAGATGCTTTAAAAATTCAGCATCTACTTCTGCTTAAATAGCAAGTAAAATTCTTATTAATTTTAGATAGTAGATAATATCTTCATATTATAAATATATAACTTAAATTAAAATTCGGCTGTAGGAGATTGAGCACCAGGCTTATAGGAATGGTCACCCATTCTTGAGGGAGGCTCTGGGAATAGGACAATCTCCTGGCTGGCATGGAGATGTTTTGCAGCCCCCTGACAAGCCTCAAGCAACTTAGAGCTCTAACAAAATAAGATTGGTTGCTCGTTAGTAAGCAGGTGTTGGACTTTGAACATTTGTGGTGCATCAGGGTGGGAGTCGAGACCATGGGGAAAAAGCACATAGAGATCCTTAAACATGAAGTCCTTGTTAGTGGGCCCTCCCCGCCCCCCACATCTGTTGTATATTGTTTCAATAAAAGGCCATGGCAGAAGTTACTTGAAGCTCTCCTGAACCTATGGAGAGCCTCACCTTTTGGAAGCTTGTACTTTCAGTACATGTACCTGCTGTTTCCAGCATGTGGTGCCGGCAACCATAGTGGCACCAACACTCAGCATCTTGGTTAATAGTGAAACTCATCCATTAAATTTGGATGATCCTGAGCAAGACTCACAATCCTTTAACATTGTTCTAGAAAGTCTAGCCAAAGCATTAAAGAAGAGAAAGAAGCACATACTCTAAATATTTGTTGAAGGAAATAGAATTATTTTATCTGTAGATGTGACTGTATACCTATAAACCCTAAGGAAATTAACTGAAAATGTTGGAAATAATTAAGAACTCTGTGAAATACCGGGATATAAAATCAATTGGTAAAACCTAGTATTTATCCTGTGTACTGAAATATTGGGGGAAAAATAATGGAATAACAACTCTATTCAACAGTTTCAATAGGAGGAAAAGTCTAAAAATAAAATTAAAGACAAATGTATAGAATTTATAGGAGAAAAATTTATAACTTCTGAGAGATACAAAACAAGACAAAATAGACAGTATATATTGACCTTGCACTGGAGGACTGCACTGTGTAAAAATGTCAATGTCTTCTGAAACTAATCTGTGATAGAACCACAGTAAAATTCCAATTAAAATACCAAAAATTGCTTTTGAAGCTTTGCTAACAATATAAAGAACTAACATGTAAAATCAAGCACATAGTATGTGTTCAATAAGTTATATATCTTTCAATATAAATATCTAATATATATTCTACTTCTCCCCCTATCATCCACATTCAAAAATTGTTCTTGATTTCTAAAAGAAACCACTCACTCACATATTTTTCAAGGGTTAGGCATTATAAAAGTAAACTTTGAAGTTTGGGATGGTTCTTGGGGTGGGTTACATCATGGCACATGTGACTTCTTCCTTCCCTTAGGTTTGCATTCCTCAAACCAGAAAAGGCCTTTTTGAATCAGTATTTGCCTTCTTTAGAGGACAGCTTAAGTTAAAAAATATATATATATACATATGTAGGCACTGTGGCTCATGCCTGCAATCCCAGCACTTTGGGAGTCTAAGGCAGGAGGATCACTTGTGGCCAGGAGGTGTGTGCCTGTAGTCCCAGCTCCTAGGGAATAGGAGGGAAGCTGAGAAGCTGAGTGGCAGGATCACTCAAACCCATCCTGGAGGACAGAGTAACATTCTGTCACACAAAAACGTTAAAAACATTAATATAGGTATACATATACATACATACGGACATGTACTCATGCATATATTTTTCTGCATCTATGGAATGTCTGTTAACGTTTTTAAATTAATAAATTTAATAACACGGGTGGCGGCTGTGGCTCAGTCGGTAAGGCGCCGGCCCCACATACCGAGGGTGGCGGGTTCAAACCCGGCCCCGGCTGAACTGCAACCAAAAATAGCTGGGCATGGTGGCGGGCTCCTGTCATCCCAGCTACTCGGGAGGCTGAGGCAAGAGAATCGCTTAAGCCTAGGAGTTGGAAGTTGCTGTGAGCTGTGTGATGCCATGGCACTCTACCCGAAGGGCATAAAGTGACACTCTGTCTCTACAAAAAAAAAAAATAAATAAATTTAATAACACTATAAGATAATATACAGTTTACTCTATAATAAATTCAAATATATATTCATTCAGTGATTCATTGATAATATATCTTATTTTATTAAAGAATATATAGCTGAAGAAGTGTATCTCATGATCATAGAGAGTGGATTGGTGGTTACCAGAGGCTGAAAAGGAGAAGGGGAAAATGAAGGGGGAAAAAATGTATTTATTACCACTGAAGTGTACACACAAAAACGGTAAGATGGTAAATTATATATGTCTGTTTTACTTCAATAAAAATAAATTTAAAAAAGAATATGTAAATGTTGTTACTTTTATTCCCTTATATAACTTTTCCAAAGTATCAGAATATTAACAAGAGTCACTTACTAGAATTTTGGCTGATTTTTGTTTTCTTTTTTGTCTCTTTTTCTAATGTGTTTTGCATTTGTAATTTAGCAAAATACTGTATTTTCAAAAGAAATTTTTCAAAAGTGACTTTTTCCCCAAGTCCCTTAGAAATCAAAGTAAACACTCAATGTTCTTTAATTTTGTCTGTTGTATATGTCCATGTTTCGACCAGATGTAGAGCTCACATCAGTTTATTCCTCATTTGTCCCCCAGATGCTGGGGGATACTTTAACTAAGATCCCCAGGACAACAGTTCTAAGAGAGATTAGAAGAGCCAAGGTCCTGGCCACAATGCCAAGGTGGGGGACAGTCTCACCAACTGGCTTCTTTGGGAAGTGTTTTTCCTGTAACGCAGGCAGATTGAGATGTGAGCTCAGGAGAGAGAGAGTCCTGCTCAGGGGATGAGGAGCTGCAGGTAAAGTATCAAAGTCCCTCCTCAGTTGTGGGACCATCCAGGCCTGTGAGACCAAAAGGGGGAAAATAGGAGGTCTGCTGCTCTCCCGTCTTCAGATCTTCAAAAACTACTAAGTGAGGATGCTGCAGAGAAAAAGGGAAAAAAGCGGTAAGGAGGGGATGACCCAGGAAAGAACTGTCCACACAAATGCCTGGCATCTCCCAGAAGAGAGGCTCAGTGAAGGGGAGGCCATCGGAGCCTCACAGCTTCTCCTTTCATCTAGACCATCCAAAATCAGCCCCAGAGACTTCTCCCTAGACTCTGCTCCTCACACAAGGTCCCTGCAAATGTGCTGTCTGGTCTTGTTTTGACTCTGTGAGGAAGCTGGACCAGATGTCACCCCACTTTTCTGATAAAGAGAGTGAGCTTCAGAGAAGTTTGCTGGGCCCTCAGCCGGTGAGTGGGGAAGCTCTGCCCAGTGGCTCCAAATCCTGGATTTTTCCAACGCCCAAGTCTGAGTTATGTCCAAGTCTGAATTACGTCCCTGAGCAAGTTGCAGCCTTTTGTCCTGAAGACTTTTCTCCTACAGAACCTCTCTCAGAGGGGCTGTTCTGGTGCTCCTGCCCAAGGCATTGGAGGCCTCTGTGGTAGGCCAGGGCTGGGCTGGGCCTATAGAGGACAGTCTCACTGGTGTCTACTCCACTTATAGGCTCTACAGAAGCTTTGAAAACTGTAGTGGTTCTCAAATTCCTTTATTTTACCTCAACCCTCAGGGAGCCTTGTCCGTTATAGTTTGGGGCCTGTTTCCTTGACAGACCCAGCATCTTTCCAATGCCCCCACCCCGCATTAGAGTCCAGGGCTTCATTCTGATGAACAGAATTGTTGAAGGGAGCGAGTGAAGGAGAGCTGAACAGATTACAGAGCAATGTAAGCAGTATGACCTTGATTAAAATTGCTCTCATTGTATAATCCTGTGGCTTTGCAATTATTTTCCTGGTTTTACACTTCATCCCACAGCCATTAAAATACTAATGTTTTGCCTTTTAAGATGGCAGATAAGGACTAATAATATGAGCACAGAGGAGAGTCCTTTCTGACTCGGGACAGACCTAATGTGCAGTAACGGGGTCACCCTGATCACGATCTCAGGCAGAATGCGGAGTGGGGCTGAAGGGAGCAGGGCGCTGGCAAGGAAGCAGTCAGGAGGGTTGGAGGCGGCAGCCCGAGGAAGGGCCTTGGAGCGGGTTCAGCCCACAGGGTCCACGCCAGGTGCTGCGGTCACCCACCTTCACACACTGCGCCTGCGTCCTCATCATGCCCGCAGTCGAAGGGCTCAACCTGCTCGCATTCGGCCAGGGCTGCTTCCGTCCCGTTGCACAGGGCGACCTGAATGAGCACAGGCTGTGCCTCCTCTGCCACTGGTGGATACAACATGGCCGCAGGCGTGTGCTTGGGTGCTCCACAGCCCAGCTCCCGGCACACCACGGCCACGTCCTTTATGTCCCAGCCGTCATCACACACGGTGCCCCAGCGACCTTTTTGTTCTACCTCCACCCTTCCTTCACAGGGGTGGGGACCATTCGTCAAGCGAACTTTGGGTGGCGTCTCTGCAAACCAAGGAGGGACGGCAGGTTCAGGAATGTACTGTCCAGGCAGTCCCCAGGGTTAGTTAGCAGAGGCTGTTGATGGAGGCTGAGGCTTTGGGGACTTGCTAAGGCTCTGGCTCTGGCTATTTGGTCACCACCTCCCATACACGACCCGCCCAACCAATGGCCCTCGCTCGGGGCACCTGAGAAAGAGCTCTGGTTTTCCTCTGAAGATAAAAGGGGCATGGAGACGTGGAGACTTGGAGACTTAAGGTATGATTCACATGAGTTCAACAAAAGCTCAGAAACCAGAGAAGGGAAGAATTAGACCTTTCCTAGAGATGGAGACTGGAGAGGCGGGAGGATTGCCTGAACCCAAGTGCGGCAAGCTGCAGTGAGCTACTATGGCATCACCGCAGTCCAGACTGGGGGCTCCAGAGTAGACAGAATAAGACTCTGTCAGCAGGAGGAGGAGGGGGAGAGGGAGGGGGGGAGGAGGAGGAGGAGAGAAGGAGACCCAGAAATTATTTTAAAAAATATAAAAAATCTATTTATAATTGTCAATGCCAGATTTTAAAAGAAATGAAAGCCTATATTTCACATACTTCAAATGTTAGACAAGTGAAAATGTTATGCATCAAAACTTTTAAGAATGAGGTAAAAATGGTACTTAAAAACATACCATTTCAAACGCATTTATTAGAAAACAAAGATGAAAAATGATAAGCATTGTTGTGAATAAATTAAAGAAAGAACAATAAAAAATAAACTTAAAATAAATGGAGGGAAGGATACCTTGAAACTAAAGGAGAGGCCGGGTCCAGTGACTCATGCCTGTAATCTTAGCATTCTGGAGGCCAAGGCAGGTGGATTGCCTAAGCTCAGGAGTTGGGAGATCAGCCTGAGCAAGAGTGAGAAACCCATCTCTACTAATAGAAAAACTAGCTGGGCGCTGTGGCGGAGGCCTGTAGTCTCAGCTACTCAGGAGGTTGAGGTGAGAGAATTACTTGAGTGCAGGAATTTGAGGTTGCTGTGAACTATGACACCATGGCACGCTACCCAGGGTGACAGAGTAAGACTCTGTCTCAAAAAAAAAAAAAAAAAAGAAAGAAAGAAAATAAAAGAGAAATGAATGATTAGAAAACAAAAACAAAGTACATTTGAATATAAAAATAATAAAAATAAATATGGATCTTTGAAAAGAGCAATACAACAGAAACCTCTGGTAAATGTGATAAGAAAAAAGAGACCTCTGCTCAGCACCTGCAGCA
Organism: Nycticebus coucang; assembly: GCF_027406575.1. Taxonomy (NCBI): domain Eukaryota; kingdom Metazoa; phylum Chordata; class Mammalia; order Primates; family Lorisidae; genus Nycticebus; species Nycticebus coucang. The sequence continues at coordinate 103,150,663 of NC_069789.1, forward strand.
AGCACACTGGTTATGGTGCTGGCCACATACACTGAGGTTGGTGGGTTCAAACCTGGCTGGGCCAGGTTCAAACAATAACAAAAATAATAATAACAACAACAAAAAAAACATAGCCGAGCCTTGTGGCAGGCGCCTGTAGTCCCAGTTACTTGGGAGGCTGAGGCAAGAGGATCACTTGAGCCCAAGAGTTTGAGGTTGCTATGAGCTGTGATGCCACAGCACTCTACTGAGGGTGAGAAAGTAAGACTCTATCTCAAAAGAAAAAAAAAAGAAAGAAAGAAAGAAAAAAGAGACCACACAAAGAAACAAATTACAAATGAAAAGAACATAATCACCTAATGTGAACGTGCGCATTGTGAGGGTGTATAACACGCCCCCTGGGTGAGGGGCTCTTCTACAAATGGAACTTTACAAGTGAGAACAAGGTAACCTAAATGTTGTACCGTCATATTAATTTGAATTTGAATAAAGTTTTTAAAAAGAAAAGAATATAATCACCAATATGAAGGCTGTGTTAAAATTAGATTAAATAATACAAGCAACATTATGTGATAAACTTGAAAATCTAGACAAAATGACCAACTTTTTGAGTAAAACCATCCAAATTGTGTTTTAAAAGGTTGGAAAATTTGAGAAGACTAATAAAAAAGATTTGACAATAAAGGGGAAAGTATACCAGGCTCAGAAAGTTGTTTAGGCTAATTCCACAGACTAGTAGCAAATAATTCTAATATTGTTTTAAATTTCTGCAGAAATTATGGAAAACTTTGAAAACCATTCTTTTAGGGTTAATCTATTCCTGAAATCAAAAGTAGATGAGTATAGTTCAGAAAAGAAAACTCACTTATAAATAGGATGCAAAAATTTGAAATAAAATATTAGCAAGTTATATACTGTAACTATGATGACTAAGAAAAGTTTATAGGGAGAACTTAGTGATTGTGCCATATTAAAAAATCTGTCATTGTAATTCTGTGTAGTAATAGATTAAAGGAAAAAAACTTATCATCATCATGATATATTTACATGGTGGCAAAAAGCACAATTTCTGGATTCTAGCAGCCCTGACCCGAGTTCCATCTTTGTATCTATTTGTTGTGTGAGGTTGGCCAAGTTACTTAATCTAAATTCCATTTCCTCATTTGTAAAATGAGAATATGTATGGAAATTAAATGAGATAACCCTAATAAAAGTTTAAATCCCAGAATCTGGTTTGTTCATGGTTTTTCTACTTCCCTATGTATTTACAAGGGTTAGCTGTGTCCCAGCTCACGGCCAGCTTGGAGTGTACAAGATCTTTTCTCATTTTTCTCGGGGACGTCTTCCTCCCCTCTGCTGCCTCACCTACCCCAGCCAAACCGACATGACCCCAGGATAGTGCCTGACACCTAGCATCCATTTCAAGTGTCCATTATCATTTACAGGAGGGCTAAGCAGTGGGCCATGGATCTGGGAGAGCCTTGGAGAACTGGTGACCATGGAATAAAGTCTGAATCCCAGGGGACAGGAACATCCAATAGAAGGGAACCAAAAGCCATTGCTTGGTATACTTGGTCCTCTGGCAGGAGGCATCCTGCATGTACTACCTGTGACCTTGAGTGCCACCACCTTGCTGCGCTGGGGTCCCTGGCCATTGTCGGCATCACAGGAGTAGTTTCCAGAGTCCTTTACAGTCAAGGAGAGGAAGAAAGACGCTCCTCCTCCAGAGGGGGCTGAGGTGGTCCCCAGGGTGATGTTTTCATGATAAAACCTATAGAGTATGGGGGGAGAAGCTCTCTGCTCTTCACAGTGAAGCTCCACCACCTCCCCAGGGAGGGCCAGGGTGCTGGGAGCACGGAAGCGAAGGACAGGACGCAACACTGGAACTGAGACAGATGGAGGGTCGTGAGAGAGGCAGGTGTGGGCTTGTCACCCAGCTGCCCCCCTAAGGATGTCCTCACTGCGTAGCTCCCCTCCAGCCCCAGATTCTTTCCAGGAGTGGGCACTCCTGGTCTAACCCTGCAGCTGCTCCTGAGGGGCTCTGGGGGATAAAAAGGGGGGTCCTGGTGCTGCCGCTGGGCTCTGTGCTGGCCCCTGCCCCACTTCAGCCCCTCTGCCTCCACTGCACTGTGTCACCTCCACCCTTACCACTCTGCTCAAATGGCCTCTTACCCTCTTCACACCCTGTTCCCTGTTCCTTGTCACCTCCTTGGAATAGCCTCAGCCTTGCTGCCACTGGAGGCTGAGTCTGGCTGGGAGCCACTGGGCAGCTGATTTCAGAGAGTGGCACTTACTTCTCACGGTGACGTTCACTACCCCGCTCTGCACGGAGCCATAGCTGTTGTCAGCAGAGCAGTAGTATCCCCCCGCGTGGCTCTCCCTGACGACAGGGATCTCCAGCTCCGCCCTCTGGGAACGCTGAGTTTTCCTCCCCAGACTCTCCGTGTCCTCTCTGTGCCAGGAGAATGTGGTGTCCCCTGTGCCTTCAGCCACAGAGCAGACGAGGACCAGTGTCTCCCCTTCAATTGCCTGCCCCCCTGGGGGCTGGGTCTCCATGAGCACTCCAGACACAGGGATCCCTGCATGAACAGGAGGCAGGGGGTGAGGGCCTGGCGCAGAGAAGAGCAGGGCTGGGTGGAGGGCAGTGTCACCTACATGAGGGCAGATGGGGATGGTCCAACTCACTTACCCGAGTGCTTTCAGTGGCAACAGAGCAAGCTAAGGGACCCTGCACGGGGCCAGGCCGTGCTCCCTCCACATGTTTTCCCCTGCTCTAATGAGCACAGCTTACTGCGATCTCACCCTGCTCCTGATCTCCTGGGGCAGTGGGAATGGTGGCACAGCACAGGCTGGGAGGCTGGGTGCACCCCAATAAGAGCTCTGCTGCCCCTCACTCACCGCGTGACCTTAGGGGGCTATTTACTACCTCTGACCTTCAGTTTTCTCAAACACAAAATGGGAACCTGAAAGAGTTCTCACAAACCCTACAGGAGATGCAGGTATAAGGCATCTCACGCTGCAGACAGTGGAGCTCTGCAGGGAGTGGCTGAGACAGGAGGTGCAGCAGTGTGGTTAAAAGCGCCCACCCTGGAGTGAGAGTGAACAGGGTAAAACTTGGCTCTCCCTGCTGGTTTACCTCAGGCTCTGTGCTTTCACTTTCCTCATCTGTACAGTGGGGCTAATCGGGGTACCTACTTTATAGGTCCTATTCCCAGTAGGATTTCACAGCGTCTCTGTGAAGACTAATGTTAAACTGCTCTGGATAACCCCGGTATATGGGCACTTTTCATGTCTTCTCTCCAGATAGTTATGAACCTGAGAGGGGCTCTTTCAGGACTGGGCAGGCACAGCGATTTTTCAGGCCTGGCGTTTAGAAAGCCTTTTATAAGTGCCAGGATTGTTATTTTCATCTCTATTATCATTATGACTTCATTCCTTCATTGCCCTACTTAGCTAAACGTGCTCCCTGGATGGGGCAGGGGGCACTCCTTGCAAATGGAATCAGTGGCTTATTTACGCCTTGGTTCCCTGAGCAGACTCGGTGCTGGTTGCACAGTGAATGCTCTGGAGAGAGATTATTGCTATTGCTTTTCTGACAGAGAGAGCAAAGCTACTGGGAAATGATAACACTATAGAAAAGAGCCCAGATCAGTCACTGTAGCACCCCCAGGACACCCCCCTCTAGGGATAGCGAGTAGGGCAACCGGAGTCCCTCCCACCCCAGCCCTGGCGCCTGCCCACTGGCTCATGCCCACTGGCTCACTCTGCACGTGAATATAGGATTGAGGGCTCCGCCTGGAGACACTGTGGGATGCTGTCATGGCCTCACACCAGTAGTACCCCGAGTCTTCTGTCCATAGTGTTAAGCCCCAAAGCTCTGCTGAGCTCCAGCCTGACTCCAGGGTGTGGCCGTCTCTGAAGAAGGAATAGTGAAGCTGGGTCCTTGACCTCTCTGAAGGGAGGCGGGTGTCACAGGACAGGGTCACTGAGCTCCCTTCTGTGGGCTGGGAGGGTCTGGCTGTCAGCCTAGGTGTGGGAAACAGCTCTGGAGGGAAGAGTGGGACATAGCCCACTGTCAGTGAGGTGTGCACCTGTTGAGAAATGCCTCGTTTTCTTAGCTGAGATGGCAAGACACCCAGACTCACACTCAAGGACACACAGACCGCCACGACTGCTCCCTCCAGAGTGGTGTCCTCTGCCCATTGCCCTGGTCCTCCTGCACAGCCCCTGCTCCTTCCCGGTTACATCCATTTGCAGAGTGAGCCCTCACCTTGCACACTGAGCCACACAGATCGTGTTTCTTCTGTCACATCTACGAAGAGGAAATATTTCCTATCGGCCTTACAATAATAGGAGCCACTGTCACTGGGTCTGGCGTGCGAAATGGTGTAGCTTGAGGCACTGTGGTAAGTAGATATGCGAGACCCATCCTTGTAGTACATCAGTCTCCGTATGTCTTTATTTTCTTCCCCAGAGCACCGTATAACCACCTGGTCTCCTTCGTAGGCCGTGTGTGGCATGTCAATGCTCAGCCAGTCTGCAAAAGATGTAAAGACTCCTGTGGTGACAATGCTGTCCCCCTCCCTGTCATGGAAAGTTGTGTCTGTGAGAGCAGGAGAGAGTGCTCTGCACTCAAGGGCTGTGCCTCCACAGTTGCCCTGTGACCTACGTGTCCCGTTAGCTTCCCTGCACTGCAAAGGTGAGCCCTATTCACTTACTGACATTTTTGTCCCCAGATATCCTGCTAGTTTATGTCTGTTAACAAATTTTGATGCCGTTTTTTTCAGATGCCAACAATTTTCTGAACTAATGTGGATTTACAAAGATTCCACTTCCATGTCTTCATGTCCTGGTGCCCATGGGAGCCATGATTAACTTTTTCTGCATCTCTAGTTCCTGAGAGGTTGTGTCCTACGGTGCAATTTAAGGCCCTCCCTTTGTCACCTCCCTGGATGAAACAAACTGGACCATGAGACATCAGCTCTGAATCTGCCTCTCCAATATCTAGAGTTTCCCACTGGAAGGTTCTTTCCAGAGTCTCCTGGGAATCATTTTGAGCATGGGCCTGGGAGATCTCCATGAGAAAGAGTGTGGGCAGGTCTGCTGTTCAGGAAGACAGTGGCCATGGGAGAGCTAAGGAGCAACTTGGCATTTGGGATCTTCCCCAGCAGGGAAAGGAACACAGCAGCAGAGGGGCCACTGTGCAGAGCAAAGGACAACTAGCCGCTCACTGCAGACCTTCAGCCTGGGGCTTTGTGAGGAAATTTTCAGGTGTTAATTCAAGTTCAAATCTCAATTTGGAATCCAAGTATATTGAGCTGGATTGTAGGGAAAATGTTCGTTGGTCTGATAAAAAGTCTAATCCTGGGAGGTACCTGTGGTTCAAAGGAGTAGGGCGCCGGCCCCATATGCCGGAGGTGGTCGGAGGTGGTGGGTTCAAACCCAGCCCTGGCCAAAAACTGCAAAACAAACAGAAAAAAAGTCTAATCCCAATCCTGCAGCTTGGACTGCTGCCCCTCACTGTGCAGAAAAGCAGTGTCCAACATGGATGGACAGAAACAGGAGAGAGACAAGGCAGGAGGGTGTCATTCAGACTGTCTTCTTAGCTGTTCTTCTGGCCAGGAGATTGTGAACAAGAGGTAGCTCCCAAGATCCCACTCTCACAGGGTCTGTGTGCACAGTCCCCTAAGGGGTCCAGAAGGAAGCGGGGGGAGAAAGCACGCATGCGTGGAACATTTTCTCCCTTTTAAAATTTTCTGGTTTTGAAAAATATATATTTTCTGCTTTTATATGTATTTTACCATGTTTGCACTATTTTCAGGATAGGATCTATATCTATTATAACACATGTATAATGTATTAGAGTTACAAGCTCAAAATTTTTGTTCTCAACAGCACAAAAGTGATCAAATATGTTTAAAAACAACTTCTCTATCCCTTTTAGCTACTTTGAAAGTTCCACTAATAGAAGAGGCAGTGGGGGTGGGGGTGGGGGCACAGGACTGAGGAAGAGACAAGTGCTAAGCCCCCAGATGTTTTCTTCCTCCGTATGGAGACAGGGCAAGGTTTTCAGCGAAGACTAGAGAGATGCAATCAGCTTGCTTAAATAAATACTTGAGGAATAAGTTTGGTACTAAGGACAGGGTTAGAGACAGAGAAGAAATGCCATCACCAGGTTTTCCTGAGTATGGGACAAGTGTTTGATTCTAAGATCCTTGAGGATCTCTAAGCCTTTAGCTTTTGACATTTGCTTACAGATCCATTCTCTAGAAGAAGGTGCAATTGTGCATCTGCATACATTTTTATCCTCCTGTCAAGGAGCTCACTGGATCCCATGAATCTGCTGCAGATATCCCGACCAATTTAAAGACACCATTGCTTAAAATCACAAGCTAGGCGTACAAGCACCACCTCCCTGCCCATTACAGAATGAATGCATTCTCAAAGGCTTGACTAAAGAAGAAAATGTAACTTTCCTGTCACACATGAAGTCGAGCTTTTCTCTTTATTTCATGGTATTTGAATTCTCATGGAAGAAGAAAGACAGCTCAGTGCTGGATGGGGCACAGTCCAGGTAGAAGACACAGGTGTCCATGTTTTACACAGAGCACCATCTTAGCCCGCTGGCTCCTCTGTCATAAACATGTTTTCCACCCTGGCCTCCAGTGCTTCTGGGGGAGGGGGCTTTGCATATCAGCCACCAGAGCCTGGAGAATGTCTCCCAATAGCACAGTTTCCCCCTAGAGCTGTCCTCTCCTTTCCTGTCCCAGAGCTCAACAGCAAAGGGTCAGGCAGAGGCTTCATGCTCACCAAGCAGGGAGGTGGCCAAGCAGAGATGAATGTCATGCTGGAGCATCCCTGGCCAGCCAGGACCAGGGCGAGGTGAGCGAGGCATCAGACCTCAGCTCTCCCCATCTGGTCCTGGCCCAGATGGCGGCAGTCCTCAGCTAAGAGACTGGAACAGGCACCATCCCCTCTCCCACCCTACACCTGGCAGAGTGAGTGTGATTCCCAGAGATCCAAAGAGCAAAGAGAAGAGACACTCACCCGACTGGACGGGGGCAGGAGCTGTGAGGGAAAGAAGTCGGAGAGATTACCACAGGGCAGGGGCCCTCGCACATGTTACAGAAAGCTGCGACCCTCTGAGAACATTCCCCCAATTCTCTTTCCCCTTGTTCTTTTTGCCCCTTCCCCCGCCATCACTTTTTCTTTCCTTAGATCCTCCCTTCCTTATTCTATTTCTTTTTCGCTCCTTCTCTCCCTCTATGCTTCCTTCTTTCCCTCACTCACCAACAACACTCCTGTGAAACCCAGAATTCATGTGGTCACCCCAAACAGTTTATAAGCACAGGCCTGTCCATCACCAGGAGTTTGTTATTTGCAATTAAATTCTAAGAAATTTCATGATTTATTGCCTCCTGTCCTGCCTTTTCTTTTAAAGTTGTCCTGTTTTTTTTTTTTTTATTTTTTTGAGATAACTTATGTATCTAGGTCAACACGGAAACCTAAAGAAATGAGGCATCCTGTCATACCTCACTGACAGTTTTTGTCTTCTTTCCCTTTCTAGAACTAGCATTGTGTTTGGGTTCATATCAGAGAGTCACGCGTAACAGCAAAGCCATGATCTCAACTGTCGTTAGCAAGACTCAAAGCGTCCCCAAAATCTAAGTCTAGAGAGTTAGAGTGTCTTGGAGAGGGAGTGGGGATTGGGTGAAGTAAGATTTATGTGGGCTAGAAACAGAATACACCCTAACAGAAAATTTATTGGATGTCTTAATTTTAAGAAGTTTTCAATTTTGCCAGAGATCAAAGCAGAGATGGGTACTAGACAAAGAGATAAGTTGCCTGTATTTAAGGAAGCCATTCATAGTTCTTTATGTCTCCAGGGAGCCCTAACATGCTCACTACCATCTGCATTAGGAACTGAAGACTACCACCACTCATGCTAGCAGAGCCTAGCAGAGCGACGTGCACTCAGAGGGAACTTCTGGAATGCCCAGGCATTGGCGATTCTGTCCCAGCTTCACCCAAGTCCTGCTCCAGCATCCTACTCACCCAGGACCAGGAGCAGTGACCACAGCAGCATGAAGATGAAGGTTGTGGCAAGAAGTTCTCCCAACAGCAGTCAGATGCACTGTAGCTCAGGTCCTTAGGGCAGGGTCTACCTGCATGGAGTGTAGGCAGGAATTGGGTACTGTTTCAGCAGGGATTTTATAGAATAGAAAAAAGGAAGTGGGAAAGCTCTGTCTTTGCCAATCAGCATTGTCTCCACTCCCACCCCCGTGGGTGCTGATAAAAGTAAATTTCTTCTCCTTTACAGAGATACTCAGAAGTATGCATGCATTGATCAGAAATGCTCCTTAAATATCAGATGTCTTCATCCCATATCTAAGCTTTCTAACTCATTGTAACTTTGCAGAAAATGCTGACTTCTGTGCCTGCTAAAGTTCAAGTCACTTGCTTGGTCTCTTTCTTTCTTTCTTTCTTTCTTTCATTTTTTTTCAGAAACAGAGTCTTACTTTATCACCCTTGGTAGAGTGCCGTGGCATCACAGCTCACAGCAGCCTCCAACTCCTGGGCTTAGGCGATTCTCTTGCCTCAGCCTCCCAAGTAGCTGGGACTATAGGCACCTGCCACAATGCCTGGCTCTTTTTTGTTGCAGTTTGGCTGGGGCCATGTTTGAACCCACCACCCTTGGTATATGGGGCCGGCGTCCTACCCACTTAGCCACAGGCGCCGCCCCACTCAGTCTCTTTCAAAGAGAAATCTTCATTACCACTCAAGAGTCATGGTGTTTTATGACTTTTCCTATCACAATTCCTAATACTGTGACACCATGCCAATACTATCTGTGTCCATCTACCCAGCCCACATCAAAGGGCAAACTGACAATTGTTAGAAATGATAGAGAGATTAAGGAGCAATCTCTGTGGCACAGGGACCTAGGAAGATCCAAATCCCAGACCAACCCAAGTCATCTCTGCCCATGAGATCTAGTCAGATACAAGCAGAAAGAAAGAGGTAATATGAGCACACCCGGGTTACCTGAGGCTTTAGCCCCAAACTGCAGTGCAGTGGTTTGTAGGGCTTTACCACACATGGGAAAATTAGGTCCAAAGTTCAAGAATAAATTTTGGAAGAAAGCCCTTGTATCAGGCTGAAATAGGATCCACCCTGGTGGTTAAAAGAAGAGACTTTAATGGAGGAACCACGTAGAGAGATGTGGGTAGGGTTAAAGGGTATACTGAGGACAGGAAGCCACCCACAGACCAGCCTCAGTGGGAAGCTGCCATAACCCCCAAGTGCTGAAGGAGCACGGGAAGCAGGACTGTCACGAAAGCTTGGGGACAGTTGAGACAACAATGCTGGCAGGGTGTGGGCTGCTGAGGTGAGATTAAGGAGACACTGGGTCAGGCAAAACAGGATACCTTGATAGTACTTCCAGCTACTCTAGAGAGAACTGCTGACAGACGAGTAAGCAAGGCAAGTCAGCTCTTCTTTACTAGCGATTTCAGACCCATTTTCTTAAGGTAGCTCTTTTGCGCCAAGGCTGTAGACCTTTATGACCTTGTAACTCCTCCTCGCCGAGTCATTTTACCCCCAACTAAAAACATGAGCATGAGAGCCAGAGCTTGTCTAGGACACCAGGTGAGGCCTACCTCTGCTGACATGTTTGTGTTTGGGGCTGGGGCAAGTTAGCCCAGAGGGGACACATCTGAGGGTGTGGACTCTGGGCCTGCCCCGCTGCATGAGGAGGAGGAGGAGGGAGGATGTTGAAGAAGCCACATCCATGTGCTTTCTGCCTTGTAATCCCTTTGACATTTCGTCCTCTAGAACAGGGGAGAAACAAATGTTTTGCAAATGCTTTTGATCACAAGTAGAGAGATAAAAATGGTTTAAGTCAAAGGAATGTTTGAGGAAGAACAAGACTGTAACCAAGAGACCAAGAGGGGGTGAAGGGCAACACTAGGGGAAGAACAAGACTGTAACCAAGAGACCAAGAGGGGATGAAGGGCAACACTAGAAATTACACCACAGGAACATTCCAAACAAGAACCAAGGTGTAGATGGTCAGATACGACCCTGCCCTGCAGCAGATGGACTAGGAATTTGGTGACTGTTTAGAAAGAGGACTCTTCGTGATTACATGCTCCTTTGAAATCTTACCACGACATGGGGACATGTTATTCCCCCAAAACACAAACACGTAAAGGTGAAAGGTTTTTACTGCCAGTTTTCAGACATGATCCAGGGACATCAGATTAAGAGTCACCAGCCTACTGCTGTACAACAGCATGGGCCAGGCAGGATGGAGATGGTCAATAGCATTTTAAAAGGACATATTCCTGAAAAATATAACTTTTGTATTAGATGGTAAAACCCTGCTCTTCTCTTCGTTAATTATGTTAGAATTCCAAGCCACAGGGGGAAGCATAGCATGCTTTTGCCAACTTCTTGTTTTTTGTGTTTTTTTTTTTCTTTGAGATAGGGTCTCACTTTGTCACTCTCAGTAGAGTGCCCATGGAATCACAGCTCACAGCAACCTCAAACTCTTGGGCTCAGGTGATCCTCTTGCCTCAGCCTCCTGAGTAACAGGGACTATAGGTGCCTGCCACAACATTCAGCTGTTTTTTAGAGACAGGGTCTCGTTCTTGCTTAGACTGGTCTTGAACCTGTGAGCTCAGGCAATCCACCTGCCTTAGCCTCCCAGAGTGCTAGGATGACAGGTGTGAGCAATCGCGTCCTGCCTTTTTGCCAACTTGTTAACCACGCAGGGGAACCCAGGAGCTCTCAGATTTCAGAGCAGCGGCAGTACCTGTGCTCCAGAGCACCCTCCATTCATTCCAGAGAGGACATCCAGATGGGGAAATCAGAGAGGTCTCAGAGCACTTTTTAGTGTGTACAAAGGGGTTCTGCCAACATCTTTCAGCTCCACTTGAATCCCTTCCTTTATAGATGTCTTGTCTCCCTCCCAGATTTGGGCTTTCCCAGGTTGGACGAGGTTTTGTTCACCTAGGAGAATGGGCAGGCGTCAGAGTAAGGACTGATATTGTACTCAGAGCAGTCCTGACCTGAAGAATGGGAGAGCTAATCCCTGAAGGCTTTGACAAAAGGGAATAGACAGGCAGTGGCCACTGAAACAGGCACCTGACAGTTTTCTGTCCTGTGATAACACAGTACCCAAAGGTTCAAAAGAATAAAGAGAAGGGGAATCATGCAACTATATACACACTAAAGGGGTAAAGATTTTTAGATGAGCCTGGGGAGGACTTTTTAAACTTTAATTCTGGCAGTCCTTTGAGAGTTTTGTGAATGCCCACCTGTCTTGCCTCTTTGTCTCCAATCTGGAGGAAACTTCCTGGAGAGTGAGAATAGTCTTCAGGTAAGTTCCCTCGACATGGGTTGTATTCAACAGATCTGTCCTGACTGCTGCAGCAGAAGACTGCAGAGCTTCAGGGAGCAGATCCAAGTGAATGTGAAAGAACTGCTTTCTTAGGCCTTTGGGGACCTTTGACTGGGAAAGTAATCTTTCCTAGGGCTTTCCACAATACTGCAGGTGATAGACTCTCTTTCTGATGGATCTAGTCTCCAGTGGTGCATCCTACCAAACCCAGGTCACTGATGCTGCCATAGAAATATTTTCAAAGAGTAAAGTGGAGCAGCACCTCTAGGCTTAGCACCACCTGTGAACAGCTCAGAACCTGCAGTACACTTGGCCAGCAGGTGATGGCCATGCTGAGCAACTTCTCGTACCTGTATTCTAGGCTGGTAATTAGCTCAGTATGCATATGGGGAGAAGCAGGGGGCAGTCAGTGACCCTAACTTGGTCACATTTATAGTAATATCCTAAATTCCTCATGTTCCAATGCCTCCATGCACTGATAGGAACTCCTATCTCTTCCCAAGACTGAGGATGACCCCCAGGGAAATGTACAAGTATGAACACAGATGCCGATTCAGGCTTCAGAAGCAGATGTCATATAAATATTGCCCAGAAGTTGAAGTCATTTTGGAATAGAGGGTACCCAAGAATCATGCCCAAGAGTAGAGATACCCAGTGCAAAGTTAAAGGATTTAAATTGATGTTCATGGTGTGAGCGTGAGGAGAAACCTTCTCCTTCATCACCGAAAAATCAACTGACAATGAAGCAGATTAACAAGAGAAAAGTTACCAGATTTATTTTAATGTGTATACACAGGAATCCTCAGAAATGAAGATTTAATTTTCCTAAGGGTCCAGAAGTTTATATGCCTGCCTGATAAAATGGGTTATGACAGAGGGAAAGAGGAATTCTAACTGAGGGTCAGTGCAGGATTAGATTAACAAATTGTGGTATATGTACACCATGGAATATTATGCAACCTTAAAGAAAGATGGAGACTTTACCTCTTTCATGTTTACATGGATGGAGCTGGAACACGTTCTTCTTAGTAAAGTATCTCAAGAATGGAAGAAAAAGTACCAATGTACTCAGCCCTACTAGGGAGGAAGAATGGACAGGGAAGGAATTAACTGGTAGATAGTTCTCTTTGAAAATTAAAAGAGTCTGAGAGGTGGGATATTATCTTCTTAAAAGAGTCTCTTCCATTTCTGTCTTAGAGAGAGGGGAAGAAAAGAAAACCATTCTTCTGGGTAGGTCTGTGTCTCGGGCAGATAAAGAAACTTCAGCAGGGTGGCACCTGTGGCTCAAGGAGTGGGGCGCCGGTCCCACATGCCGGAGGTGGCAGGTTCAAACCTAGCCCCGGCCAAAAACCAAAAAAAAAAAAAAAAAGAGAGATCTTTGTAGCTAAGCTCAACTTTGTCATGCCCATCTGCCTATGTGAAAAATCCTTTGAATCTTGTAAAGGGATTATTTCTCACATAAGAAATAAATGTTTAAAAAAAAAGAAAAAGAAACTTCAGCAATTTTGGGAGAGTCTATGGTGGTGAGAATGGGATCAGGAGGAAGGTCAGAAGGATCTTGAGCCTTCTTCAGTCAGTCTAGCATATTAAAAGGCTGCATTTTGGAGTAAAAATATTTCTCATTTCCTTCAGCGACCATCATTTTCCTACAGGATAGGGAACATGATAGCAAGTTGCAGCTACCTTGGAAAGTGCCCTATATAGTTTTACACTCCGCCCCCCCCACATCCATATGGAGAAATCCCAACTCAGAATTTCATCACACTGCTCCAGGCCCAAGTAAAATGAAAAACAAAGTCAGCTCAGGCAGGACAAATGTCTGTCTGTCTTACGACTGGTAGGATCATCAGCAAACGTGGAAGTGAGGAATTCAGGAACCTGTGTAAGGTAGCACTGAAAAATGGTCAAGGGTAATTTTTAGCAATCTTTGTCACTAAAATCTGACCTGACTCTGACAGACCTGAGGTCAGGGCCTCTGGGGATTGCACACTGCGGCTCTCTTCCAGACTCAGGATCAATTCTGGTGAGTTTTAAATGTTGTGAATGTAACAGAGGAAAGGTCTGGAAAAGGACAACAAAATGTTTTATGAGTTGTCTCTTTAAATCCCCCACCCCTTTTAGGAATTAAAACCTGCATTCTTTCCTGAGGTCAGTAATCAAAGAGGCAGAAAAATAGTCTTTACTCTTTATTTTCCAGTACCTTAAACCATAAGATATGGCTGAACAGAATTGTCCAAGTGTCTGGTCAGCAGACTGCTCTCAGTTCTTGGTATGCTTCTGACTGAAGAATGACCAGAAACATCAAGAGAAAGGCAGGCAGTAGGGCAGCGCCTGTGGCTCAACGGAGTAGGGCACCAGCCCCACATGCCGGAGGTGGTGGGTTCAAACCCAGCCCTGGCCAAAAACTGCAAAAAAAAAAAAAAAAAAGGCAGGCAGTAAGTGACCTTTATTGAGCAAAGTAAGAAACTTTCACCACAGACAGTGAATAGGCCCCTGCAACAACAGGAGTTCCTGATTATGGTCTGGGGTCCTGTTTTATATTGTCTAGGCTGGGCCTTCCTTGCTACATGTTTCAAACATCACCATCAAACTGCTTTCACGGACAATTGGGAGTTACACAATGTGAATCTTACTATGCACCTCTGAGAGCCCCCTGGGGAGCAAACTGCAATGCAGACTTAAGGTGATGACAAAATAATTGGCCTTATGGGGTGGTGCCTATGGCTCCAGGAGAAGGGCGCCGCCCCATATACCAGAGGTGGCGGGTTCAAACCCAGTCCCAGCCAAAAACTGCAAAAAACAAAAACAAAAACAAAAACACAATTAGCCTTAGATTACTCCAGGTAACCTTCCAGGCCCTACTGTGCCTGCACTGCTTCACCTGCGGGCTGGGGAATCCCATGCATTAAGTTCTGACTGGCAGATTGGCAGAGTGTCCCTTCTTCCCCCAGGTATGACAATTGCTGGGGGTGGCATTATGGGAAGGTGCCTACCTTTTGTCCTTAAGAGAGCTGGAGGTCCCTCATGATTTATCTAATAAAGGGTCATGAGATCAGAGTCACCAGATGTAAGGTGATAAGTCACCACCAAAACTACCAATTATAATTAAACAACAATATTCCAAAGCCACCACAGGTGATATAGATCATGTAGGCCTGAATCCAACTGTGGAAAACCCCTCTTTTTAAAAAGACCTGTTTTCCTGCTTAAAGGCAGATAATGGTGTTTTGAGACCCTAGTCTGCTATTCCTTGTTTGCTGGAAAATTAACTTCTCTTTCCTTTTTCTCAAACCACTTCTTCTTTCTTCATTTTCACTGATCCAGCCTCAGGTACAAGTACTGAATTTTTGGTAACAGGAGGAGATTTTCAAAGTAAAGGGAGTGGTGGACAATGTTCAAAGGGCAAACTGTGACCCAGGGGAGCAAATCTGTGCCATGCATATGAGTGGAGTAAGGGGGGCCTCCCCAGGCAGACCTAAATTCTGCTTAGGCATTGGCAGATGTGAACGGGTTAGCCCATATACTGGCAGATGTGAACGGGTTAGTTAGCCCATATGCTGTGGAAAGCTGCAATGCCCCGCTGAAGGACAATGAATGACTGTGTTCCAAGTACAGCATTTCCTAGCTCTGAGAGAATTACCTGATATTAGGGGACGAGAGAACCCTATAATTGAAAGGTCCATATTTACCAGTACAAGATTTTTGTAAGGACATCAAAAATTCAAATGTTAGATGGACTTCTGCTTCTGGGAAGATTGAGTACGTATACATTTTTCTGTTCTTCTACTAAGTACAACTAAAAACTCTGGGTATAATGAACATAAATAGATCAAAATTTAAAGAGAAAAAGGCAGATCAGCTAGGAATCCCATACCCCAAAAGCCAAGTAGTGGTGAGTTCCCTGGATTTTGTTTGTTTGTTTATTTTGACTCATCTATCCCACACTTGGAACTGAAAAAGACACACAACCTGTAACACACATGGGCACAGACAGCAAGGTCTCAATAGAAGCCTGTGCTTTCTAGCAAAAGGGAGAGAAAGTGCAGCCCAGCAAGGCAGACTCTTTATTTGGTTATTTATTTATGAATGAGACAGCATCTCACTCAGTTGCCCTTAGTAGAGTCCTGTAGCATCATAGCTCACAGCAACCTCAAATTCCTGGACTCCAGTGATCCTCTGACCTCAGCCTCCCAAGTAGCTAGAACTGCAGGTGCCTACTATAATGCCTGGCTACTTTTTTCTATTTTTGTAGACATGGTATCTCCTCTTGCTTAGGCTGGTTTCAAACTCCTGAGCTCAAGCAATCCACCTGCCTAGGCCTGGGAGTGCTAGGATTACAGGCATGAGCCCCTGCGCTTGGCCAAGACAGAACACTGTAAAACAGTAACAGCTCTGCTGTAGCCAAACATGCAGAAAACATCGTGGACCCCCGTTCCCACCCACGCTAGCAAAAGAGGAGCAGAAAGCCTGGACTTTGGAGAGACAGTGTTGAGGTGAGACAGTGTTGAGGTGACCCAGCCCACTTACAGGGGTGGTGTTAGAGCAGGTTGAGTGGGGTGCAGGGCCTTCATCCCTGTGGTTAATAACCACCTGCCACCACTGTCAACAGGGATCTTGCAGGAGCCTAGACTTCCACCCCTAGCTGGCAGTGATGAGCTCCTCTGCCCCACTTTTCTGCTCTCATTTACTGGGTAGTGACTTATTCAGTCACCTTTTATAAAATCTCTCTTTTCTATTGTGGTAAGAAACACATCACATGAAATGTATCATTTTAACCATTTTTAAGTGAACAGTTCTGTGGCAATAAGTACATTCACATTGCTGTGCAACCATCATTATCATACATTTCCTAAACTTTTTCACCCTTCTCAAATGAAACTGCATACCCCTTAAACAACTCCCCACTCCTTTCCCGCAGACCATGGAAGCCACCACTCAAGCTTCTGTTTCTATGAATTTGACTTGTCCAGGTGTTATCAAAACTGCATGGGGGGCGGTTTGGCCTAGACCTGGCTGCTTACTGAACAAAGACCCAATTATTGAGCTAACAAGGATTGCCAAGGGAGGAAGGAGTATTAGTGCAAATGATGTTGGTCAGGAGAACAGGAGAAATAGCTTTAAATCCATTTCTCTGACCAACAGAGATAGTGGGCTTTTGGGGGAAGAGCCACATGAATTGGGACAGGGCATGTGCATTCAGGCAGGTAATGGGGGATGGTGATTCTTGGAATCTCGCTCAGGGGCCTTTGGAATCGCAACTCCTTTGCCTTGCGAAAAGTCTGCCATTTCTGGGAAACAACTTGAAAAGTTCAAGTAGTTAACAGAGAAGATTATAAAGAATGATATAAAGGTCATTGAAATTTGTTCAAAGAGCTATTCACAATCCCTTCCTTCTTTCTAGTTCATGCCTCAATCCTGGGGAATCAGGACATTTATCCAATTGACTGCTTCCTGCTGAAATGGGACATAGTTGGCATGTGAGGAAGGATGAAAATGATGAGCCTGTAATTAAAACTTTTTAGTACATGTTGTTGAACTGCCACTCACTCCACAGTATATCCACAGTAGTATCCACCCACTCCAGGATCTCTACTGGGAAATATTGTCTCAGTGTTCCCCAAATGGAATCTCTATCCAACTTTCCCCTAGTTACTCACGACAACAGGCTTAGGGAGCTAGCTTAGGCAACTTCCAACCTGTTATGGACAGTCCATAACAGGCTGAATAAGAAAGAAGCATGGGACCTCTGGGTACAGAGTTATCAATCGGAGCCACCACAGGGTCAGAGTGGTCACATACTGAATGAGGTTTAGAGTGATAGATCCAGCAATGGGGTAGGCTGTTGAGAGAGGCAACAGACTGAGAGATCTTAACTAAAGAGGTGCCTTGCCAGGCAAGGGAAAATCCCCAAGTGATAAGTAAGACATACAGAGCATAATTATTTTCCACTTATCCTTTTTGTGAAACAGTAGCTTTAGGCCCTCCAAGGGCTCACAATCCTACTGTTTTTCTGGCTTCTGAGTTGGTGGGGGAGTTTTCTAGTGATCTCACTTTGATGAGAGTGTGATGAACCCATGGTTTCAGTCCTGCTAGCTTGGCTGATGGGTGTGTGGTCAGGAGCCCTCAAAAGCACTGATCCCCATGACTTCAGTTGATCCTGGAGATGCTGGTT
Source organism: Nycticebus coucang (assembly GCF_027406575.1). Lineage (NCBI taxonomy): Eukaryota > Metazoa > Chordata > Mammalia > Primates > Lorisidae > Nycticebus > Nycticebus coucang. The sequence continues at coordinate 103,168,218 of NC_069789.1, forward strand.
CTATCAAGCTCTGAGCAACATCTTATCTCTTAGCCTCAAGGAATGGAGGGGAACATCTGTTGGAAACCGGAGCTTGTTGGAAGCAAACCCAGAGATACTACTTGGCATATTGCCAAGACATTTTACATGTGATCAAGCCCCTATTTGGGGGGCAAGCCCTGATTAAGGGTCCTCAGGAATGGTCTCCCATATAAGTTTTCAAAGAGGCTAAATGGCAACTTACTTTCTGAGGCCACTCAAATTCTCAGCAGAAGAAAAGATAGTTCTGTATCCCAGGTTGAACTAGTTTCTTGAAAGATTTTAGAGAGAGTTGATTTTAGAGTTCTGTTCATCCACTCAGTTTTTCCCAAGGATTGGAGTCTCCATGATGACTGCAATTTTCATCAAATCTAAAATTCATGGTATCTCCTGAGTAACTTTAGCAACAAAGGCAGCTCCATTATCATTTTGGAGAGTTTGGAGAAGTCCACACCTAGGAATTATTGTTTTGAAAGGAATTATAGTGACTTCAGAGACCCATTCATTTCTAGTTGGGTAGATATCAACCCCTCCTGAGATGGCATCAACAAAGACCAGCAGGCACTGAAGACGGGCAGGAATGCATGGCATCACACTGAAATCCCCCCTCCAGTCCTCTCCAGGGAAGGATTTAAGCTGTTTCTCGGTCACATGGAGAAACTCTGGATTATAGGTTGAATAGTCCTCTGCAGGTTGGGCCCAGAAAGATAAGGTCATAGCCATTGTAAGGTGGTGTCTTGACCAAATGGGTGGTCTGGTGAACTTGTTCGTACAGTTTTTCATTTATGAGCCATTTTTGATTATTATTTTTTAGCAAATCCCCATTCTTTTGCCCTTTTCAAAATCCATTCAGAATATGTGGAGTCATGGTTATCCAACTCTAGGGAGGTAATTTAGGCAGCTGGTTGGACTCCGTGGTGGCATTCCCGTTAGCACTAGAAGTGTCTGTTTTCTGATGTCCTTGGCAGTGAATAATAGCCACATTCTTGGGCAGAAAAGCAGCTTTTGATAATTCAAGAATTTGTGCTCCATTTTTAATTTCCTATTTCCAGAGGAAGGTACCTTTGCTCCTTCCATAGTGAGCGTGTATCACCACAAAGCATACTTGAAATCAGTATACATGTTGTTACAATTATTTATTCCATGGCATAGAGCTCCAGTTAATGCAGTTAATTGCACCACAAAGCATACTTAAAATCAGTATACATGTTGTTACAATTATTTATTCCATGGCATACAGCTCTAGTTAATGCAGTGGGTAGGGCTTCTGTCTCAGTTACTTGTTGGCCAGTAACCACAGACCCAACTTTGCACTTTCCTGTTGCATAAAGCTGCTTCCATACATACAGAGCTCCTTACCTGGGTCCGGCAAGGGCTGACCAATCAAATTGTTGGCAATTATTAATAAGTTTGGTCAATACTATGAATGCAATCATGGACTTGGAAACCAGAGTCTGTAGGCAGAAAGATGGCTGGAATTAAGGTAGACACTGACTTCAAAGTTACATTAGGATTATCTAACACAGTATCCTGATGCCTCCTGTTTGTTCCCGGAGGGGTAATAAATAATACCTGGTAAGAATAGTCACTAATTGCCCAATGCAAACTTTCCAGCTTCCCATAAAATATCAGGTCTGACAATTAAGTTTGTGAATTTGCCACCATGTGCTTATGTTGGCAGCAATGTACAAATAGTTCATTAAAGTTTCATGACCTTGGTGTATCAGTGTCTCACAGCTGTACTTTTGTCAACATGCAGTGGTGTCTCGCTGAGTGGAATTCCTTATTGTTGTGTGTTTTTGTGTGCTGTTGCAAGAATGTTGGAGCTTGAATTGGAGCAATGAACAAACATTAAATTTCTTGTTAAACTTGGCAAGAGTGGAAGTGAAATCAAGCACATGTTAGTTCAAGTTTATGGGGATAATACCATGAAGAAAATAACAGTGTACAAATGGATTAGACATTTTTCAGAGGGGATAGAAAGTGCCACTGATGAAGTCAGGGCAGCCAGTAATTAGCAGAACTGACAAAAACATTGCAAAAATTCATCAGATTGTTTCTCAAAATCACCAACTGCCTGTGAGAAGCATAGCAAACCAAGTAATCATTGATAGAGAAACAGGAAAATCTTAGCTGAACATCTTGGCAAGAGAAAGATGTAGTTCACTGATGAACAAAAGCAAAGATGAGTCAAATTTTGCCCAGACCTTTGGAGAGGTACAACAATGCTCTGGGCTGTGTTATCACTTGTGATGAAACATGGGTGTACTAATATGACCCTGAAACAAAAGTCCACAATGGAAGTCAGCCAATTCTCCATGACCACAAAAGTTCCATCAGTCCAAAGCAAGAGTAAAAAATGATGTTGCTAACCTTTTTTGATATCAGAGGAATTATTAATTATAAATTTGTACCAACTGGATAGTTAACAGTTTAGTATTGGGAAGTGCTGAAAAGGCTGCATGCAACAGTTAGACAAAAATGACCTGAACTTTTCACCAACAACTCATGGTTCCTACATCATGACAATGCACCAGCTCACACAGCACTGTCTGTGACAGAGGTTTTAGCCAGTAAACAAGCAACTGTATTGGAACACCTTTCCTACTCACCTGTTCTGGCTTCCAGTGACCTTTTCTTTGCCTAAAGATAAAGGAAATATTGAAAGGATGACATTTTGATGATATTCAGGACACCGAGGGTAATGTGACAATAGTTCTGATGGCCATTTCAGAAAACAGTTCCAGAATTGCTCTGAAGAGTGGACTAGGTGCTGGAATCCGTGTATAGCTTCCGTGGTGAGAACTTCCAAGGCAATCATCTTGGTGTTCAGCAATGAGGTATGCAGCACTTTTTCTAGGATAAGTTCATGAACTAAATTGTTAGACTTCATATCATGAGTAGCAGCCACCTCTCTCAAACAAGTGGGCCATCTATTTATTACCACATCTAATCACTTAGAGAAGCAGGGCACAGGTCTCATGACCCTCCAAAGTTTGTGTCAGTATCCAGAGTCAAATTCCTTGCTTTTCTTGAATGAACAAATCAAAAGGCTTACATGAATCTGGGAAGACCAATGTGGGGGAAGTCATTAATTTTTCTTTAATAGTCAAGAAAACTTTGTGGCAGTTCTCTGTTCAAGTAAAGGGCTCGTTTTCATCCTCTTTTAAAGCTTCATAGTGGCCAAATCTGGCAAAACTGGCTATGTCAAAGAAGCCTCTGACCGCTGCAAGCCATAGGGACTCTACTCAGCTTACAGCTCCTCTCCGGTCTGGGAGGAGGTTCCAAGTTCCCTGAGACAACACAAACTCTGAGTACTTGATACTTGACGGGAGTGGGGGTGGAGGTGGGGGTGGGAGTGAAATCTGAGCTTTCTTCTTCTTCTTTTTTTTTTTTGTAGAGACATAGAGTCTCACTGTACCACCCTCGGGTAGAGTGCCCAGGTGTCACACGGCTCACAGCAACCCCCAACTCTTGGGCTTACGCGATTCTCTTGCCTCAGCCTCCCGAGCAGCTGGGACTACAGGCGCCCACCACAACGCCCGGCTATTTTTTTGTTGCAGTTTGGCCGGTGCTGGGTTTGAACCCGCCACCCTTGGCATATGGGGCCGGCACCGCCCTGAGCTTTCTTCTGAGATGCCACAGTTACACCATGTTGCCTGGACTTGGTTTCTATCTCATTGGCTATCAGGATATTGTCCTACATTATCCTGGATATTATTGAAATGTCCAGCCTTTCCAATGTGGCTTCTTTGGGCCACATTGGAAGAAGCAGCATTGTCTTGGGCCACACATTAAATACACAAACACTAATGAAAGCTGATGAGCAAAAAAAAAAAAAAAGTGTGAGTGTGCATAATTTTTGTGATTTCCACCACTAGAGGTAAGAAAAACAGTCCTCACATTTTATCCTTTTCTTCCCGAAAGTTTCACAGTTTTACTCTTATATCTAAGTCCCTACTTTTAAAAAAAAATTCAGATATCAAAGGGGTACACACATCTTGGTTGTGTAGTTTCTTTTGTACATTTCAGGTCAAAGTTATAATTGTGCCCTTCACTCAGAATGTGCCTAATCCACTTGGATTTAGTGTTTGGATAAGGTATGTGACTTAGGTTGAGGGTTTCTCCCCCATCATTGTCCAACAGTTCCAGCACCATTTGTTTAAAAGATTGTTCCACCCTTTGAATTGTTTCTCCTCATTCATCAAATATTATTGGGTATATCGGTGTGGGTCTACCTCTGGCTTCTGTGCCCTGGTCCACTGGTCTCGGCACCTGCCCCTTAATTCCCGCCCATCAGGAAGAGGGATTCCTTCTTTCATTCTTCTTCAGAACTGTGTTTGGGTACCTTAGAGCCTTTCCCTTTCCATATAAATTTTAGAAAAAGCCTGTCTATGCCTATCAAAAAATCTTGCTAAGATTTTAATAGCAATTTTTGTTAATCTAAAGATCAATGTAGAAAGAATCAAAAGTTTCTGATCCATAAACATGATTATATGAAATACTATGTATTTTATTTGTTTATCTTTCCTTTCCCCTTTAGAACATAAACTATGGAAGGGCACAGGCTTCCTCTTTCGCTTGCTGTCACATCACGCCTCATCATGCCTGGTACATGGGTACACATAAACGCTCAGTGAGTCTGAGCCGAATGATTGAATACGGTCCCCTCCCTTCACGACTTGCAGAGGGATCACACCTCAGCTTACGTGAGGCTCCTTGTGGGACTTGAGTGTGGGGGGTGAGGTGGGCTCCATGCCTAGAGAGAAGAAGAGAAGACCAGGCCCACGAATTCCTGGCAGAGAACAGTATAGCATGTGCAGGGGACTGGACTAGATTTGCAGATGTCAGGAGCTCTGCTGAAATCATTCTTTTCTCTACGTCCAGGAAGAAAATGCCTGGGCACAGCACCAGGCCATGACTTCTGCATTTCTGAATAAAGCTGTGTGGCTTCCCAGAAGGAAGAAGTTCTGGGTTTCTGAGTTATGTAGAGCCACGTGAAGGGGCAAGCCCAGAGTCCCTGCAGCCCCTCTACCTCTTCCCTCTTCACTGGATAAAGGCAGCCATGGTGACCCTGCAGCCAGGGCTGTGGTTGGTCAGGACTGAGGAATCTCCTCTCAGGCTGCCATCCAGGGACAGAAACCATGGCTTCGGGGAGACATTAGCAACTGGGGGGATGGGACTTCCAGGGATGAGTTGCATCATTTCTTAGATATTTCTCAGCAATTATCACTGCTGTGCCTTCATGGAAAAGTACTGATGAAGAGCTTGATGCTATGCACAATGTCTTCAAGTTTTTAAACTTTTAACATAACAAATCTAAGCTAATTGTGTGAGCAACATTCAACCCTAAATCAAAATGTCCAAAGTTTATCATCAGAGATGGCTGCAAAAGAATATTCATTATAGGGATGTTAATTATGCTGAAAACAATACAACTGTCAGTGTTAGATCAGTATACATTCACAAAATGGAGTAGTGTGCAATTATGTATGAAGTAAATACATTTTTTTTTTTTTTTGAGACAGAACCTCAAGCTGTCACCCTGGGTAGAGTGCTGTGGCATCACAGCTCACAGCAACCTCAAACTCCTGGGCTTAAGCAATTCTCCTGCCTTCACCTCCCAAGTAGCTGGAACCACAGGCACCTGCCACAATGCCACGCTATTTTTTGGTTGCAGCCATCATTATTGTTTGGTGGGCCTGGGATTCAAACCCGCCAGCTCAGGTGTATGTGGCTGGCGCCTTAGCCGCTTGACCCACAGGCGCCGAGTCAGTACATATATTTTTGGTATAGAGAGATGTATGTGATATCTAAGTAAACAAAGTGAGGTTATACAGTGGCATTATAGTATGATCCTATTGCATGTCTATGATGAAATTACTATTAAAAATAAATATCAAAATGTGTCAATTAATCTAGACATTAGAAACAAAGTGTATTACCAGAAGAGAACTACTATTTTATTAGAGGAAAATACTTCAGTGTGCTATGTTAAAAATGATCACCCTCTCCAGCCCCACCTCCCCACCACATCTAGGTAGTAGATGATAAGATAATGAATGGCTAATGTTGTTCTGAATAAGAAATAAAAGAAGTCATAAACAACATTGAAAAGTAATTTTCAAAAATATTACAAGTCACTTTTCTCACTTTTGGGTTACAATGTCAGAGATTACACTTTCAAGCTGGAACTTGCTTATGTGACCTGCCCCTTAGATTCTTCTCATGGAAGGATCCACAGCACCCACAACTTCATGGGTACAAAGGACGTTCATATCTGCCTATGAAATACACATTGTGTATTGCCATTTGGTTGCCATTTGGTAAAGGAAAGGATGAGAGTTTCAATGACATGCCTCAAATCTCAGAGCTACCAAGTGCTAAAGACTAGTTGTCTATGTTTTAGGTTTAGTAACTCAATTATATTAGTATCAGGGCTAAACCCACACTGCTAAATTAATTCTCATTGTCTGGATTTACAGAAGACTCATTTACAAATCTAAAGATTAATTTTTAAAAGTTTTACATATTAGATTTATCTGTCAGGGTTCAGAACACTACCTATAATACCCTGTTCTTAGTACCAAGATAATTGAAAAATAGAATTAGTTCATTCATTCATTTAAATATTTGAATATTTATTGCCTACTTTGTGCTGAATTCTGTAGTAGATGCTGACTCTTGAGTGACATGCAAAAAATATGTGATCCTTATTCCCATGGAACTTACAGTTTACTGTAGAAAGACAAATATTAAAAATCGCGGTTAAGTGCCCTCAAAGAAAAATTATATTGCTAAGAGCAAGTGAAATAGGGCAAACATTTATATTGGGCTCGTATTAGCTGGGATTCTCAATCGAAAGTGACAGCTCAACTTAAATTAGCTGAGGTTAAAAAAAAGAGAAAATGTAGTGGCTGTTTTAGCCTGAGTTTTCCAGAAATCAGAGCCTGAGGCAAGGATAAATTGTTGATTCTTTATTTCTGTTGTGACTACTCAAGTGAACAAGGGCAAGGAAGAGGAGAAATCAGATAGGACTGTGAGTTGGCCATTGTCATTCTGATCTCAATCACCTCAAGCCAGGAAAGAATACAGCAGGGTAAAAAACCACTGTACCACTTGCCTGGCAAGACTTCTCTTTAGAGCAGGGGGTCCTCAAACTTTTTAAACAGGGGGCCAGTTCACTGTCCCTCAGACCGTTGGAGGGCTGGACTATAGTTAAAAAAAAACACAAAAAACTATGAACAAATTCCTATGCACATTGCACATATCTTACGTTGAATTAAAAAAACAAAACGGGAACAAATACAATATTTAAAATGAAGAACAACTAAAGTTAAATCAACAAACTTACCAGTATTTCAATGGGAACTATGGGCCTGCTTTTGGCTAATGAGATGGTCAATGTCCAGTTCCATATTTGTCACTGCTTGTCGTAACGAGTGATGCAAGTGTGCATCAGTTAGTCCCGAGACTGAGAGGAGGAGTCGAGAGACAGAGAGGAGGGGAGTCCGAGAGTGCGGCGCACATTCCACACATGCGCACTGTAGCAGGACAGGCAGCGGTGGCAAAAACACCTGGAGGGCTGGATCAATGTCCTTGGCGGGCCGCATGTGGCCCGCGGGCCATAGTTTGAGGACCCCTGCTTTAGAGGTTGCAAGGAAACCATGCCTCAGGGCAGTCTATGAGAGTGAGGAGGAATGGAGACTCTATCTGTTCCTCCCACTTCCTGTGTTGTGGTGTTTAATCTAAGCGCAAAGTAAAAGGCTATGACAAGTCCCTTGGGCTGTGGCAAATTTTAGTAGCCTCTCCCCTAAATAGACATTCTTTACTCCTTTTACACCATGCCACACTGATAAGGGTTAGATATTAATCCCCTACTAGGCTCTCAGTTCATTGAGATAGTGCCTGAGGCGCTGAAAGTCCTGGGCTATTAATTTCCTACTGCAGCCATCCTGGTGGGTGTTCAGATCCCCTCCAGGTTATGCTAGATTGCCCTCAAAACATTATCAGGATACAAGGACTTTTGAAAGCCTTGACTGGAACTCCATGCTTCTAGTAACTGTCTTACTTCAGCTAAGAGGAGGATTTCTCCTCAACAGATTATCCTGGAGACACATATAAGCATGCTTCACTTTTGATTCTAGTGCAGGGCAGTGATCCTCCAAAGCTCAAACAGGTGGTGGTGACGTGAGTTAAGGGTGACTATCAATACTGGTCATCACACTTTGGGCAGGAGCTCAGGGAAACTAGTTTGCTCTTCCTTTTTCCATCTTCCATCCTCTTCCCACCTTTGCTCACCCCTGTCACATCCAACTGAGAAAGACTCTCTAGTTCTAATGAGTGTCTGGGCCTAATTGGAGCATATGATATCCATCAAAAGTTTAAGGGTGGAAAAGTGGTCGAGAACCATTGATAGTCAATCTTAACTTTTTGAAGTTATCATTTTTATTTTATTTTATTTTATTTTATTTTATTTTATTTTATTTTATTTTATTTTATGACAGAGCCTCAAGCTGTTGCCTTGAGTAGAGTGCTATGGAGTCACAGCTCACAGCATCCTCCAACTCCTTGGCTTAAGAGATTCTCTTGCTTCAACCTCCCAAGTAGCTGGGACTACAGGTGTCCGCCACAAAGCCCGGCTATTTTTTGGTTGTAGCTGTCATTGTTGTTTGGCAGGCCTGGGCTGGATTTGAACCTGCCACCTCTGGTGTATGTGGCTGGCGCCTTAGCCGCTTGAGCTACAGGTGCTGAGCCAAGTTATCATTTTTATATTGTAGTTTCCAAGATTATAGCTCACTGATTATCACCTTTTTGCATTTTAGACTCCTTGTTGGGGTTGGGAGCTTTCAAGACTTACCAAAACCAATCTATAAATAATTTTTTTGGATACATAACTCCTGTTGGGGACAACTCAACCACGGCACATTTCTTCTATTATATGTTGAATCTTGTTTTTTCCCCATTATACAGGGTGAAAATACTTTATTTTTCTTTAAATTCTGGGGCTGCATTCTATATGTACAACCTGTATAATGATTTTGGCTGAAAATTAGGTATAGTGTTTATGACTCCTTCTGCTCCCTGTGCCACAGTACACTGCTTCAAACATCTTTGTACATTTTGAAACTCATTTTCCTTTTGGGGGGTATATTTCTAAAATGGGATTACTGAATCAGAAGGAATTTGAACAGATCTTTTCATATATCGTGAGATTATTTTTCTGAAAACTACCATTTTTCAATGCCACTAGGAACATACTTATTTCCCAATGACCTAATACCATTGCATTTTATCCTTCATGTTTATTTTTGTTAATGTAATCACATTATTCCTGGGTAGATATAAAAATACAAATGTACATGCCTTTTCTCTGTTCCTCTTAGTAAGAAATCTTTGCTCAGTGTTTGGATGTGATGGTGAGTGTTCTCTCAGGAAGAGAACTTAAAGGTGCTGAGAGGGGAATGATCCACCTCTATGAGAAAAGGCATGGAGGTAGCTGTGAAAGAAAAAATATTCCAAACAAAAGAGAGAGGGAGGTTAGAGATAAGAGAGGTGATGTTTAAAGAAGGTACAGAAGAGGAGAACTGGAGTATTGGAAGAGATTTATAAAGAGTCTTGAAAGTAATGGCTTCTGTGCTGAGTGTGGTTTTGAGGGAAATAGGCATAGAAAAAAGATACTGAGAAAATCTGGCTTTGTATTGTGCAGTAAAATTTCTTTTTAGAAATTATAATTAGGAAAGAGATAAGTTTCATCATGACTACCACACTCTTGGCTATGGAACAAATAGGCGGGAATATATTCACATAGCAGTGTAATGGTCTCAAAATATTCACCCCTTCCCAGAGTTAAAGGGATATTGTGGCAAAAACTGTGACATCTTAATAATGCCCACTGAGGAAATGTAGTTAAGATCCAGGTATAGTCATTCCATGGAAAGGCAGAAATTGTAGTGTTAGGGGAGTTCGGTGATATGGAGAAAAATAGCTCCTACAGGTCAGGCTTTGTTGTTTTTAACCCAGCCTCAATGGGTATCCAATTTCCCAGGTGGAGAAACGTGCCCTTTGCCTGACTCCAGGGCCTAAGACAGGGTACTCTGGGGACGGAATGGTTGCTCTGAGGCATGCCAGTAAACCCTTTGGGAACCACGATTAGAGGTCATGTGTCACTCGCGGGGCGTTCTGTCGACGTTGAGTTGCGAGCACAGCCGTGAAGTTGGCAGGCTGCCCGCCCTGGGAGGTGAAGAAGTGTTGGAGATTGAGACCCTGAAAGGTCCAGTTGCTGTGTACGATGTCCCCCACAGCAGCACAGACTCAGAAACAAATCCGGGAGGTCACAGGCTTGCGGCCGGTGCGGGACCGTCGCACGGACCTCGATTACGGAGAGGAGCGACACCTGGCGGACTCGGGAAGAAAAGGCTCCGCGAACCTCTCGCAGAGATGCCGGACTCGGCCAGACGCTCGCACGGTCGCGGCCAGGTCTTCTTGTCAAAGCGTTGTTCATTGGGACGGTTACTAATGACAAAATCTAAAGTCTTCTAAAACAAATTCTGGCAGACATATTTAGAATGAGACACGCAAAATTGCTGCGAAAGGGCATCGGAAAGGAGGCATGGAAACCCAGTCAAAGCAAGATAGTATCAGGAGGATAAACTTTAAAATTTCAGGGATCCCAAGTGACCCAGTTAGATTTTGAAAAGATTACAGTAGTCTTCACTGGGTAAAAATTTCTCCAGGGAAAAATCCCCCCATCCTTGTTTTTTTGTGTGGAGAATTCCTTGTTTGCATCACTCAGTTGAACCGATCAATAATAAAGAGAGGGTCAATGTGAGTTTTGGAGTGTATTTGAGGGAGGTCTGGGGATGCATGTAAGACTTTTCAGATGCTTATATTAATAGTTTAAATGTTTTCAAATGTATTGAGCAACAATAACAAAAAGACAATACACATAAATGTAAGTTGGTATGAATGAAAATTTAACAACTATTTTTTAAAGGGGGATTTCTTAATAATTGAGTTAAATTTCTTGCACATTTTCAACTGCATTTATAAATTTAATGCATCATATTTTATTTTATTTCCCAATAAAGAACTTGTCTGACTAACAAATTTTCTCATGTACTTAATCACAAATCAAATAAATTGCACAAAACTATTCAGCTTTCCTCAGCAATGTTTAAACATTTAGGAAAATTCTCTTACAAATTACAACTTGCAAACACAATTCGATTGAACAAATTTTCTCTCAAACATCTAGTGATTTGGTATATTTAACTGGTCACTCAGGAGGCCAGGTCAAGAAAATAGACAGTTCGGTTGTGATTTTTCTACCTGAGTCAGGAGGAGGGTCAATGCTTATTTGCTATCACAACACAAAGGAGAACATTAAAGAGAACCAAAAATGTCCAATGAGTATTTATTTTGCCATTTGTGGCATTATGTAATTCTTTCATATACTGTATTTTACTTACAATGTAATTAAAAAAATCTACTTTGCTCACAGGAAATGTTAACTATGATTTTACTGTGTGTAGTATTAAGGTTCTGATAGACCCAAAAAAAAAATAAGCTGTAGGACAGATACATGGGAAAATATGTCACAGACCATTTGAATAGGAAATGCTGAGATATTAGGAAACTGTTTTTTGCCCTTATGAGTCTCTAGACTTTCAAGAGAAGGTCAAGAATTTTCCAAGAACAGATTGATGTTGAAGAATTTCTTCTAAGAGACGTTTGAGTAGTTTGCATTTTTAAAATCACTGAATTATTTCCCCACTGAATGAATTCATGTTACAATTTATCCTGTTGAACATTTGTGTTGTTTCTAGTTTTTGCTATTTTGGGTATAAGTCTTTTTGAGGACATACATTTTGGTCTGGGATAAGTATTTAGGAAGATAATTGCTTGGTCACGGGGTACATGTATGTTAACTCAGAAGTGCCGAACTGTCTTTCAGAGTGATTGTACCATTTCACACTATCTCTGGCAGTACATGGAAGTTTTAGTTACTTCTGTCCTCACCAACGTTTTGTGTTGTCTATCTTTTCAATTAAGGATTGGTTTAATTAAAGATTGGGACTAATTAAAGATTAGGTGGATATCACGTATACTGCATTGTGACGTTAGTTAACATTTTCCTGATTATGCAATAGTAACCATTCTTACATCTCCTTTTGCAAAGCGCCCCTTCAAAGATTTTGTCCATTGTTAACTGAATTGCTCATCTATTATCCTTATTTTGTAGGAATTCTTTATATAATCTAGGAACAAATTTTTTGTTCTATTCCGCCTTGTCTACTTGTGTTTGATTTTTCTTTTTTGAGATGGAGTCTCATTCTGTTGCCCCAGGCTACAGAAAGTTCCTTGGTGTCAGCCTAGCTCACAGCAACCTCAAACTCCTGGGCTGGAGCGATCCTCCTGTCCCAGTCTCCCAAGTAGCTGGGACTACAAGTGCCCACTGCCACCATGCCCTGCCAATTTTTATAATTATAGTAGAGACGGGGCCTCGCTTTGCTCAGGCTGGTCTCAAACTCCCGAATTCAAGTGATCCTCCCCAAACGCTGGGATTACAGGTGCGAGCCACCATGTCTGGCCTACTTGTGTGTTTTTTGCTTTTTTTTTGTTAAGAAAAATAATTAATTTTTACCAAGTCTAATTTATCAAATTGTTTTAAATTACTAGAGATTTTATTTCCTATCTAAGAGATCTCTGTTTACCTTTAGGGCACCAACACATTTCCTATAGAAGCTTTATGCTAGAGTGCTCTGTGCTTAGGTCTGTGGTCCCTCTCAATTCTTCCTGTAATAAATGAGATAGAAACCAAGATTCATATTGACCTGATGCTGTTTGTTAATAAGTCTTTCTTTTCCTAATTGCATTGACTTGGCACCTTAGTTTTTTTTTTTTTAAATCAACTATTTGTGTGGTTTATTTCTGAACCCTCCATCGTGTTGCATCGAGCTGTTCGCATATTCTTATGCCAACACCACACTGTCTTTATTACCCTAATGACTCTTGAAATTGGAGTGCTGAAGAGCTTACCTATTTTTCTTCTTTTCTTAAAATTATTTTGGATATTCTGTATTTTGTACCTTTTCATTTTATATAAACTTTAGGACCAGCTATTCAATATGCTCAAAAAAGCATGCTGGAATATAAATAAGGATTGCATTAAATGTGTGGATCAATTTAGGGAGAATGGAGATTTAACATTGCTTAGTACACCCGTCCATTAACACGGCATGAACTTTCTATTTACTTAAGTTTTCACTTTCTCTTAGTGAGGCTTTGAAGCTTTTAGTGTAGGGATGTTGTACGTATTTCATTAGACTGTTTCCTAGAGATTTAATTTATTTTGATGCTGTTGTAAATGGTGTTGTTTTGAAATTTTACTTTACTTTTTTTTTTTGGTTTCTAATATATCAAAAGGCAATCGACTTTGTATTTTGATCTTGAATCCTCCAAACTTGCTAAATTATTTTTTTTTTTTTTATTAAATCATAACTGTATACAATGATATGATTATGGGGCATCATACACTCACTTCATAAACCATTTGACACATTTTTATCACAGTGGTTAACATAGCCTTTCCGGCGTTATCTCAGTTACTGTGCCAAAACATTTATATTCTACATTTACCAAGTTTCGCAAATACCCCTGTAATATGCACCACAGGTGTGATCCCACCGATTCCCCTCCCTCTACCCACCCCCCCCTTTCCCACTTCCCCCTGTTGTTAAGTTGTAGCTGGGTTATAGCTTTCATGTGAGAGTCCCAAATTAGTTTCATAGTAGGGCTGTGTACATTGGGTATTTTTTCTTCCATTCTTGGGATACTTTACTAAGAAGAATATGTTCCAGCTCCATCCATGTAAACATGAAAGAGGTAAAGTCTCCATCTTTCTTTAAGGCTGCATAGTATTCCATGGTATACATATACCACAATTTATTAATCCATTCGTGGATCAATGGGCACTTCGGCTTTTTCCATGACTTAGCAATTATGAATTGGGCTGCAATAAACATTCTGGTACAAATATCTTTGTTATGTTGTGATTTTTGGTCTTCTGGGTATATGCCCAGCAGAGGAATTACAGGATTGAATGGCAGATCTATTTTTAGATCTCTGAGTGTTCTCCATATATCTTTCCAAAAGGAATGTATTAATTTGCATTCCCACCAGCAGTGCAGAAGTGTTCCCTTTTCTCCGCATCCATGCCAACATCTCTGGTCTAGAGATTTTGTGATATAGGCTAGTCTCATTGGAGTTAGATGATATCTCAAAGTAGTTTTGATTTGCATTTCTCTGATGATTAAAGATGATGAGCATTTTTTCATATGTCTGAAGGCCGTGCGCCTGTCTTCTTCAGAGAAGTTTCTCTTCAAATCCCTTGCCCAGCCTGCGATGGGATCCCTTGTTTTTTTTCTTGCTGATGCGTTTGAGTTCTCTGTGGATTCTGGTTATTAAACCTTTGTCAGAGTTATACCCTGCAAATATCTTCTCCCATTCTGAGGGCTGTCTGCTTGCTCTGCTTACTGTGTTCTTAGCTGTGCAGAAGCTTTTTAGTTTGATCAAGTCCCAGTAGTGTATTTTTGAAGCTGCTTCAATTGCCCGGGGGGTTCTCCTCATGAAATACTCACCCAGACCAATTTCTTCAAGGGTTTTCCCTGCATTCTCCTCTAGTATTTTTATAGTTTCATGTCTTAAGTTTAAATCTTTAATCCAATGAGAGTCTATCTTAGTTAATGGTGAAAGGTGTGGGTCCAATTTCAGTCTTCTGCAGGTTGCCAGCCAGTTCACCCAGCACCATTTGTTAAATAGGGAATCTTTTCCCCACTGAATGTTTTTAATTGGCTTGTCAAAAATCAAATAGCGGTAAGTAGCTGGATTCATCTCTTGGTTCTCTATTCTATTCCAGATATCTACTTCTCTGTTTTTGTGCCAATACCATGCTGTTTTGATCACTATCGATTTGTAGTAAAGTCTGAGGTCTGGTAGTGTGATTCCTCCTGTTTTGTTTTTATTTCTGAGTAATGTCTTGGCTATTCGAGGTTTTTTCTGATTCTATATAAAATGAAGTAATGTTTTTTCAAGATCTTTAAAATATGACAGTGGAGCTTTAATAGGGAGTGCGTTGAAATTATATATTGCTTTGGGTAGTATGGACATTTTGATAATGTTGATTCTTCCTAGCCATGAGCATGGTATGTTTTTCCATTTGTTAACATTTTCAGCTATTTCTTTTCTTAGAGTTTCATAGTTCTCTTTATAGAGATCTTTCACGTCTTTTGTTAGGTAAATTCCCAAATATTTCATCTTCTTTGGCACTACTGTGAATGGGATAGAGTCCTTAACTGCTTTTTCAATTTGACTGTTGTTGGTGTATATAAAGGCTACCGATTTATGAATGTTGATTTTGTAACCTGAGACGCTGCTGTATTCCTTGATCACTTCTAGGAGTTTTGTAGTAGAGTCCCTAGTGTTTTCCAGATACACAATCATATCATCTGCGAAGAGCGAGAGTTTGATCTCTTCTGACCCTATATGGATACCCTTGATCGCCTTTTCTTCCCTAATTGCGGTGGCTAAAACTTCCATTACAATGTTGAAAAGCAATGGAGACAATGGGCAGCCTTGTCTGGTTCCTGATCTGAGTGGAAATGATTCCAATTTAACTCCATTCAATATGATATTGGCTGTGGGTTTGCTGTAGATAGCCTCTATCAGTTTAAGAAAAGTCCCTTCTAGACCAATTTTCTTGAGTGTTCTGATCATGAACGGATGCTGGATATTATCAAAAGCTTTTTCTGCATCAATTGAGTTGCTAAATTATTAGTCCCAGTAGGGTTGGGATTTTGTTGTTATTTGTTTGTTTTTTGGTAGACCATAGATCTTTTATGAACATAACATGTTGTCTTCAAATCATTGTAGATTTACTTCTTTATTTTTCCAGGTTTTATGGTCTCTGCCTCTTTTGTCTTGTCATATTGCACCGGATGGGACGGATGATATAATGTAGAATACAGGCAGTTAGGATCAAATTCTTTGATTCTTTCCTTTTCTCGTGTTGCCTATAAATTCTTCATCATTATCCTTTATTAGCTTTAGAAATTTTACTTTTTTTTAATTGAGAGCTTTTGTTTTATTTTGTCTTGTTTTTTCATCAGGAATAGAGGTTGAGTGTCACCATCAATAGGATTCTATCCTCTGCTCCTTGTTCTTGTAGAGTTTTTGTTGAAATAAAGAGTGGTTAAATTGCGTTCCACAAACCATGCGCCGGTTACCCACGTGTGAGATCTGACTGGTGGGGAGAAGTGAGTGGGCCTTCACAGAGGCAGTGAGTGCTGCTTTGATACACCAGTCACATTGTCAATTTTTAAATGAGAAAACTGGGATTCGAAGACATTATCTAACTTGTCCAAGGTCATACAGTAAAGTAGTATGTCAGTAATACAAAGCTGTTAACACCTGATATAAAGTCCTGAGAGGAAGCAGTGTAAAATCACAATTATACACACAGACAAGATAATCAAAAGTGGATATTGGTGGTCACCATCCCAGAAATCCACATCAATATTCCCCAATCCAGCACCCCCTCTCCCCTTAGCAGAGCCTGCTCTGTATGTCAGGAAGTTAATGCAAAGTGGGGCAGACCCATTCACATTTGTGTGTTGTGTTGTGTTGGGTGACTGAAAGGCTCTAAGAGGTGCTGGAAGGAAACAGGATCCGGGGCTCCAGAGGCAGCATGGCCACTATCCCCCTGTGTGACTCCCACCCCGCCACTGCGTCTCTCTGGCTGTTTCCACTTGAAGAGAGTGTACCTGAATTAGACTGCATCCTTAATGAATGATCCACAGACTAGAAGCCACCAGCAGGCCCCCTTCACAGGGTGAAGGACAATCATGAGTGAACCATGGGTAGGGCTCCTTGCCTCAAGAATCTCTCCTCTCTTTTCCTTTCTCCTCTGCCGTCCTATTTTCTCCAATGTCACAGCATTTTTCATTCCTTCTCTTTCCTTTTCCTTCCTTTCCCTCCCTTCACTTCCCGTCCTCTTCCCTCCCCTCTCTTCTCTTCTCCTCTCCTCTCTTCTCCTCTCCTTTCCCTTTCTTTCCTCTTTCCTTTCTTTCATATAGAGTTTAACTCCATTGCCCTGGCTGGAGTGCAGTGGCGTGTAGCCTAGCTCATAGCAACCTCAAACTCCTGGGCTCAAGTGATCCTCCTGCCTCAGCCTCCTGAGTAGCTGGGACTACAGGCATGTGCCACATGCTCAGCTAATTATTTCTATTTTTAGCAGAGATGGGATCTTGCTCTTGCTCCGGCTGGTCATGAACTCCTGAGCTTAATGGATCCTTTTGCCTTGGCCTCCCAGAGTGCTGGGATTACAGGTGTGAGCCTCCATGGCTGGCCCAGCATTTTTCTTTGTTTAGAATTGAATGCGTCTTCTTTACCCAGAGGGATAAAGCCCTGGACCAGTTGATTTCTAAGTTTTCTTCCTGCCCCAATATTCTGAATATGTGGAAGGATCTCCCTTTTGGACCTGTTGATGGATTGAATATCTGCCATCTAGTTAAGATCCATTAATCATTTCAGCAAGTTTGCTTATCTTAGTGGGATAAAATCACCTTCATCACAGGAATATTGTGAAGTTTCAGTGAGTTAGTTCATGCAGAGCTCTTAGAACTGAGTGTCTGGCATCTGTTAAGGGCTCAGGAAAATGAGCCCTATTTCTATTACTATTTGTTTCACTGTGATAGAAATTTATTGGTCAGTTTAGAGTTGTTGAAGATTCAGCACCGAGGCAGAGACAGGAACTGGAAGAAGGGAGGCTGCTGGAGTGGGAGGGGGAGCCCAGCCAGCCGTGGGGGTAGTATTCTGAGTCTGAGCCTCCGTAGCCACTGGGTACAGTGGCTCCTGTACTGCTGTGCAGGAATTAAGTAGACAGGGACACTCTGGCTGCTGTCCAAGCCTTCAAGTTTAGACAGGACTTTGTCAGAGCTGAAACCCAGGCTGCTTGCTGGGTCACCCCAGGGTTGGCAGCACTTTAGCAATGTTACAAATAGGGCAGAAGGACTTCCCTATGGCTGCCAGCTGTCACAAAAACATGCACCCAACCAACTCCCTTGTATCACAATTCAAATCATCACGCCCTAGTAGGATGGAAATGTTTGTTTTCTTCAGGCAGAAATTTCCCCTGGATTTCCCAGGTAGTCAGTTGCTTTGTTTAACTGCAAGAGCTGTAAATTGTGCTGCTCTCAGCTACCCTGCTGAGAAGACAGCGTTCTCAGTTGGCTGTTTGCTCACCCTCTAACTTCTAACATCAGACGTCTGTAAAAGGTGTAGCAGAGACAGTGAATCTTCTGAGTGAGTCAGGCTCCTGTATTTCCCTCCATGAGTAAGTGATGGGCAGTGTCTCCACTGCTCGCTCCAAACTCGGCAAAGAAAGTGTGCACTCAAGGAATTTTGTCTCCAGAGCTTTCTTATGTCTCCCCCAAAAGACATGTTGAAATCCTGACCCATAGCAGCTTACTTTGGAAATAGAGTCTTTGCAGAGATAATCAAGTTCAGATGAGGTCAGTAGAGTGGACGCTAATTCAGTGTGACTCGGGGAGACGGGGCGCACGTGAAGGTGCAGCAGGTGCTGGAGTGATGCATCTACACACCGAGAAACTACTGGGGCCCTCAATGTTGGCAGAAGCAAGAAAGGGTCCTGCCCTAGAACTTCAGAGAGAGCACGGCCCTGCCAACACCAGGATTTGGGGCTTTTACCTCCAGAACTGTGGAACAGTAAATTTCTGTGTTTCAAGTCCTGGGTTTGTGCTTCGTTCTGGCAGCCCTAGGAAAGGTAGACAGCCACCTCCTCACCCTGGACCACGTCCCTGGCTCAGATTGCCCTTCTTCTCTGACCTTTTCTTCTAGGAGCTTTTCTCTCTTGCAAAGCCTCAGAAAAGAGTGGAAACTGAAACTCATTTACGCTGATGCACACATAACCCTAAAAGGCAGGCAGCGTCAGCTCTCTTGGCCTCTGGCCTCTCCAAGCAACTCTTACCCCAGAGCAGCTCCTGGGGTGAGGGACACAGCACGGGCTTAGAGTCACTAGATCTCTCTTGGTTCCTCAGTTTTCCCATCTGACAAAACTACACACCCTCAAAGATCCCTCACAGATTGGACATCTGTTGACTCCTTGAGTCTACAAAGCTCCAACAGGAGAATCTCAGACTTTACCTTGGTGAATGGGAAGATTTTGCTCGGAACTTCTGGCTCTGTTGAAATCACTTCTGCTGAATCACTGGTTCTCTCTGTTGCTTCTCCTTCAAGTCCTTAGTGGTTCTCTCCAGACTGTTGTAATAATCCTTAAGGATATTGCTGTCCTTGGCCCACTGCTCACAGCTGGCTGGAGTTGTCATCTGGCTTTATTCATACCATTTCCCTCTTTAAGCCTTTCTGTCGTTCCCAACAGATGAATAATCAATGACCAAACTCTACCCAAGCAACCTAAGCTTTGTCTCTCCAGACTTATTCCCCACCAGGTCTGTTTCTGCACCCTGCACTCAAGTCACATGGCTCAGTGACTAATTACTCCAATACACATAGGCTTCTGCCCCAGAGTGAGGTTAGCAAGGCTCTTTTTCACTCTGAAATATGCTGTCCTCATGTCCCCAGCTGGCACTCTGCTTTACCCTTCAAGAAGAACCTCCTAATCAGATTTCATTGCCCCTCTCCCTGTTCTCCTGGAATACTTTCTATCCATGTTCCAGCTTTTCTTTTATCACAATCTGTTATTTATGAATCAGTCTCATCCACCTGCTACAGCTTCCTCAGGTTACCTACTATAGAGCCTGGTACCTAACACCGTTCATGCACAGGATTTGTTACATGTAGTCATCTTCTTTATGAAGCGGGGTGAAACGTTCTCATTGATCGTGAAAACTATCTTTTATTTTGTTTCATATTTTGTTGCAATTTGCTGACAAATAAGTAGAAATAAACATGAGCAAATCATGGAGAAATTATAAAGGTCACAGAGTTCTAGATGTCACTATTTTTGTACCTAACTTACACTTTTTGATTTCTCCCTGAAATTATAAATGAGAGCCCTGGCCCATCTTCTCTTTATCATGAGTCTGTGCTCACAAAGCTTCCTGGGGACCATGGAGTGAGATGCTATCAAACCCTGTGGCAGGAAAACCGTGAAAAGGAATGCTGTCCATGTGCTTATTTTGGGGAGAACCTAGAAAGACGAGATGAAGACTTTATCTGATGCAAAACTAGTCTTGGCCAGCCCTCTGGGAGGCCGAGGTGAGCAGACTGCTTGAGCTCAGGAGTTTGAGACCAGCCTGAGCTAGAGTGAGACTTCATCTTTAAAAAACAGCTGGGCATTGTGGCGGGCACCCGTAGTCCCAGGTACTTGAGAGGCTGAGGCAAGAGAATCACTTGAACCCAAGAGTTTAAGGTTGCGGTGAGTTATGATGCCACTATACTCTGGGGGTGACGAAAGTGAAACTCTGTCTCAAAAAAAACAACAACCCCCAGCCCCTCCCAAAACTAGTCTTGGGTACAGGAGAGAGGACTCAGAGAAATTTGGAGCCTGTGGGACATGAAGAAGGAAGGACTTAGAGCTACTCAAGGCTTGGGAGGGGGCCTGGGTCTGCTAGCAGCTGAGCTCATATCAGTGCCCTTAATGCACGTCCCCTTCGCTGCAGCCTCAGGAAGGCCCAGCCAGAGCGGTTGATCCCGTAGGCTCACTGGTAAAGTGCAGTGTTGTGGTCCTGGCACTACAGACCCAGGGGCAGTCCTATCCTAGGAACTGTAGTAAGACAGACAGGCATCTGGAGAGGCAGCCCCAAGCCTCTGCACTGGCCAAGCTGACATCAGTTTCTAGAGAGTTGCAAAGAGCAGAAAAACTCAGGACCATCCGGTCTGGACTGAGGACAGTTGGGGACCAAAAAGCAGCGATGCTCAGAGCTGCTCAGCATGCAGCCCTCTGTGGAGCACTTCAGGCTTCATGCAGCTCTGTGCCTTTCCCCGTCACTTACCCTGCTCTTAAGATGTGAAAGTTTATCCTATAAATAAAATAGCTGGTTTTCCACAGAAGCTCCAGTGCCTATGCTTTCTACTTGAGCACTCTGACTCGTTTCTATGACACACTACAAGAGCAGAGCAGGGGGGACGTGTGGGGAGGAGGATGCCCTCTTTTCCTCCCCACACCTTCCCTCAGCTCCACCCCAAGCGCACGTCTGCAGCCACACACACCTCTCCTACTAGACTCCTGACCACGTGCTGGATCAAGACGAAGGTCAAAGTCCTCTGTGAAGGTCAGCTACAATGCATCTGGTGCCGTGGGTGAGGCTCATGTCCACATGCTGCCTCTTTCTCTTTGGCAGCACTTCTTCCCAGTCTCATCTACGAGAACATCCATCTGCCCTCCCCTCACACTATGGCACCTCCTCCAGCTGGCTGCTCCCAGCTCCCCCCATTCCTGAGCCTTCCTCACGTACTCCCTGTATGGAGATCATGTCATCTTCCCAGGTGTCCTCTGGGTGAGGACACTGTCAAGATGACCTCATCTGGTCCACATGAAGCCCCAGGAATCTTACGTCCCTTCTGGGTAAGGTCCGTGCACACAGGTGTCTCCAACACAGCTCCTTCCTGCTGCTCACCTGCAGGTGTGTCCAGGTGTGGGCTGCCACCTGCCCAGGGCCCTACGAGCTCCCAAACCTGAGCAAAGCTTTCTGATGGATTCTCTAAGTCCCTCTCTTGGTTTGTTTGGGAGAAAGTGGAAGAAAGTACATAGTACACTGTTGTACTCATTTGCCACCTGGAAGAAAAACTCGGACCCCACTTCAGGTATAAATCAGATGATGATTTATTACACCTGCGTAGGTGGGTTGCTGTCCCAAAGGGCAAATGGCGCCAAAGAGAAAAGCAGGCTGTCTTTTATACCATTTTTGTGTTGTGCTGGCAGGCAAGCTGGTGAGCACAGAAGCAGAACGTGGTGGTTGGTTAGCTCAGGGGGTAGCTTGGGGCTGGGTTACAGTCAGGGGGGCCAGTTGGCTCAGGGGGTTATATCATGGCAGCTGGCATGGGGACAAACTTGGCTTGGGAAATTTTGCTTGAGTAAGCTTTCCACTATTGTATAGCCATTGCTAGGGGGTTGGGGTAAATTCTACCATTGTTTTACCTGTGGCTAGGAGTTTTTTGGGGGGAACTCAGGGAACTTCCTCGTTCTATTCTGAAACCTGTTTGAGGAATTAACCCAAGGGGGGTGGGGTTGAGATATGCCGGGACTCAGGCTGAGACTGTGTTAGGGGCCTTTAGGGGTCTTGTTGCTGGGTACTACACACAAAAAACTCTCTTTAAAGAAATTCCCTGTTATGTATTCCTTCTTAATGAATTGGTGTTGTCTCATAAAGCCTTGACCTATAGGAGGAACCAAAGATGGCAGCAGCCAGTTTCCCAGTCTTTGAACGCATCCTGCACAAGTGCATTTTTTTCTTCCAGGCCTTGGAGCTTCTACCAAGACTGAGACCTTTTGGGAAATTTATATTTAAAATCAAACAGATGCTACTAAAGATTTTATAGGGGAGAGAAGAGAGAATGTGGAAAATTTGTATCACTCCTTCATAATAAAAGTAAATTCAAATCCAATGAATCTCTTCTCCGTCTCACAGAAATTGAATCTTGAGTCTATCCCTGCAATACAAAGGTATTGTGGCCTATCTCTGTGTCAGTATTTCAATTTGTATATTTCTCTGTCCTCATCTCCATTTGTATACAGAATTTCTATTACCAGATTTACTTCAAGCCCCTATGCACAACTTGATAGTTTTAAATGACAAAGGTTAATATTAAAATATTACTATAAGTTAAAATATTAATTAAATAACCATTCATTGTACCTCATATTTACAATGGTTAATTAATATTACCATAATAAATTGTTACATGTTAATTCATATTAACTGCATATTAAAAATGAACACTCTACTAGTAGTTACAAGAATAATGTAGGGACTATGCCTGAAAGATTATCCCCAAATTCTTCCATTTATGCTGTAGCATTCAGAATTGCTGCCTTTTACTATGGTACTCACGTATTGAAAGAAAAGACTGTTTTTAAATAATCCCTAACTTGTCCTCCTTCTTTTCAGAGACTAGGACAGTGCTTGGTACACAAGAGATAATCAGTAAATACTTGTGATTAAATTACTGATGTTTGATTAAAATGCTATTCCCAGCTTTGAGCACTGAGCGAGGGTAACACCCCCGTCTGCCCTTCCTCTCCTCCTCGCACCTGCTTTCAGCCATCCACTCACGTCGCTCTTATCTCTTTGTTCCATTTCCAACCTCTTTTTGGAAATAGGTGATGTGCTCCAGTTCCTAAAAGAGAAGCAAGGAGCTGAAAAAGGAAATTGACACCCTTGCCTAGACAGCAGGTGACACAAATGACATGGACACACAGAGAGGGGAGTCCAGGGCTGGATAGAACTGCTGGTTCTCTTGGTCACATAGAGGAAGGACCATCACCCCATCAAGTCTCCCTGGTGAGAGAGGGCTGGATTTCCCACTGCAACATTCCCAAGGCTAAGCCGCAGTGCCCTGGGTAAGCACCTGTCACCCCTTACCACTATTAGTCCTCTATTCAGGGGCTTCATAGTGCAGTGATGTCCAGTGACCCTTGGGACACTTCCCAACCCAGGCCAGCTCCCCAGAAAGCTCCCCTTTCTTCTTTTCTTATTAGGCTCCTTACTGAACTATTTGTTCTGACCTTATCAGAATGCAGTAATTTGTCTTTCATGGAGTCTAAATTTAGGACCAGGGCTATCCATGAGAAAGGCCTTGAAAACCTAATTAGCATTAGGAAGTGAGCTGGCTCCCCTGCTTGGCACTTATCTGGTTCTTGTCACAGTTCTTGTCACACTGTGAGCTATTTGCTTTACTGTCACTTTTGATTTCCCATTTAAACATGAAACATAAACAAGGATTAAGCAAGAAAAAAGTTATGATTTATTTAATAAAAGGCAGAAATGGAAACTGATCATCCTAGCACAAAAAAGTATAGATCTAGCCAACAAAACTACCAAGAAAGGGCCAAACTATCTTGTTTAAGGTCACACAGCTAGTAAGTGTGAAATCAGGTCTTCCAGTCCCCAAAGCCCAGAGACTCTGAGCCTTCTTACTCTAATGGCCCTTCTTAAGGGTAGTTCCAGGGAGGTCCAGAAGAGCACAGGTTGAAAGGTCTAGGGCAGAGCACACCAGGGACAGCCAGGGCCCTCTGCTGAAAGAATCAGTGCTAGAGTTTTAAGAAGTCCTTAGGACCTCTCTCCTGTAAGGATTAGAATTTTTTTTTGAGATACAGTCTCACTATGTCACCCTCGGTAGAGTGTCATGGCATCATTGCTCACAGCAACCTCCAACTCTTAGGCTTAAGTGATTCTCTTGCCTCAGCCTTCCAAGTAGCTGGGACTACAGGTGCCCACCACAATGCCTGGCTATTTTTTTAGAATGTTTTTTGAAGTAAACAACCCTGAGATTTGGCAATTTTAAAAATGTATTATTAATAACCAATGGACATAGGTAATGGAGTATCTGTGAATATTAACAGTGGTGGAACATCCACAGGTGTAGATGGCTCATGGTCTCTGGGACGGCTGTTCTGTCTTCATTTTTTTCTCATGATGAGTTTAAAAATGTTTCCCTATAGTTTCCATGTATAGGTGGTGTTTTCACCTCCAGAGTCCCACAGAACAATTTTATTCTAAATCCTAAAGACTGTGGTCACTCCCTGACCCCTGAGGCCTAGATCTAGTTCTCATGTGACATGATTTTGAGCTCCTTCTCCACCCTGCACTATGAGGGGAGGAGGCAGGTGACAAGTGAGAGCCACAGAGTGGGGAGAGTGCCTCTCTGCACAGAACGAGCAACCACACCCACAGCTTGCTGCAGCAGGGTCACAGCTCTTAGAAAGGTGGCCCAGGGAAGCCTAGTCTCCCTACGCCCTCTCCAAATGTGAGTCCTTGCCCGCCACACAAGACAGAAGGTGGGCAGGAGTAGAGCCAAGAGATGGCATTTCCGATGCTCTAAGAGCTCGGTGATGTCCCTTCTCTGATGGCACAGTCATTCAATGTGTTCATTCCAGGCCAAGCACGGGAAGTATAAGGGATTGTGTCTCACTCTCATGGAGCCCACGAATAATGGACACATCCCGTTGTTGGTCAGAGGGGCTCCACCTTGAAGACCCTCTAGCAGGACACAGAGCTCGCCCTTCATGACAGTGTGCCTTCTAGCTTCTGACGTGTGTCACACATCGATGTCCTCCCAGCAATTATCTACTTCCACACAGCTTCGGGCTTCCCCAACCTGTGCTCCCACCCCCTTCGCTCTTCTGGGCAATCCTCTAATAACCTCTTCCCAATTCCCTAAATTCCTCAGTTTCTGAAACTTTCACCTTCACTCTCTTCTAGTCCCCCGGCTTGTGCTTGGTCACGACCCAGAACTGCTCCTCCTCTGAAACCTTAAACAACTTCCCTTACCTTGAACTTTCTAACACTTTCCTTTTCCCAGCCCTTCCTCATTCAGGTCATCCTTCCCAGCACTGACTTCTTTTTTTCACTTTGTATCAGCCCATTTCCCCTCTTCTCTAAGCCTTGCCCACACCCCACCCCCACCCCCGAGCCTGGCACACCCGCCCTCTGACTGCAGGCTGAAGGAGTTCACAAGCGGAAACACTGACGCCATGTACAAATGCAGGGTTTTCAACCCAATGCTGTAGAATAGACATTTTACTTCTTACGATCCAGCGTCCCTTTTCCTCTCAGTCATTGCCCCAGACCTTGATTGCTTTCCAGATGCTCTCAGCCCAAAACAGCCCCCTGCCCATGTGAAGCAGCTCATCCCCAATCTCACCCCCAGCACCATGACCGTGAGGTGCGGCCCTCTGCCACCAATCCAGTCCCTTCTGCTCCCTCTGCAATAGTCAGGGGTCCCTGAATGGGTCTTCTTGGCCAATTCACGGTCATCCTGCCTTCCAATCCCTCCCCCCTGCCGTGGCCAGAACATGAGGTTAATGTCCTTTCTGACTGAAAAGTCTTCCTTTTCCTTTCTTCATGCTCTTGCTTCTGTTAATAAAATACTGCATGGGGGGAAAAGCTGTTTTCTTTTTTCCTCTCTTCTTCTTTCACTCGATTGTCCACATAGGAGGGGGAGAAATATACTTCTGGATCATGAGTCCTGTGCTGTCCGGTGGGTGTGTTTGCCTTGGGGCCGTGTGATGTCTTTTCTCGTCCAGTACAACACTCAGCTGTGCACGCCTGGCTCCTCGAGAGTGGCGGTAAATATAAACTTCGGTCCCAGTTGCAAGGTGATGCAGCTTCCTTGGCAGGAAAGCTGAATCTTTTCTGAATTCTGTGCCTATTACTGAATCACTTCCGAACCTAGAGAGGGAAGGGTGTGAGTAAGTGGCATTGACAAACACATTTGCAGCAGACCCTCCGTTATCTCAACCTTGTTACCATTGGCACATCATCTACTGAGTTTAATGTCTCAGCACCAGTGACCCCTGACCCTGACACAAACAGGCTGTGATCCAGGCTCCACTGCCTGCAGTTCTTCAAGTGGACAGCGCTGTTCCGTGTGTCTGCCTAGCAAAGCCTGTCTCCGTTCCAATTCTCCCCTGTACTCATCCTCATCCCCTGCTCAAGTGTCCTCATTGCTGAGAAGGCTTCTCTGATTAGCATTGAGTGACTGTTTCCTCCATATGTTCCTGAAGTTTCTTACACTTATTCAGCCACGTTTTGCTCCCACGCATCACACCGCGTGGTAATTGTGGGTGCTAAGAGCTTTTTCATTGAATAGAATAGTAAGTAAATAAACATGGGATTAAAGATGAATGCTTATAATGAATCTAGCTTTGGGCTGAGCGCCCTGAATTTTATAAAGAAGCTAAGATGTCTCATTGCAGAGGAAAAATCACCTGGTTTGCAACAGTGGGGGCTGTATGAGCATGTGAAGTTACTGGTTACTCTGGAGTTGAGTAGCTCTTGAATGTAGCTATGGCTAATAAGACAACATGGCGGACAGGCCTGGGAATACCCTGGGTCTTTCTTCTCAATCTCTGTCCATCATACCTTAGACTTAAGGACAACCTGAGTCCAGAAAACATGATTTCCATAACCATAGGGACCTGCCTCCTCTCTGCTCCAAAGATGGGCATACATAGCCCAAACATAGAGGAAATGCAGACCTCCTGCTTAGCACTGGGAAAGCTGCTTTGAAGGCAGTAACATTAAGCCCACATGCAGAGATTGGCATTTTGATCCTGGACTATGGCCTATGAGGTGCACCTCCAAGGACAACACTGTATTTATTCTATAGCTTCTGGCTTTGTGTTCTCTGGGCACTTTCTTCTGGAGTAAAGGAATCAAAATTGGCTGACTGACCCCAGAGATCATACTTAGAGGCTGATTGTTGCCTGGTATTCTAATGAGAGATGACCACATTTTTGGCACCTGTCTTTCCACCTGGGTGCTGTTTCCCCTGCTTATATAGAGAAGGGGCTGCAGCAGAGGTGGTTGGAGCTGGACTTACAGCAGGACCAAGTCATGATAGCTTGCTTTAGTTTACTTCAGTTTAGTTTTGTTTGTAGCATTTTTCTGGACAGTTTTGGCCACCTCCCTTCCTCTGGAACATGCTGACTTCAGTCCTATCAGTTCTGTCCCCTGAATCCATTGGTTCTGGTCATCTGATGACACTTTGACACACTCAGGACCTGCCTCTCTCCCTCCTATTAAGGGTACTTGCGGCCAAAACTAAATATTGCTGCTCAGGGGCCTCCTTCGAGCTTTAAATTTCAGCTCATCACCTTCAGTGGCCTGGCTTATGGCTCTGCTATTCTCCTTGATCCTGGGTGAGTATCTCTGCTCCTGTTGGTTTAAACTTCAGAGTTTTCTGGAACTTTGATTAGAATCCTCCCCCTGTTTACTTGACAGAGATTCAGGATGCTATTCAAGGATGGAACTTTCCTTTTTTTTTTGCAGTTTTTTAGCTGGGGCTGGATTTGAACCCACCACCCTCAGCATGCGGGGCCAGCACCCTACTCCTTGAGCCACAGGCGCTGCCCCAAGGATGGCACTATCAAGAATGGTTTTCTTCTTCCCTCCTATACAGCAGCTGTTCTAAACTCCATAAAGCCACTTTGTCTATACGCCATTTATAATCTACTTAGATTACCAGATTTTTTCCTCTTTCCCTATATATTCACTGATAGATTTATGAGACTTTAATCCGCTTCTCTCTTTATATAAATCTCCTTAAGTATACTACTTATGAGAAGACAAAGGAGTAGACCCAGGGTGCCGGCAGCAGGTAGAGCCATGAAAGAAAGTCGAAATGCGAGACCATCACCTTTCATTGATCATGTTGTCTGTTTTCCTCTGAAAAGTGTTTCTTTCAAACACTCTTTCCTTAATTTTTCCCAGTTTCTTATTGCCTAGGTTAATCTAGAGATTTCAAAGACAAAGAGACCTGGGTTTCTTCCCTGACTCTGATTTCTCAGCTGTCTGAATATATAAGTTACCAAACTCCTGTGGACCCTGCTCTCTGTTCTCTGAAGTGAAGATAATATTATGTTCTCAAAAGCTTGTTAGGAGTCTTTTCATAAGATAACAATATCAGAGCATAACAATGCCTGCAGGATCCTTGCCCTGATCAGTCACAGGCATGTCTACTGCCTTGATGATCTAGTGCAGCGGTTCTCAACCTGTGGGTCGCGAACCCTTTGGACTGTATTAAAGGTTCGCTGGATTAGGAAGGTTGAGAACCACTGATCTAGTGCATCCCCAAAGCCTAGATGGGTCTCTCAGGGGCACTGATGTGTCCAACCCCAGCAGCTGGTCTTATCTGAAACATCCGCATCCCCCTTAGTACCTGACAGCTAACTTGCCTCATGGATATCCTTCTGGGTCTCCCAGGCTCACTTGCACTTGCCCTTCCTTCAAGAAGCTTTCCTGGTCTGTGCCACCTGCAGTTGCCCACCTGCTGCAGAGTTTCTAAGTCCCTTACTGGTTCTGTTACTTTCTTACCTGAGTATCAGACTCGGCATGCTCACTTTCCTTTATGTGTATACAAGTTTTATGGGTGGGGTTATGCAATGTCATATTTATGACAATGTCAAATTCATGACATAGTCTTGGATTTTAGACAGTTAGATAAGGCCTCAGTGAGTCTGACAGTTGTCACATTCTGAAGATTAAGGGCATGGGGCTAATGAGAAGTTATTTAGAAGCCAGGAGAAGAAAATATTGCAGGATAAGCCACTGAGGTACTTGGATCCATCTGAAAAGCTCTAGGCTGGGGGCCCAAAGATACTTGCTTTTTCAGAAAAATCCTACAAGGTAGATGGTGGGTGAGTTCTATAGTGAAAATGGTGGGTGAAAAAGCAGGGACTATTGAAGGTCGAGGCCTGGGAACCCCACAGCTTTAGGAGGGAGCCCCATGTAGAGGACTCTACCCATCTGGAGCTGATGTGGGCAGAGATTCCTGTGCTTGGGACACACGCTGGGTCTGGGATCCGGTGCTCAGGAACTACTCATGGAGCTGCTTTCTGAGTTGCTGCTCTGAACCAGGGGTTGGAAAACTACAGCCTGCAAAGCTGAGAATGAGTTTTACATTTTCAAATGGTGGGGAAAAAGCAAAAGAAAAATAGTATTTTATAAAACATGAAAATGATATGAAATTTAAATTTCGGTGCCCATAAATAAAAGTCATGCTCATCTGTGTACATCTATACGACTGCTCTCATGCTATGTGGTGACAGTTGAGCATTGCAACAGAGACCATATGGCCCACAATGCCTAAAATAATTACTCCCTTTACAGAGAGTTTGCTGGCCAGGTCTAAATGCAATGCCAGGGACTTCCTTTTGTTCGGGCAGGTCCCTCCGCCTTCGTCTACTCTCTGCAGCCCCCAGGGCAGCTTCACTTTCCTCCACCAGAGCACCAAGCTTTCTGCTGAGCCAAGAGGCTGCATAGCCACACATTTACTTCAGGCAGTGATAGCCCATCACTCTAATCCACCAGAATAGAAAAGCAAATTGATTGTTGCGTGTTGTTGGGCCACCATTCCATGTGAAGGAAACAGGCCGGGTCAGGTAGCTGTGGTCAAACTGGTAACTGTGGTTGCCAGCCAGCATCTGTGTCTTTCAAGGCTGGTCATCCCAGGAGAAGAAGGTCCCAGCGGGACTGATGATGTTGTCTTTGTATCTACCACCCTGTCTCACAAAGACTGGCAAGGGTGTCGTGTTCTTTGAACAAAGCCTTGGAAACTGACTTCATGGCCTCACTCTTTACCTTCTTTCTTTTCTAGCTATTTGTGCCAGACCTGGACTCTTTGGTAAGTTTTTTTTTGATTTCTGAGAGGGAGGCCTTCTCACTCGGGGGAGGGGAGATTTTGAAGTTTTCTGGACCGTGAAGAGAGACTCTGGTTCAAAACAGGCCAGTAAACTTCATTTTCTTATTTCTTATTATTATTACTATTTTTTAGATAGAGTCTCACTCTGCAGTCCAATGGTGCTACAGTGCCATGGTGTCAGCCTGGCTTACAGCAACCTCAAACTCCTGGGCTCAAGTGATCCTCCTGCCTCAGCCTCCTGAGTAGCCGGGACTACAGGCACCTGCCATAATGCCCCACTAGTTTTTCTATTTTTAGTACAGATGGGATCTCACTGTTACTCAGACTGGTCTTGAACTCCTGAGCTCAAGGGATCCTCCTGCCTCAGCCTCCAAGAGAGCTGGAATTACAGATATGAGGCACTAGGCCCAGCCAGAAACTTTCCTCAGTTTTTTATGGTTAAAATTTTAATTTCTATCTCCAGCCTTCAAGTTCATATTGCTCGCCCCAAAAATTAAGGAAGAAAGGGAGAACAACAAAAAGAAATAAACATAAATGTTAGGTTATGAGTTTTCTCACTCAGCGACTTCTCTTGGCTTGATTCCAAGTTTCAGGACATTTGGGCAGCATCGAGACAAAGCAGGCAATGGGAAAAGTCACTGTCACCCACCCAGTCAGCTGGATCATCCCATGTATCCCATGTTGGCCTCTATTAAGCTGTTTATACCCCAATAAGCCACAGACCTCCAGTCCAAATGTGGCCTCTCCCGGTGCACGAGAATTCTCTCCACTGACCGACCTACTCCACAAAGGCAGGACACGGTCAGCCCTTGTTGTGTGATTGCTCTGAGACTTTGTGGGACGTCCAAGCCTACTTCCCAGGAGCTCCTGAGGGCAGCAGTGTGTTCTATCTTGTTCATCAGTGTTCTCTGAGTTCTTGAAACAATACCTGAAACGTAGTATGTACTCAGCACCTGTTCAGCTCTTCCTTGGTCTCCCCACACAGCCCTCTCTACTCTGCCTACGTGTCTTGGCACTAGCATTTCTGCTGTTCTTTTCTATCCCCAGAGTTCTATGAGGAAGCAGAACCTAGTCCTTGCTTCCTTGGAAGTTATCTGGAGGCTCTCTGGATCCTCTCTCCTACTGCCACCTCTGGAGTTCTTTAGTCCAACTGTTAAATACTGTGGCTCTGAGACTCTGCAGTTTGGACGTTCCCTGCTCTATGCTCTCTGCATTTCTTCTCCACTGGGTGCTTAGACAAGGGACGATGTCATAGGATGGGTCAGAGTGGGTCACTGATGGTGAGAGAGAGCTGGGTGGTTCAGCCCAAGTTGTGTGCACACACCCTGCCTCAGTCTGGCTGCTGTAGAAAGAGGGTCATGGAGAAGAACAAACACAACAGATACCATCTTCACTCTTCTGCTTTGGCCTGGGGTTTCCACTACTGGACCATGTGACCACAGGACCACCATGTCCCCGAATACCATTTTCCTCATCTGTGAAGCAGTGGAGTGGATGGTCTTCATGGTCTCTGTAGGTCCTTCTGGCTCTGACCACCAGAGACTCCAAATAGTCTGTTGGATCTTCAACTAGCATCTCTCCCTTAATCTTCATACTGAAAAATTCAGAAGTCATGTCTAGGTATCTGGAAGTGGAGTTTCTTGAAGACACAATTAAGGGTGTAGCAGAACCAGAATTCAGAGGTGGGGTTCCAAGAGCCTCTCCCTGGCCTTCCCTCCTGCTCCCTCCTTCTTGGCCCCTCAACCCCACTCACCTCTGTCAAGGGCAGAAGGGTCCCAAATTGACTGAGTATGTCCCCAAGCACCCCCTGGGCTCATCCCGGATCTCCAGCTAATACCCATCTCTTTGCAGGGTCCCCACCTAGAGTGCGGCTGGTGGAAGGCTCCCACCCTTGTGAGGGCCGGGTGGAGGTGGAGCAGCAGGGCCAGTGGGGCCTGGTGTGTGATGATGGCTGGGACATGGCTGACGTGGCTGTGGTGTGCCAGGAGTTGGGCTGTGGTGCGGCCAAGAGAGCGATCAGTGGTAATTTATATAAACCATTACCAAAAGAAGAGCAGAAAGTCCTTATTCAAAATGTCAAATGCAGTGGGACGGAAAAAACTCTGGCTCAGTGCGAGAAAGACGAAGATGTGTTCGACTGTTCGTTTGACGAGGCCGCTGGTGCAGTGTGTGAGAGTGAGTATTGCAGACTCACAGGGCCACTCCTCTTCCCGGCCACAGACTTTCACACCAGGGTTAACTGCCCTCCATCCCTCACTTCTCATACCTCCTCAGTCAGGAGCCCTGGCGATGAACAATATCCTCATTTAGAATTGTTACTCCCATGTGGTCGGGCTAATGCTTCTCTCTCAGTCGAACCTGTTTCTGTTATTTACACACACGCACACACACATGCACAGATTGAGAAACTACTAAAGATTGTTGAAAAGCGTATTCTGTATCTGGAGCTGGGGGTGGAGTTGTGGGGGAAGAAACCAGCTCACAAAATGTGTGCGTTTTTTGTTTAGTTTCAGTTTTCAAGGAGTCTTCCGTGTCATCCGTAGACAGGAGACACATACAGGTAGATGACAGTAGATTGATAGACAGACACAACTCCGCATCCCTTACTTTCCTGTCTGGGTACTAATAATTCCTCCCTCTTGTGTGTACTTTCTGTCCTCTAGACTGTGATTTGACTGAGGGACTAGTCTGGGTCTTCTCTTTCTTTGTCTCCCCACGGAATTTGTTCCTGAGAAACATTGCTTTTTGCCCCGATGCTGGAGTCTCATTCCTATGGTCAGGAGAACTGATCTAGGCTACCCAGCTGATAACGTCAACACGGAGGCAGAGTTTTGGGTTGTTGTAGGCACATTTGGGATGTTACTGTGCTTCATTTTTTTTTTTTTTTTTTTTTTTTTTTGGTTTTTTTGGCCGGGGCTGGGTTTGAACCCGCCACCTCTGGCATATGGGACCGGCGCCCTACTCCTTGAGCCACAGGTGCCGCCCTGTGCTTCATTTTTTAAAAAAATCTTCCTAATGTCTCTAACTGCCTCTTGTGAGCAGCAAAGGAGAAGTTGAAAGTGAAAATAATTTGAAAAGTTAAAATGCTACAGAAATGATTGCGATTCAACCCGGAACAGAGCAATGGTGTTTCCTATGCTGATGTGCTCAGGCATTCTTTCTTCAAACCTCTGCTGGGCAGCGTTGGGCAACTTAGAGTGGATTATACTGAACACCAAGGCTCGAGATGTGTCCACGGGGCCCCTTTCTGAGAAGCCTATGTTCTAACAGGGAGCAGACACTTCCCTTTTTTCCACCCCCAGACCTGGAAAGCCCAGTTTTTGAGGATGTGAGGCTGGCCGATGGCCCTGGGCACTGCCAGGGGCGAGTGGAGCTGAAGCACCAGGACAAGTGGAACGCCGTGTGCCAAACGGGGTGGAACCTCCAGGCTGCGAAGGTGGTGTGCCGCCAGCTGGGCTGCGGACGGGCCGTGCTGACCAAGAAACACTGCGAAGAATCTGTCCAGGGCCAAAGACCCATCTGGCCGAGCCAGATGTCTTGCTCAGGACAAGAAGTCACCCTTCAGGATTGCCCTGCCAGGCCTCGGGGGAAGAGCAACTGCACCTTTAATGAGCACATTTGGGTCGAGTGTGAAGGTAACGCTGTGTGTCCAGGACTCGGCTCATTCACAGATGTCGTTACATGGAATCCCATCCAGACCATATTTACAAAGAACTGCTCATGTACCAAAGGACCGTTGCAAACTTATTTTATTGTGCTTATCACCAATTCTTTTGTTTTTAGAACAGGGATAATACCTGACTTTATATATGAAAAAATTTTAAATAATGTTCAGTACTACATTAACAATGAACTGTAGTTGTCTTCACTTCTACATACTAGGGACCGGACACACCAGTCTATGTATCTTTGATTTTGAGTTCTTTGAATTTTAAAACCTACTAGAAAGTCAATAGTATATATTGGATTTATAAAATAGACTGGAAGAAAAAGTCCCCAGTCAGAGAAGCAGGCCTAGGGTTGCGGGGCTGGAACCACACGGGACCGAGAAGGAGCTCTAATGACAGACACACACACGAGCAGGTCCACACACGCTGGCGACGTTTGGTGAGATGTGACTGAACCTCTTATTTCTTTCTCCTTTCTCTTCCTCTCTCAACCCCCACATCCTTGTCCATCCTGCAGATGCCTTTGACCTGAGACTCGCAGGAGACAAGCCGTGCTCTGGACGACTAGAGGTGCTGCACAAGGGCGTATGGGGCTCCGTCTGTGATGATGGCTGGGGGGCACGGGAGGACCAGGTGGTGTGCAAGCAGCTGGGCTGTGGGAAGCCCCTCTCTCCATCCCCCAAAGACAGAAAGAGCTATGGCCCCGGGGTTGGCCGCATCTGGCTGGACGATGTTCATTGCTCAGGGAAAGAACAGTCCTTGGAGTACTGCCGGCATAGGTTTTGGGGGTATCATGACTGCACCCACAAGGAAGATGTAGCTGTGTTCTGCTCAGGTGAGGCCTACAGATGGGGTTTATGAAGGCTGTCGTGGAGGGTGGTGCAGGGGGAGGGATGGTGGGTGGACTCTGGGGATGAGGGTAGCTCTCCCAGCACCATGGGGCCTGCTCCAGTGAGCACTTGCAGGGGTTGAACCGAGGCATGCTAGGAGATTTCTCCTTCCTGGGGGCAAGGGAGTGGCTGACACCAGGAATACCATTTAAAAACCAAGAAGTATCGAATGCGAGAACGAGAGGGTTTTGAAAATTATTTGATCAACATTCTTATATTAAACATGATGAAAGTGAAAATTATAGAAAATAGACAACTTTCCAAAATCATAAAAATTGCTTTCAAATCATAGAACAGGATTATAATGATCAATCTTTACTCTCAACCCAGGGGTAATTCTCCTCGATGACTCCTATCCTTAAACCCTTTGACATTGTCCATGAAAGAGTCTCACCAGAGGGGCCAGCCCTGAACTGCATATCTCTTTAGGACAGGCAGAAGGAAGCCCTGTCCCAAATTGCAGCAGGAAACCAAAGTGCAGTCCCTGGGGGCCACCTCAGGAAGGCTACAGACTGAAGCCCCAGTGTAGTCAGTGTGGGGCTCCTCGGTCAATCAACTAACTCTGGAACTCAGTAGAGCTAAGAGCCGACCGAGGCATGTGGAGAGCAGTCAATGCCCACAGGAGAACAGATTTCAGCAACAGAACTCTAGGATTTGAGCCCTGCTGCTGCTGCTTTGTATAATCTTAGAGCTTAACTCTTCTGAACCTAAGTGTTTTCGTCTGAAAAATGGAGACACACTTGTCCCATTAACCTCACAGACTTGTGATTGTCTGATGATAAGGCGTGTCAGTAAGTGTGAATGCTGCTTGTGACTCACATGGGAGCTGGTCAAAAGTCCTTGGGATAGCGCCCAGGACTCTGCCCTGGCTCACATCAGTGTGGGGTGGGCACAGCTCTGTTCTCTTTCCTGTTGGGGGCCCCAGTCCTCTTCCTTAACTGGTGGAGCTTGCGTGGAATAATAAACCCCTCTTTGGCCCATCTCTGTCCTCACTGCATTTTTCTCTTCTTTTTACAGAATAGTGTCCTGGCCTTCTTGAAACTTTGAGCTCCAGTGGCTCCACCTAACCCAGCCTGTTCTCCTGGGTTCTGGTCATCCTGGTGCCCACTCTGGGCCTCAGATTTTGGCCACCACCCCTCCTGCCCTCAGAAGTCAGAACCTGGTCTTATGCCTTGCTCAGAGGGCCAAACACCCCCACTGCCACCTTCAGATATGAACTGTTTTTTGCTGAGGAAGATGAGCTTCCAGTTGCCCTGTGCTCACTGCTGACCTCTTGGCATTGGTCTTGACATTTCCTGCTGCTCCCCAAGCTGCCTAGAACCAGGCCTGTCACTTTGACCAGAAGTGCAGCGGTTACTTAGGGACAATCTGTGTCTGTACACAATATGCAAGGACAGAAACAATGAAACATTTGAAAGGGAATGTGGGTAGACAATTTTTAGGAATTTGAGAGAGAACTTAAGAGTTTTTGGGGACTCATTTATCCTCAAGCTTCAGGTAATCACAATAACACCTCCTTACTCTGTTGTTTCTTACAGAAAGTGGACTTTTTTTTTTTTTTTTTTTAGGATCAAAGCAGTGTTCTGTAGTCTTAGAACTTTTTTTGTGACTCTTAATAAAGATGTTTCCTCCTCTGATCACCCCAATAAGTTACCTTTGTCCATCCTACACAACCTGCCAACATGCTTGGCTTTAACAAGAGGAATCTCACAAATTCACTTTACTTTATCTGAAGAAAAATGCATTGGTTACTAGGTAAGGGTCAAGAAAGAGGCCGAAAGAGGTTGGAAAGTTCTGAAGTTGTGTCTCATGGCAATTAGAAAATATCACATTCAGTTTACCAGCTAAGACTTTGGGGCCTGCAAGCCCGAGGCAAGACAGAATGTTGCTAAGGAGATCAAAACTTAGTTGTAAAACTCTACGACTATATACTTGGAGGCTAACCTCACTGCTTGCCGCATGACTACATTTACACAAACAGTGGTCCTCAACCTTTGTAGCAGCAGGGATCAGTTTCATGAAAGACAATTTTTCCATGGACTGGGTGGGGGGCATTAGATTCTCACAAGGAGCACAAACCTAGACCCCTCACATGAACAGTTCCCAGTAGTGTTCGAGCTCCTGTGAGAATCTAATGCTACTGCTGGTGTGACGGGAGGCGGAGCTCAGGCAGTGATGCGGGTGATGGGGAGAGGCTGCAAAGACAGTTGAAGCTTTGCTCTGTCCCCACCTGCTCACGTCCTGCTATGTGGCCCAGTTCCTAGCAGGCTATGGACTGGTACCAGTCTGTGGCCTGGGGGTTGGGGATGGCAGATCTAATGCAGTAGGTCTCACGGTTTCAACAGTCACCTCTTGTGTGATGTGCTCTTTCTTCCCCTGGGGAAGCAGGTGTGTCAGCTTCTCTGCAATGGCCACGTAGGCAGGGTTTCAGCAAGTACAACCACATGTGTGATACAGGTCTGGGTGTGGAACTCTGTCCCTGACTTTTTCCTACTCCAGCTCTGTCACTCTTGCACTTCAGATTGACACGTGCCTAATATTACGACTCTGTTGTCATGCTTTCCTAATCTGACACCATTTTGCTTTTCTTCTGACCATTATCTTTCTACTTCTAACACAGAACCACACGGATCTCTGGTTCCCGACTGATTAATTCTGTCAGAACAGTTCAGCAGTCCTGGCAAGGCAGCAAGTGTCATGAAGGGTGCAATGGGGCTGAGGAATGGGAGGATGTAGCCCGACCCTTGGCTGGAGTCAGAGGGCAAAGCTGTGAGTCTCTAAATTACCATCCATCCTAGCATACTCATTTTCTAGCATTAGGTTTTTTTTTTTTTTTGTAGAGACAGAATCTCACTTTATGGCCCTCGGTAGAGTGCCGTGGCCTCACACAGCTCACAGCAACCTCCAACTCCTGGGCTTAAGCGATTTTCTTGCCTCTGCCTCCCGAGTAGCTGGGACTACAGGCGCCCGCCACAACGCCCGGCTATTTTTTGGTTGCAGTTTGGCCGGGGCCGGGTTTGAACCTGCCACCCTCGGTATATGGGGCCGGCGCCCTACCAACTGAGCCACAGGCGCCGCCCCTAGCATTAGGTTTTAACAAGGGATGTACAAACACAGGATAGATTTCTGACACTGTGGGGTTGAAATAATGGAATAATGTGGTCCTCTGAAAAATGAGTCCCCAAGGTAGTACACAGAACTGATGCTATGCGGTGACAAAACTTGTCTGCTTCTTAGGTTCAGGGTGTGATTTTAACGTTTACTCTGCATTATTCAGATAAGAAATGTGGGAGAGATTATTGAAGGAGGGGCTGGAATCACACACGGGCTGTGGGATCCTTGGTTGTTCATGACTCTGGAGTATGTTTATGCTCCCTAAACCAACTATTCCCTTGTAGTTGATTTGCTGAATGAAAATTTAAGAGCTAGCAAGGGAAAATAGGCAGAGAAATGTAGCTTTACAGAAGAGCAAAAAATACCTTACCAAAGGAATCGGAGAATCAGAGGAAGCCCCTCCACAGAGATGAATGGATAAGAATGAAACAAAAGTACAGAGAGGAATGGACATGAGCAATGTGAGGATTCCAGAATGTATTTTAGGTTTATGGTTTTTATGTTTTCCTGGGGTCCAGTGGCATTCCTGACCCTGGGTTCTGTGACAAACTGCTATATGTTCTTTATGTACTTAAAAATATTTTTTATTTTTTGCAGTTTTTTTGGCTGGGGCCAGGTTTGAACCTGCCACCTCTGGTATATGGGGCCGGCACCCTACCCACTGAGCCACGGGCACTGCCCACAAGTGGACTCTTACTGCATTTATAAAATAGAGTTTATGGACCTGAAAAGATGAGAACCAGGGCCTGTAACAGAAGTACTCCAAGATATAACGCTCTAGTGGCTTGGTTGGATGGATGCCCAAACAACCTGCTTTACAGAGGTGACGTTTAAAACTCATGGCCTCCATATTCAAACACAGATTAATGAAAGATCCAGTAAAAGTAGGTCATGAAAAACAAGCAGCTCAGATCTAATAGCTGTTCATGCTTTCTGCTGCTTCTGTTGAAAAGGCTGTCCTCCAGAAAAAGCATTTGATAAAATCCAGCATCCTTTTCTAATTAGAACACTGAAGAGTATAGGCATAGGTGGCACATTTCTAAAACTGATTGAAGCTATCTATGACAAACCCACAGCCAATATTTTACTGAATGGAGTAAAACTGAAAGCTTTTCCTCGTAGAACCGGAACCAGACAAGGTTGTCCTCTGTCACCTTTACTATTCAACATAGTGCTGGAAGTTCTAGCCAATACAATTAGGCAAGACAAGGAAATAAAGGGAATCCAAATGGGAGCAGAGGAGGTCAAACTCTCCCTCTTTGCTGATGACATGATCTTATACTTAGAGAACCCCAAAGACTCAACCACAAGACTCCTAGAAGTCATCAAAAAATACAGTAATGTTTCAGGATATAAAATCAACGTCCACAAGTCAGTAGCCTTTGTGTACACCAATAATAGTCAAGATGAGAAGCTAATTAAGGACACAACTCCCTTCACCATAGTTTCAAAGAAAATGAAATACCTACGAATATACCTAACGAAGGAGGTGAAGGACCTCTATAAAGAAAACTATGAAATCCTCAGAAAGGAAATAGCAGAGGATATTAACAAATGGAAGAACATACCATGTTCATGGATGGGAAGAATCAACATTGTTAAAATGTCTATACTTCCCAAAGCAATCTACCTATTCAATGCCATTCCTATCAAAATACCAACATCGTACTTTCAAGATTTGGAAAAAATGATTCTGCGTTTTGTATGGAACCAGAAAAAACCCCGTATAGCTAAGGCAGTTCTTAGTAACAAAAATAAAGCTGGGGGCATCAGCATACCAGATTTTAGTCTGTACTACAAAGCCATAGTGCTCAAGACAGCATGGTACTGGCACAAAAACAGAGACATAGACACTTGGAATCGAATTGAACACCAAGAAATGAAACTAACATCTTACAACCACCTAATCTTTGATAAACCAAACAAGAACTTACCTTGGGGGAAAGACTCCCTATTCAATAAATGGTGTTGGGAGAACTGGATGTCTACATATAAAAGACTGAAACTGGACCCACACCTTTCCCCACTCACAAAAATTGATTCAAGATGGATAAAGGACTTAAATTTTTATTTATTTTTTTTTGGCCGGGGCTGGGTTTGAACCCGCCACCTCCGGCATATGGGACCGGCGCCCTACTCCTTGAGCCACAGGCGCCGCCCAAGGACTTAAATTTAAGGCATGAAACAATAAAAATCCTAAAAGAAAGCATAGGAAAAACACTGGAAGATATTGGCCTGGGGGAAGACTTCATGAAGAAGACTGCCATGGCAATTGCAACAACAACAAAAATAAACAAATGGGACTTCATTAAACTGAAAAGCTTCTGTACAGCTAAGGAGACAATAACCAAAGCAAAGAGACAACCTACACAATGGGAAAGGATATTTGCATATTTTCAATCAGACAAAAGCTTGATAACTAGGATCTATAGAGAACTCAAATTAATCCACATGAAAAAAGCCAACAATCCCTTATATCAATGGGCAAGAGACATGAATAGAACTTTCTCTAAAGATGACAGACGAATGGCTAACAAACACATGAAAAAATGTTCATCATCTCTATATATTAGAGAAATGCAAATCAAAACAACCCTGAGATATCATCTAACCCCAGTGAGAATGGCCCACATCACAAAATCTCAAAACTGCAGATGCTGGCGTGGATGTGGAGAGAAGGGAACACTTTTACACTGCTGGTGGGACTGCAAACTAGTACAACCTTTCTGGAAGGAAGTATGGAGAAACCTCAAAGCACTCAAGCTTGACCTCCCATTTGATCCTGCAATCCCATTACTGGGCATCTACCCAGAAGGAAAGAAATCCTTTTATCATAAGGACACTTGTACTAGACTGTTTATTGCAGCTCAATTTACAATCGCCAAAATGTGGAAACAGCCTAAATGCCCACCAACCCAGGAATGGATTAACAAGCTGTGGTATATGTATACCATGGAATACTATTCAGCCATTAAAAAAAATGGAGACTTTACATCCTCCGTATTAACCTGGATGGACGTGGAAGACATTATTCTTAGTAAAGCATCACAAGAATGGAGAAGCATGAATCCTATGTACTCAATTTGATATGAGGACAATTACTGACAATTAAGGTTATGGGGGGGGAAGCAGAAAGAGGGATGGAGGGAGGGGGGTGGGGCCTTAGTGTGTGTCACACTTTATGGGGGCAAGACATGATTGCAAGAGGGACTTTACCTAACAATTGCAATCAGTGTAACTGGCTTATTGTACCCTCAATGAATCCCCAACAATAAAAAAAAGAAAAGAAAAGGCTGTCCTCAGTTTTGCTACCTGGTAAGCTTCTGGTCATTCTCAATGTCTTATTTCTCTTTAAAATATAATTTAAATCAAGTTACACACCTGTTTAGAGCCCTGTGAGAGCTTCTTGTTGCACATAAGTTAAATGCAAACTTCTTATTTTGCTTAAAAGGCTATGTGTGATCTGCCCCACTGACTACTCCAATCGTGTCTCCTGCCGCTCTCTTCTAGCCCTGTCCAGCCACACGGCTGTCTACCCCTACCAGACCCGTCACATCTACTGAACTGTGGTGAGTCTTTCAGAGGAACTGGTATTTGGAAGAGGAACTATCAGGAGCTCTGTTAGAACATGTTGAGCCTGGGGCTATCAAGTAAAAGTTTAGAGGAGAAATCTGAGATTTAATATCTAATCTGGGAAATCACCACACATACATGGTATCCAAAGCCATGAGACTGGAGACTCTAGTCACAAAACAGTGAGACTGAACACAAGAAGAATTCCAAAAACTGAGCCTCAGGGTGCCGCAACATTTAGTGTGGACCCTCCCGAAAAGAAGACTTGGTTTCAACTTTTCTATTGGGTTGTAATTTCAGGAAACACTTATGAGGTACTGAAGAAAATTAGTAGAAAGACAGAAAATCCAGTGAAGTGAGTACTAAGGAATTAGTCACTGTTATGGGCAACTGATCTTCATTTCAGGGGTCTTCTGAGGCACTGGGTAAAAAAATTTTTCAAAATTTTCTCACCAAGGAATGCGAAAGCTGAGGTATTTGTCTACCAAATCCTGTATCTCACTGAGTTGCTTCTGTCAGTGTTAGACCTTGTGTGTGGGCTGAGCAGACTGCTGGATACCAGTGAAAACCCCAGGTAGAAAAGCTCAAACATGTGGGTACTCCAGGGGGGAAGCTGACAGCATGCGTAAGACCAGTTCAGCACGTGAGGTAGAAGTAAACATGAGCTTGTGGTATCTGTGAAGACAAATGAAGGAAGTGTCTCCGAAGGAGATATGCATTAACTGTGCTGATGGGCACTATTGGATTTGATACCATGGGGTGCACTTTCCCTGAGGGCACCATGAGGTGCTCCTGTCTGA
This sequence comes from Nycticebus coucang, assembly GCF_027406575.1. Lineage (NCBI taxonomy): Eukaryota > Metazoa > Chordata > Mammalia > Primates > Lorisidae > Nycticebus > Nycticebus coucang. Next base: position 103,210,686 of record NC_069789.1, read on the forward strand.
GGTCCTGCTATTTTCCTAGGATATTGCAAGGACATGGGACTCAAGTTGTTACCATGTGTGTATACCATGGAATACTATTCAGCCATTAAAAAAAAATGGAGACTTTACATTACTCACATGGTTACTCATGGTTACTCACATGTAACCCAGCACCACTCAATCTCCCTGTCTTGTGGAATTTCCACTTTCTCCCCACTTCCTCTCTTCCTAAATGCAAGGTTAGTTTGAGTTATCCAGTGGAGCTGAGACATTAGCTAAATGTGGAGAGTTCAAGAAGGCAATAGAACATGACCAGGAGGTAATAAAGTTGCAACAGTAAACTGGATGAAAGGATGGCATTTTTAACTGCTAGGAGAATTTGCCACTAAGTGACTATTGTCCCTCTGGCTCTGCCTTATGTTGCCTACCCATATACCTTGGGTCGGGATCTGACTTGGTTATTTTTCTCCTCCTCAATGTTTTTCCTGAAAGTACTGATGACTAATTTCATGTGTCCACTTGATTGGGTCATAGGGTGTCCAAATATTTAAATGTTATTTCTGAGTATGTCCATGGAGGATGTTTTCAGAGGAGATTAGCATTTGAACTAGTTGGCTGGGTAAGCAGATTTCCCTCCCCAGATTGCTAGTGGGAATGTAAAATGGTAAATCACTTGCAGGAAATAATTCAGCAGATTCTTAAAAAGTTAAACATATTCTTATTCAATAATTCCATTCTTAAATATTTACTCAAGATCTTGTACATGAATGTTTATAACACCTTCAGTGTACTCCCCTTGAGAAATTACGCACCAACACCAGAGCCTTGTCCACCCTTTAAAGCAATTTTGGAACTCTTTTTCTGAAATGACCATCAGACCTGTCATCACACAAGGATGGACAATTAAGGTCATGAATTCATCCTAGAAAAAGCACTACATACCTCATTGCTGAATATCACTATGGTCACCAGATGGCCAAAGGTAGCACTTAAAAGGTGACCATAGTAGATAGCACTTCAAAGGTGACCATAGTGATATTCAACAAAGAGGTATGTAGTGCTTTTTCCAGGATGAGTTTATGAACTTAACTGTCTGACCTCATACATACAATAAAACAATAAAATATTATTCTACCAAAAAAAGAATGCAATTGTATCATTTGTGACTACATGGATGAACCTGGAGGACATCATGTTAAGTAAAATAAGCCAGACACAGGAAGACAAACAACACATAATTTCACTTATATGTGGGATCTAAAATACAAGAAGGTTGATATAGAAGCAGAGAGCAGGACATGGCTACAAGTGTAGGGAGGAGAGAGGGGACAAGATTGGGGGAGAGGTTGGTCAAGGGGACAAAGTGACAATTAAGAGGAATAAGTTCTCGTGTTTTGTTGCACAATAGGGTCAACAGTAAGGAGTTGTATATTATAAAAGAGCTCAAAGAGAGGCTTTTGAATGTCCTCCCCACAAAGAAATGATACGTGCATGAGGTGACGGGTATGCTAAGCACCCTGACTTGATCTTCCTTACACAACCTGCATATATATTGAAATACCACATTACATCCCATAAAAATCTACAATTGCAATGTGTCGATTTTAAAAATTTTTTAAAATTTAAAAAACAGCAGATGAAATTAAGAGTAGTGAAATAGAGTATGCAAAAACAGCTTTCCCCCTGGGTGTAGAGGGGATTCTCTCTGAGGTGAGTTTTCTGTGTTCGCTCTTCTTCCTTCTTCTATTTCTGTAGACTTGTGCTGAAGGGCAACTTCCGATCCCAACTTCCTCAACCCCCTGATAAGCTGTTGCCAACTTGACTGAGGTGAACTCTTTTTGATGAGAAGAAGCATTTCCACTTACCACCCCTGACCTGGTCCTCATGCTGCTGAGGCTCCTGCTGTTGATCTGTGGTGAGTTGGACGATCCAGAGCAGGGTGTGGGACGCTGCCACGCCAGGCTCTTCCTGAAGACTGTGGGCACTCTCAGAATGCAGTTCTGGCCTGGAGTGCTCAGGGTCACTCAGGGATACTCAGAGCTCTACTTCCTACCAGGGTTCAGCGTCAGGCAGAAAGTGATAGATATTGGACAGTCAGGTGTTTGTTTTTTTTTAAATTTCACATTGATATAAGGGTACAATTAGATTACATTGTTTGAATTGGTAAGGTAGAATCCAAGTTATAGTTGAGCCCCTCACCCAGGAAGTGTGCCATTTACTCCCACATTGTGCCTGTTCGGTGAGAAATACCAATCCCGCTCCCTCTTTCCTCCTCCCCCCAGTTGGAATATAGCTGTGTTTTTCTCTCTTGTGGGCATGTAGTTATTCATCTATTCATTTCATATTAGTATTGAGTACATTGGATACTTGCTTTTTTTATCCTTGTGATACTTTACTTAGGATGTTCTCCAAATCCATCCAGGTAAATACAAAAAATGTAAAGTCTGCATCTATTTTATGGCTGAGTAGTATTCTATGGTATACATATACCATAGTTTGTTTATCCATTCGTGAGCTGATGGGCACTTGGGTTGATCCCATATCTTTGCAATCATGAATTGAGCTGTGATAAACAATCTAGCACAAAGGTTCTATGGTAAAATAATTTTTTTTCTTCTGGGTAGATACCTAGTATTGGGATTGTGGGATGAAATGGAAGGTCTCTGCTTTTAGTTCTTTGAGGAATCTCCATATTTCTTCCCAAAGAGGCTTCACTAGTTGGATAGCCAGATTTTTAAAGAAAGTGATTCTTTCAGTTCATATATCTTAGGAAGTGTTCACTGTCTTCCTTTCCACCAGGAATTCTTTCCTCTCAGGGTATTCAACAGCCACACACACACACACAAATATCCATATGACAAATTGGCCTCTAAGTTCCTCACCCTTCTTACTAAAAACATACATTCTTTTTATCCCTTGTTGACTCCCTAACCTTAGAACTTAGCATCACCCCTTCGTTTTCAGCACTCACCCCCTTTTCTCTAGTACTCTCCATTTTTAGTCACCACACTGCATTTGCTCACTTTTCAGTGCCCAGTGGAGATTCTGCAGCCCACACAACGCTCCCCTGAGAGTTCCTTCATCTCTCTTCCCCAGGGCAGTGCTTTCCTGAGCAGCACACTTTTCTGCAGCTTCACACCCTGCCTAAACAGCTAAGTGTGACTTTAACAAAAGGCACAACCCTGCCAACAGCTCTATTTTGTGGGTGGAAATGTGGGAGAGCTTGCTAAGGAGTACAGGCAGAGGAAGCTGTCCTCTTGAAGCACTTATTTAGATCGGAATTTATGAAATATTTTAACAATTAGGGAATGTGGATTGTGAAGCAAGGGATAAAGGACAGATAGAAGATGTGCCTATCTCAGAGAGTATGTGCACAGGGAGACCACAGTGCATATTGGGAGCCTCAAAACTCTGTTGAATACTTGCCGTGGCGCCCGTAGCTCAGTAGTTAGGGAGCTGGCCACATGCACCAGGGCTGGTGGGTTTGAACCCAGCCTAAGCCTGCTAAAAACAATGATGACAACAACAACAGAAAATAGCCAGGTGTTATGGAGGGCACCTGTAGTCCCAGTTACTTGGGAGGCTGAGGCAAGAGAATAGCTTAAGCCCAAGAGTTTGAAGTTGCTGTGAGCTGTGACGCTACAGCACTCTACCAGGGCAATATAGTGAGACTCTGTCTCCAAAAAAAGAAAAGGTCTGTTGAACATGATAACACAGGCCATGGAGAACAGGACAAGAAATGTTGTACTGAGCTCTGACCCTTCACCCACAAAGAGCCTGTACAAAGGTCTCTGAGGGCTAAACAAGCAGTTGTGAGATGTGCTGGGAAAGCATGGGCAGCTGGCTCCTTGATAAGGGAAACAATCTCTTGGGACTAGGTAAGAGAAATAGTTTCTTTCTCCCCTGGTATGGGTATGGCATCAGCCTACCTGCCCCGCAGGGACCTGGAGATTTAATTGTCTCCTGTGGAAACTGCGTGTGGTCAAACCTGCTGTCTGCTCTTGCATCCTGCTTCTAAGCTTTGTTCTTTGTTTCATTAACTACATCCCAATTCTTTAGTTTATAAATAACACAGAGTATAAGTAGTCAAAGAGCAACTTAGCTGAAGTGGTTAAAGAGTAGTTAAGTTAAAGTGGTAATCAAGCACTAGGGATACCCACGGGTTGTATGGGGGCTGGCCCTCTATACCATTTAAATGTAGAACCCCAGGTCTCGGATGGCCAACAGCAGTGGCAGGTAACCCTCCTCCACATTTGTGGTCCATATTGTCCCACTCTTGAGGACCACTATTTCAGGCCTTATCCTTTCGCCTCAAACTTCTCCATTTTTACCTCTCAATGCATAATCTTGATTCATAGTTCAATGAGAAGATAAAAGCAACAAGAAGAAAACTTTCTTATCTTTTCATTGCCTGGTCTGTCAACCCACTGGCCTCTGTGTTCACACGTTCTGCCTTTCTCCCCTACCATGAAAAACAAGACTCTTCATTTGTACATTGGCTCCAAGACCCTCTTACCTTCTCAAAAACTTTGCTCCATCATCAAAGTGTTTCTTCATTCTAGATTATTCCCATAAATATGAAAACATGCCACAATATTTTTTTAAAAATTATTTTATTTTGAGAATTTAGAGGGCACAATGTTTTTTGTTACATGGATGAATTGTATCATGCTGAAGTGAGGATTTTCAGTGTACCTGTCACTAGAAATCATCTCTCTCTCTTTAAAAATAAAGCAAACAGCTTTATTGAGATATAATCCACATAAAATTCATCCATTTAAAGGTATAATCCAATGTTTTTTAGAATTCACAGAGTTGTGCAACCATCAGCACAAATCAAGTTTAAAACATTTTCATCACCAAAGAAAGAAACTCCATAACCATTAGCAGTTGTGACCAATTTCTCTCCCAGCTGCCCACCTATCCTCGCACACCACAGAGCCACATGATCATTTATCTACTTTCTGTCTCTCTCTATTTGCCTACTCCAGATTTTTCTTCTCTCCTATCTAACTGCAGTTATGATACTCTGACCAACATTTCCCCCTTCCCTTCTCTCTCCCAACTACCCAAGTCTCTGATAACAACTATTCTACTTTGTCCTTCTATAAGATCAGCTTTTTTAGATTCCACATATGAGGGAGATCATGCGGTATTTATCTTTCTGCACCTGGCTTATTGCACTTAACATAATGTCCTTCAGGTTCATCCATCCTATTGCAAATGACAGGGTATTACTCTATTTTATGGCGGAATAGTATTTCATTGTGCATACATATACTTCATTTTCTTCTTTAATTTTTTTTTTCTTTTATAGATTTAGAGGGTACAAGGGCAGTTGTTACACAGATAGAACACTTGGAGGTGACATCTAGGCTGAAAAATGTACCTTGTACCCATTATGTAATTTTCTCATCCCTAACCCTCTTCCCATCCTCTCACCCTTCCAAGTGCCCAAAGTCTATTATTCTGCTCTTTGTGTCTCACTCACAAGTGAGAACATGTGGTATTTGACTTTCTGAGTTATTTCCCTTAAGATAATGGCCTTCAGTCCCATTCATGTTGCTGCAAAACAAAGAATTCCCTTCTCTTTTATGGCTGTGTGTTATTCCCTGGTATACATACACCACATTTTCTTTATCCACTCAATTCACTGCTGAACACCTACATTGGTTGCATGTCTCAGCTATTGTAAAGAGAGGCAAGTTTCTCTTCAAGTCCCTTGCCCACCCTGCAATGGGATCACTTGTTCTTTTCTTGCTAATATGTTTGAGTTCTCTGTGGATTCTGGTTATTAAACCTTTATCAGAGGTATAATCTGCAAATATTTTCTCCCCTTCTGAGGGCTTTACTTGCTTGCTTTACTTATTATGTTCTTGGCTGTGCAGAAGCTTTTTAGTTTGATCAGGTCCCAGTAATGTATTTTTGATACTGCTTCAATTGCCTGGGGAGTCCTCCTCATAAAATATTCACCCAGGCTGATTCCTTCAAGAGTTTTCCCTGCACTTTCTTCAAGTATTTTTATAGTTTCTTTTTTCTTTTTTAAGTTTAAATCTTTAATCCAGTGAGAGTCTATCTTAGTTAATGGAGAAAGGTGTGGGTCCAGTTTCAGTCTTTTATAGATCGCCAGCCAGTTCACCCAGCACCATTTGTTAAATAGGGAATCTTTTCCCCACTGAATGTTTTTAATTGCCTTGTCAAAGATCAAATAACGGTAAGTAGCTGGATTCATCTCTTGGTTCTCTATTCTGTTCCAGACATCTACTTCTCTGTTTTTGTGCCAGTACCATGCTGTTTTGATCACTATCGATTTATAATACAGTCTCAGGTCTGGTAGCGTGATTCCTCCTGCTTTGTTTTTATTGCTGAGTAATGTTTTGGCTATTCGAGGTTTTTTCTGATTCCATATAAAATGAAGTATTATTTTATCAAGATCTTTAAAATATGGCAATGGAGCTATAATAGGAATTGCATTAAAATTATATACTGTTTTGGGTAGTATAGACATTTTAACAATGTTGATTCTTCCCAGCCATGAGCTTGGTATGTTTTTCCATTTGTTAACATCTTCAGCTATTTCTTTCCTTAATGTTTCATAGTTCTCTTTGTAGAGATCTTTCACGTCCTTTGTTAGGTATACTCCCAAATATTTCATCTTATTTAGCACTACTGTGAAAGGAATAGAGTCCTTGACTGTTTTTTCGGCTTGGCTATTGTTGGTATATATAAAGGCTACAGATTTTTTTTTTTTGTAGAGACAGAGTCTCACTGTACCGCCCACAGGTAGAGTGCCGTGGCGTCACACGGCTCACAGCATCCTCTAACTCTTGGGCTTACGTGATTCTCTTGCCTCAGCCTCCTGAGCAGCTGGGACTACAGGCACCTGCCACAATGCCCGGCTATTTTTTTGTTGCAGTTTGGCCGGGGCTGGGTTTGAACCCGCCACCCTCGGCATATGGGGCCGGCGCCCTACTCACTGAGCCACAGGCACCGCCCAAGTCTACAGATTTATGGGTGTTGATTTTGTAGCCTAAGACATTGCTGTATTCCTTGATCACTTCTAAAAGTTTTGTGGTAGAATCCCTAGTGTTTTCCAGCTATACGGTCATGTCATCTGCGAAGAGTGAAAGTTTGATCTCTTCTGACCCTATGTGAATACCCTTGATCACCTTTTCTTCCCTAATTGCAATGGCTAGAATTTCCATTACAATGTCAAAGAGCAATGGAGACAATGGGCAACCTTGCCTGGTTCCTGATCTAAGTGGAAATGATTTCAATTTAACTCCATTCAATACAATATTGGCTGTGGGTTTGTTGTAGATGGCCTCTATCAGTTTAAGAAATGTCCCTTCTATACCAATTTTCTTAAGTGTTCTGATCATGCAGGGATGCTGGATATTATGAAAAGCTTTTTCTGCGTCAATTGAGAGAATCATATGGTCTTTATTTTTTAGTTTGTTTATGTGCTGATTTACATTTATAGATTTACATATATTGAACCAGCCTTGAGACCCTGGGATAAATCCCACTTGGTCATGGTGTACAATTTTTTTGATGTATTGTTGGATTCTGCTTGTTAGGATATTATTTAGTATTTTTGCATCAATATTCATTAGTGATATTGGTCTATAATTTTCTTTTCTTGTTGGGTCTTTCCCTGGTTTGGGGATCAAGGTGATGTTTGCTTCGTAGAAGGTGTTGGGTAATATTCCTTCTTTTTCTATATTTTGGAAGAGGTTTAGTAAGATAGGTACAAGTTCTTCCTTAAAGATTTGGTAGAATTGTGACGTAACACCATCTGGTCCTGGGCTTTTCTTTTTAGAGAGATTTTGTATGGTTGATGCTATTTCAGAACTTGATATAGGCCTGTTCAACATTTCCACTTCGTTCTGGCTAAGTCTTCCAGGTATTGGTCGACTTCTTTCAGATTTTCATATTTCTGAGAGTAGAGTTTCTTGTAGTATTCATTAAGGATTTTTTGAATTTCTGAAGGGTCTGTTGTTATTTCATTGTTACCATTTATGATTGATGAAATTAGAGATTTTACTCTTTTTTTCCTGTTTAGGTGGGTCAAAGGTTTATCTATTTTATTGATCTTTTAAAAAAACCAACTTTTGGATTTATTGATCTGTTGCATAATTCTTTTGTTTTCAATTTCATTTACTTCTGCTCTGATTTTGGTTATTTCTTTTCTTCTGCTGGGTTTGGGGTTGGAGTGTTCTTCTTTCTTCAGTTGCTTGAGATGTCCCATTAAGTTATTAACTTCCTCTCTTTCCATTTTCTTGAGGAAGGCTTGCAATGCTACAAATTTCCCTCTTAGGACTGCCTTTGCAGTGTCCCAGAGGTTCTGATAATTTGTGTCTTCTTGTTGTTTTATTCCAAAAATTTGGTGATTTCCTTCTTAATCTTGTCTATAACCCATCTATTCTCCAGCATAAGGTGGTTTAGCTTCCATATTTTTGTATGGGTATGCAGATTCCTGTTGTTATTGAGTTCAACTTTTATTCCATGATGTTCTGAGAAGATGCAAGGAATAATTTCCATTTTTTTAAATTTGCTGAGGTTAGATTTGTGGCTTAGAATGTGGTCGATTTTGGAGTATGTTCCGTGGGCTGATGAGAAGAATGTGTATTCAGTTTTGTTGGGATGAAATGTTCTACAGATGTCTGTTAAGTCCGGATGTTGAATGGTTAACCTTAAATCTAAGATTTCTTTGCTTAGCTTCTTTTTGGAGGATCTATCCAGCACTGCTAAAGGGGTGTTAAAATCTCCAACTACTGTGGAACTAGAGGAAATCAAGTTGCTCATGTCTGTTAGAGTTTCTCTTATAAATTCAGGTGCATTCTGGTTGGGTGCATAAATATTAATAATTGAAATCTCATCATATTGAGTATTATCTTTAACAAATATGAAGTGTCCGTCCATATCCTTCCTTATTTTTGGTTGGTTTAAAGCCTATTGCATCTGCGAATAGGATTGCAATGCCTGCTTTTTTCTGCTTTCCATTTGCCTGGAGTATAGATGACTATCCCTTCATCTTGAGTCTATATTTGTCTTTTAATGTAAGATGAGATTCTTGTATGCAGAGATATCTGGCTTGAGTTTTTGTATCCACTCAGCCAATCTGTGCCTCTTTAGAGGACAATTTCAACCATTCACATTAATTGAGAATATTGATATGCCTTTCGAGAGTCCGGTGAACATTTTTAATCCTTTTGTGACTCTGGAAGTTGGAATTTGATCAGAATTTTCTGGGTGGGTTTACTTTTGTGGTGGAGGATTATGCTGGTCTTTATGGAGGATAGGTCTGAGAATATCTTGGAGAGCTGATTTAGTTATGGGAAATTTCTTCAACATGTGAATGTCATTAAAGTATTTAATTTCTCCGTCATAAATGAAGCTCAGTTTAGCTGGGTACAGGATCCTGTGTTGAAAGTTATTTTGTTTTAGGATATTAAAAGTTGATGACCATCTTGTTCTAGCTTGAAAGGTTTCAGCAGAGAGATCTTCAGTTATTCTAATATTCTTCCCCTTGTAGGTGATGGTTTTCTTTTGTCTGGCTGCTTTCAGAATTTTCTCCATCATATTAACTTTAGTGAAATTGATTATGATGTGTCTAGGGGATGTCTTATTTGGGTTAAGTCATGCTGGAGTTCTGAAACTGTCTGCTGTCTGAATTTCAGAATCTCTTGGCATGTCTGGAAAGTTCTCCTTCATAATCTCATGGAGAAGAGACTCTGTGCCTTGTGAAGCCACTTCATCCCTTTCCGGGATCCCTATAAGATGAATATTGGTTTTCTTTGAATTATCCCTGAGCTCTCTGAGAGAGTGATCTGTTTTTGCCCTCTATTTCTCTTCCTCTTTGAGAGTTTGTGAGCACTGGAAAGCTTTGTCTTCAATGTCCAAAATCCTTTCTTCTGCTTACTCCATTCTGTTACTGAGGGATTCTACTGTGTTTTTCAGATCTTTGAGGGATGCAACTTCTTGTCTCAATGTGTCAAAATCTTTGGTCATTTGGTCTTTGAATTCATTGAATTCTTGAGGTATCTTTTTGGTTACTGCTTGGAGTTCTAATTCGATCTTATTTGCTATCCAGATTCTGAATTTGATTTCTGAAATCTCAGCTATTTGTTTGTGCATGTGATCTTGTGCTGTGTTTGCCTCATTGATCCTTGGGGGAGTTGATCTACTCTGGTTATTCATATTGCCAGAGTTTTTCTGTTGATTTTGCCTCATGATTGTTTTTCACCGTTGCCTCTGGCCATCCTCAGAGTTGGGGAGGTGTCTCTCCAACATTAGACCCCAGCGGTATCACTCTATTGTTGCTGGATCTTTGTAGGGAGTGACTCTGTGTAGCTCCTCTGGGGCTGCCCCAGCCAGGGAGTTCTGGTTGTGGAAGCAGCTCCGGAGTGTGACACACCCGGATCCAGCAACAGGGCGGTGGATGGTGCACACGGTTCTGTGAGTGCCTGGCATCCAGTGACTTTGGCACAGAGAGCCCAAGGTTCCAGCAGTCTCTGGCCAGGAGAAGGGCTCTGCGCAGAGGCAGGGAGGGCTCCAGAGGGCACGTGGCTACCAGAGTCCCTGGCCAGATGAGCAGGCCCGTGTGGAGGTAGGGAGGGTACAGGAGGGAGGACGTGGGGTTGTGCGGCTCCTGCAGTTCCTGGTCAGGGTGTGCGGTGGCCCGTCGGGTGCGGGTTGTGGGTCAGGGGTCACGGCACAGCTCTTATGGAGATCTGGGTGGGAGCCGATCGTGGTCTTGGCACAGCTTTTATGGAGGACCTGGCAGTATCTCAAGATTTTATACTCATCTTGATAAACCTCCCAAATTCTCTTTCCATATCTCTTTTTGCACTAGGTGATGACAACAGATATTCTTGCTTTGTTCTTGACCGTAGGTGGGAAGCATTTGCTTTTTGCCTTTAAGTATAATGTCAGCTGCAGATATTTTGTAGGTACCTGTGTTAATTTGCTAAGGCTGCCATAACAAAGTACCACAGACTGGGTGGCTTAAATAACAGAAATGTCTTTCTCACAGTTCCAGAGCCTAGAAGTCCAGGACCAAGGTATAGGCAGGTTTATTTTTTTCTGAGCCTCTTTTGTTGGCTTGCAGATGGCCTCTTTCTCTTTGTGTCTTCACTTGGTCTTTCCTCTGTGCAGGACTATCCCTGGTTTAGATCTGTCTTTTTAATGTAGGAATTTATTGCCATAAACTTCCCCTCATATAACTGCTTTTTCTGTATTCCATTGGTGTATGTATATTATGGTTCTATTTTCATTTTTCTTAAGACATTTTTAATTCCTCTTTTAATTTCTTCATTGTATCATTAGTTACTTAGGAGCATGTTGTTTACTTTCCATGTATTTGTAAAATTTCTGAAGTTCCTTCTGTTAATGTTTTCTAGTTTTATACCATTGTGATCAGAAGAAACTTGACATGATTTCAATCTTCTTAAATTTATTAAGACTTGTTTTGTTGTCTGGCATATGGTTTGTCCTTTAGAATGTTCCATGTATAATTGAGAAGAATATATATTCTCTAGCTGTCAGATGGACTCTTTTGTAAATGTCTGTTAGGTCCACTTGGTATAGAGTGCAGTTTTAATTTGATGTTTCTTTGCTAATTTTCTGTCTGGATAAGTATCCACCTTGGAAGAGGGTTGTTGAAGTCCCCTACTATTATTGTAACATGGTCTACTTCTCCTTTACGATCTAATAATATTTGCTTTATATACTTGGGAACTCCAGTATTGGGTGTGTTTACTGTCTATTTATAATTGTTATATCTTCTTGATGAATTAACTGCTTTATCCTTATAAAATGGCCTTCTTTGTCTCTTTTTTTAGTTTTTGACTTGAAGTTTATTATATCTGATATAAGTATAATGACTTCTATTCTCTTTTGTTTTTGATTTGCATGATTTCTCTTTTTCTAGCTCTTCATTTTCTGTCTAGTTGTGTCAATACAGGTAAAGTAAGTTTCTTGTAGGCAGAACATAGTTGGGTCTTGCTTTGTAAAAAATCCATTGAGCCATTGTGTATCTTTTAATTAAATAATTTAATCCAGTTATATTCAAGGTTACTATCAATAGGTGTGTATTTATTCTAGCCATTTTGTTAATTTTTTCTGGTTCTTTTGTAGATCCTTTGTTTTCTTCATTCTCTGTTGTACACCTTTGTGGCTTGGTAGCTTTTTTGTAGTGCTAAGTTTTGATTTTTTCTCCTTCTCATTTGCCTATCTGCTCTAGTATTCTTCTTTGTGGTTACCATGCGACTTGCATGAAAAAAATCTTCCATTTGTAATAGACTATTTTAAACTGCCAACAAGTTAAGTTTGATCTATTTTAAACTGATGAAAACTTAACTTTGGGGTAGACTTTTACTATCTACTCACAATTTATATTTTTGTTACCTTAATTTATATCTTTTTATACTATGTGTTTCCTAACAACTTATTGTAGTTAGTTATTGTTGACCATTTTGATTTTTAACTTTTACACTGGAGAACTGAATGATTTACATACCATCATAACGGAGTTGGAGTTTTCTGAAATTGATTATAAATTTACTTCTACTAGTGAGTTTTATACTTATATATGTTTTAATAATAGTAATTATTGTCCTTTCACTTCTGGTTGAAGTACTCTCTTAAGCAATTCTTTTAAAGTTAGTGTAGAGTAATAAATTCCATAAGCTTTTGATTGTATGAGTGAGACTTTATTTTACCTTAATTTCTGAAGGATAGGTTTGCTGGTTTAGTATCTTTATTGACATTTTGTTCCTTTCAGCATTTTGAATTATATTCAAATATTATCTTCTTATTCTGTCCTGGCCAGTAAGATTTCTGCTGAGAAATCTGCTGATAGTCTAATTGAGATTCTCTTACATGTGAGTTGATGCTTTTCTTTTGCTGTTTTAGAATTACCTCTTTGTATTTGACTTTTTGACTTTTTACAGGGTGATTATGTGCTTGAAGAAGATCTTTTTGGGTTAAATAAGTTTAGGGATATTTGAGCTTCATTGATCTGATGTCCATATCGCTCCAGCTATTATTTCATTAAATAAGATTTCTGTGCTTTCTCCATTTCCTTTTCCTTTAGTACTCCCATAATGCAAATATTTGTTTGCTTAATAGTGTCCCATAATTCCTGTAGAATTTCTTTACTTTTTAACATCTTTTTTCCTTCTTCTCTTTTCGTCTGAGTTACTTCAAAAGATCTATGTTCAAGTTTAGAAATTCTTTCTTCCTCTGAGCTGATCTATTGTTGAAGCTCTCAAATGTATTTTTTATTTCATTCATTGTATTCAGCTCCAATATTTCTATTTGGATCTTTTTCATGATAACTTTCTCTTTATTGAATTTTTTATTCAGATAATGAATTATTTTTGTGATTTCATTAAATTGTGTTTCTGTATTCTCTTGTATATTGCTGAGTTTCCTTAAGATCATTATTTTGAATTCCTTTTTGAGAATCCATAAATTTCCATTTCTTTGGGGTCAGTTATTGGAAAATTTTTGTATTTCTTTGGTTGTGTCATGTTTATTTATTTTATAATGTTTCTTATATCTTTGCATATGGTGGATTAGTTGCCTCTTCCAATTTTGTACAGTTGCTTTCACAGAGAAAGACTTTCATCTGGAGATGCATTCTGGGGTGTTGGTTGGAAAGGGTACATTGGATTTTGTCCCAGGTGGGCATAGTACTGTGGGCTTTATGCAATTTCTTCAGCTGTAATCAATGTTAGCAATGCCTGAGAATGCCTCAGTAGCTTAGGCTGCTATGGGAGCGGTTGTGACAAGGCAGATTTTTAGGGTTCTCAGTGGCAAGAGCTTTAGAGATCCTTCTGTTCTTCTTTTTCTCACAGTGGGAAGACATACCTGAGGGTATCCCTCTGGGTCTAACATGGAGTACAGGCATCCACAGGGGTGCTGTGTTCCATGGCACAGATGCTCAGAGTGGTTGTGGATCTGAGGTCTTAGAGTCAGTGTCTTGTTGAACTACTGTAGCACCCAGCCTGGATACAGGTTCATTCTTTTAGGCATGAATGGACATAGCTTTACCATCAAGCCAATGACTATGACTTGGAGACACTCCCCAGTAGCTTAAGCTCACAGGGTGAGGATGAAGCTATGACTCTGTACCTGGGTCTCAGGGCACACCACTTGTATGGCTCAAGGGGTTAAGAATGTTCCAGAGGGTCAGATGCTGGGGAACAGAATACAGCTGCAATTTGAGTTCTTAAGCCAACGGGACACAGTGGCAATGCAGGTACCAGGAGACAGTGTACCACATAGTTGGTAACTCTGGATGTGGGAGCAGAAGTGGCCTAGACTCAATGAGTTCAGGCATAGTGGCAGCAAGGACCTAGGAATTGTAGGTGGGCTGCTGTGACTTAGGCTCTAGGGAGTGAGGAACAGTACGATGTTCCAGTCAAATACCCTGGAAATGTGCCATGCCTCAACATCACCAACTCCAGAAGGCTGGCCCAGATCTATAGAGTTAAAGTGTTAAGGCTGTTTGGCCCAGAGGGCAGGTTAATATAGATCAGCCAAGGCTATGTTTTTCAGAGCAAGCAAAGGTATACACAATCTCAGGCACCAATGTTGTGGCTGTTCTTCTGGACCAAAGCTCTGTTTCCCCAGGGGTAGAGTGCCAGGCTAATTTGCATACCAAGGAGACAGGTGGTTGGTCTACTGGCTCAGCTGCAGTTTCTCGGGCTGGTTCACTTGCTGAAAGGGCACACAGTTGGTCTCCTGGCTCAGGCTTGACTTACCTGTTCTTTGGTGGGTGGAGCATCATATGGACTAGGGTGACAGGGTCACAGCTATTCTACTGAGCCTAGGCTCTGAGTAGTCAGGGTTGGGGTCCAAAAGCCCCTGGCGTGGCTCCTGTTGATTCCCTGTTCCTACCTAAAGAACTGATTATTTAAATAATCATTAAACCTAAAAAAGTGAGGTGTCTCAAACTAAGAATGAGCTAAAATAGATAATAATAGTAATGAGACATATTTATTCACTGCTAACTAAATTCCAGGCATTATTCTAAACTCTTTAAGGATATTAACTTATTTAATCCCCACAAAAATTCTGTGAGGTAGGTAACTGCCATTATTTACATTTTGAAGAAAAGGAAACTAAAGCACAGAGAAGTTAAATGCATTTTCCAGGGTCACACAGCTTTTAAAAGAAAGAGCCAGGACTCAAATGTATATAGTTTAGATACAAAGCCTGCACTCTCCCCGGAACATTTCCTTCTTGGCCATTATGTCATATTATGGTCAAATCCTTGGGAGAGAAGAGAATCTTTGGAGAAATCTGAATTTCTTTTCTGGACCTAAAACTCTTCTGTTTTTAAGTTAGTAAACAGGAACAGGAGACCTTGCACCTCCCTTGCCTGACTCTGATATAACCATGAGGCAGTGAGACTAGAGCTGGGTTATCCAGACTTTTGAGAGGGGGAGGTGGGAGTGGGAATGAGGGGCTTGAAGAGGGAGCTGTTGAGTGGTAAAGAACAGAGACCACATCTCCTGATCACTGATGACAGAAGTTACTGGAAGTTATATTATGATCATTAGGGAAAAAAGTGTTGTTCTGTGGGCAGGTGTTCTGCAGGTGATATGGAATGTGGGAAAAGGAAAAAGAGAAAAGAGCTAAAGAAGGAAGACAGGCTGGAAGAAAGGGGAGAAAGATAAGCAGGGATGGGGGAGGGTGGGGGGAAGGGAGGAAGATAAAAGAAGGGAGGGATGAGGAGAGAAAGAGAAAAGGAGGGTAGATGGTAAGAAGGGGGGAGGCCATGAAGGATGGGGGTGGCATATGTCAGGGAAAGCTCTGGGCAGGGTGAGGATTTGCTGCTCTGTACTGATCTCTGCTGCGTTCTCTCCTAGCTCCACTCTGTGAACCCACCGGTGAGTTGCACTTCCCTTTCTTCTTCATGGTCTGTGGGTACCTTATCATTTGGGTCAGCACAGGAGGCCTGTGGATGGCTGTCTGAGCAGCCAGTGTCTGTCCAAGACACAGCAGGTGGTAGCTGCTGAGGTGCATAAACATTGGGGCTCTGCCTGGTCTGCTCTAGGCTCAGCCACTTGTGCACCTGACACGCACCTGCTCAGGGAAGTGAGCCAGTCTCCCTCTGACCTTCTTGAGAGCACAGTCTCATTTCTGAGAAGTCCCAATGTAGGGATGGAGATGCCATCTGCACAAGGAAGGCAGAGGGCACCAAAGGCTTGTGTTAGAAGAATCTCTGTCCTTTAAACCACAACGTCTCAGAGTCCCCTGTGCCCTGCAGCTGGGAGTCCCACCAGGGGCTGTGGAGGAAGTGCTGAAATCACACATCTGTAGAGAGCAACATTGCAGCCTGTCCTCAGGCCATGTGCAGAGTGAAGTAGCCTATCTACCTCCTTCCTATTTTTAGCTCCACACTGCAGCCACAAAGGTCACCCCCGCTTGTTTTCTCTCTCAGACCCTGGTTTACGCAAATGCATTTCATTGCTCTGATCCTGATTCAGTCCTACCTTTACAAGAGGAGGAGAGGACATTTCCCTCCCTTCAGAGAAAATCTTTCTCTAAAGCAAAATGTAATCTTATATGTGTGAGAACTGATCTCCTGCATAAAAAGTACTAACCAGGGGTTAAAAGAGATTGTCCTGCCACCTCAAGAACACAGGCTACAAGTGCAACTAGGGAACATGGGCTCTATGGATCCTGGGATCAGAGAGACAGCCCGGCCTCCTGGGCTCCTCCCCAGATGTTTGACCAAGTCAAACTCATTCCTGTTATGCCTTGTGTGTCTCGTGCCCAATCCCACCTTTACGCCTAAGTTCAAGTGCCCAATCCTAGCCTACGCAAAAATCCAAAGTCAAATCAAAGATGAGGAAACAAAGTTTCTGCCACCAGATGTTTTCCAGGGAGCCTTTGGTATCTGAGAATTACTCAAAATTAACTCTGAGTTGCAAGACTGAGCCCTAGAACCTTACTATCAGCCCTGTCCGGTTTTCTACTTCACCTCTACCCCGCACCATTGAGAGGAGTGGGTTTCAGGAGCCTCTGCTCAGCATCCAAAGCTGGGCTGCTGCTCACTTTTCTGGGGACCACAGTTTTCCATGGAAAGAAAGTGACTCTAACATGCAGGCTATTCCATGTCCCAGGACAAAGCAAACATTCTGGTACCAGGGATGGAGCTGATGTTTCAAAATTTCCAGGGAGAAGTATTCCAGTAGAAAGACTTGGCAGTCACAGATGCTGGGATTAGGAATCATACCAGGCAATCCAGAGCACTTGTTCCTGTGAGAGAAATAGGCTTCTTTTATGGAAATTATTAAAAATTTCCACAAGGCAAAGGATCTGAGGGTTGGATAAACAAATGCCCGAAAAGTCAATCCTATCAAGGATTGTGACATTTTCCATGGGCAGCCACTAGTGGGGAGACGAGGACAGCAGTGAGATGAGAATGCAACTTTAACCACCTTTACTCATCCAGAAAAAGGTCCCTAAGACTCCAAAGGGCTCCTTCCCTGAGGCCTCAGATATGGATTAAATTTGCTCCTCATATCATGGCTTCCACAGAGGTTTCTCTAGGAGCCCCAGATCAAGGTAGCTGGGCTGTGTGGATGGGGGGTACAGGCAAGTGCACCCCTTTTCACTTAATACCCTCCCCCAAATACAGATGGGGATATTTCCAGGCAAGTGCACCCCTTTTCTTCCTTCAATAAAAATAGAGACAGGACAGAGACAGCAAGGAGGGGATAGAGTTCCTCCCTGTCTCTCCCTGATGGACTGATCTTTCAGGGCCCATATTGTGTCTTTAAAAGAGGTAGTATGATTCTAAGATGTCAGAGCAAAGGGCACAGAAAGAAATCACCAATATGACTTCCAACAAGGATGAAAGAAATGTATCTACTTTCCCAAAAACTTCAGGCTTCATCACTTTCAATGCCAGCTTGCAACATGTTCAATATTACTGTGCTGACAACAAGAAAGGTGTTAAAACTCATAGTTAGAAATTTCAAACAAGAATAAGACACAAGTCAAAGGTAAAGGCTAACCTCCAGCTGGAGATGCTGCTGCCCAGGGGCAGGAAATGCCAGGGTGAGCAAGGTGAGTTCATGGCAAAGGACAGCTGCTGGGCACTGGTGTGACATGAGGGTGGCTATGACATGAGGGTGGCTGTTTCTTAGAGTCTGGTTTGCTAGTGCTGTGACACAGAGCACCTCTCACCAGGAACCCTGAACCCCATTGCCCCGCAATGATGTTTATTCCTCTCTCTAGAGCTGTTTCTGATAGCCAGCCCCCGACAGCCCACAGAGGAAAGCCCGGTGACACTGACCTGTAAGACTCAGTCTCCTCCACAGTCATCAGCTGCTCAGCCCCAGTTCCGCTTCTTCAGAGATGCCCAGCCCCTAAGTCTTGGCTGGAGCAGCTCCTGGGAGCTTCAGATCCCTGCTGTGCAGAAGGAAGACTCGGGGTCCTACTGGTGCGAGGCACAGAAAGTGGTGCACAAGGTCTTACGAAGCCCGAGATTCCAGATGAACGTGCAGAGTGAGTGCCAGAGTCTGTTGGGTGGGCTGGAGAGGGCAGTGGCAAGAGGCTGGTCCTAACATCTATTAGGGTCTACATCTGGGAGAGTGGGGGCCATTTGAGAGCTATGCCCGAGTTTCTCTCATGTCAGGTCCCTTAAGGGATCTTCCCTTATTCTTTCTGCTTCTGTTGAGGGAAAGAGTATTTAGGAAATGCTTGCTGTGTGTCTGCACTGGGCTGAAGGGTGTGGGGGACACAGCTGCATGACACTCAGTTCCTGGCTACAAGAAGTTGGTGCCCACTGAACAAGCAGGTGACATGTGCGGGGCTGCGCCACATCAATAATATAGAACAGGCTTCTGGAGCTGGGCTTGTGGAAAGGAAGTTGGAGCTTGATTTCAAAAGATGGAAAGAAAAGAGTGTTTTGTGATTTTTGAACCACATTATCCCACGTCAGGGTTGACACTCCCATTCTCAGATGAAGCAGCATCTATGTTTCATGAAGCCAATATCTAATATATGCAGAAGGCTGGGCCTTCCAGACTGGCTAAAATGTCAGCCCTGGTGACACCTGACCACCACGACATATACTGAGCACTTCACGTGTGGCAGGCCCGGTCTAAGTCTTCACACTTGTCATATAACTGAACGTCACAACTGCAGGAGATAGCCGTCCTTACCTTCTCCATGTCACAGATGGGAAATTGAGTCTCAAAAAAGTTAGGAAATTTGATCAAGCAGGTACAGCAAGTAAGAGATTTGGAACCAGCATTCTCTCAAGGCAGTGTGAGCTACAAGCTGGAGCTGAGATCACTTCACTATCATGCCTGGAAAGATGAAAGTGTGAGAGGTCAGGGTAATGGGAGTCACATTGTACCAGGGACAGAGGTGATGCCACACTCTCCATGGTAATATTGAGTCTTTCATATCCCTCCACCATCACCCAACCAGTGCTGCCTCTAAATCAAAAGAACCCCCCACCCCTCGTTAAACTATATAATCATTAGCTTTACTCACAGGCTTTGCTTTCAGGACTGTCACACCCACTCCCTGTCCCCAAAACTTTCCCTACTCAGGCCCTCCCACGTCATCTTGTGTCCACACAGGAGTCCCCATCTCTGATGTGAGCTTGGTGACCCAACCCCTGGGAGGACAACTGGCAGAGGGAGACAAGTTGGTCTTCATCTGCTCTGTCGATAAGGGCACAGGAAACATCACCTTCCTCTGGTACAAAGGGACCCTGGGTTTAAATCTGGAAACAAAGACCCGTCATTCACTGACAGCAGAATTTGAGATCCCAGTGGTGAGAAAGAGTGACGCTGATCAATATTATTGTGCAGCTGACAATGGCTATGGTCCGAAGCTCAGTGGACTGGTGAGCATCACTGTCAGAAGTAAGTGCCACTACCCTCGGCTCAGCCAGCAGGTCTCACATGGGGCTCCACATTTTGGAGGGCATACTGAGGAAGTTCATGGGGGCTGAGCCTCAGGGGGGCAGGGATATGACTTTGTCACGTGGTCAGAGACCCTGTCTGACCGTCCACTATGTATGTCAGTTCCAGTGTCTCGCCCCATCCTCACCATCAGGGTGCCCGGGGCCCAGGCCATGGTGGGGGACAACGTGGAGCTTTTCTGTGAGGCCCCTAGAGGCTCTCCCCCAATCCTGTACCAGTTTTATCAAGAGAATGTCATTCTGGGGAGCAGCTCTGCCCCCTCTGGAGGAGGAGCATCCTTCAACTTCTCTGGGACCGCAGAACGTACTGGAAACTACTCCTGTGAGGCTGACAATGGTCTGGGGGCCCAGCACAGCACCGTAGTGACACTAAACTTTACAGGTATAACTGAGGCTCTGAATTTTTCTTGATCAGCTTCTCCCTCCCAGCATCCTAAGAGAGTTTCCCTGTTGCCACATGCTTCGGATGCCTTCCTACCAAATATGGGGCTTCTGTGGGTGGCACTGCCAGGGACGATCGATGTATTGGAAGGGCTTGGAGGACACGAAGGTGGGCTGCCTTTATTCTCTTTTCATCAGTGTGATTAAGTTGCATGTTCCTAGACAAATAAGTAAGTGCCCTCTTGGAAGAGCAGTCCTTGGGCACAACCCACATCCAAGATGTCTGCTCTCCAAACCCTCAGCCCTTCCTCTGAGCAGCTCACACATACATCTCTCCTCCAGTGCCTATCCAGGACGCAAGAGATCCTCTGACATCAGGAGTCGTTGGAGGGCTGCTTGGCATCCTGGGCCTTGTCATGGTTGCCCTATTATTTTGCTACTGGCTCAAGAGAAAAATAGGTTAGTATTTATAGAGAGCAATACTTTGTTACCGTGACCTTTGCTTTCACTGACATGGGCCAGATTTGTGACAGGTACATTGCAAAAGATGAATTTGTGCTGTTAGCCACCTTGCCTAAGAAGCAGCTCACATCCTCAGCAGTGGGAACAGGACCTATTAAAGTAGTGGGAAGTTTTCCATCCACCCTGTGTTATTAGTTAAGGTTCAGCTGACATTTTGTACTTCTGTGATTTAATTTTGATATGAAAATGCAACTACATTTAAAATAATCAGTAGGTCACTTAGAAGAGAAATACAGCAGCAACTCCAGCTGCGCTGCCGTCTCCCAGCTCTGGAGTCCGTGTGTCAGGCCTCGCTCACCAGAGAGTCCTGTCACATGTTTTCCCTCCTCTCTGCACTGCTCATTCACACATCCATGCGTTCTGCTCTCTGCTGGATCTTTAATTCTCTGCTGAAGTGTCATTTTCTCCAAGAGACTGCTCCTGGCAACATAGCCCACAATGGTTCTGCACGTTATTTGACTTCACGCTGTATCACAGTTAGTAATTACGTGTTTACTCATATGTTCAACCTCAGTCTCCTTCACTCAGCAAGTTGAATTGAAGATAAGGCAACAGAGGATGGTGTGAGATAGATTCACATTTAGATTCTAAGCATTTCTGGCATCCTTGGACATCTCCCCCTACCTGTAATATGGCTGTATCAGCAACTGCCTCTGAGGATTTTTGTCGTGCTAAGATTGGGCTGTGTGAGGGCTCAGCAACTCGGGTTCAAGTTCTAGATCTGGTACTAATTGGCTTTCAGAAGTTCACTTCATTCTTCTGGACCCGAGTCACCTCATGTCTGAAAAGAACAAACAGTTGGTACCCGACTGGAAGAGTGGGGGCCGTTTGAGAGCTATGGGGGCCCACTGGGTACACAGTGGCACCTGTGCCAGGCATCCGAGCATGAGGCACATCCCCGCACAGGGGCTGTGTGGAGGTACCGAGGAGGCTTCTCCACTGACATGTGTTCATTTGTTTGGCTTGCAGGAAGGCTTTCAGCTACGGATCCACACAGGTGAGGCCTTTGCTTTCTCCTTATGTGCCGATAAAGCAGAGAAATTTATTTTTAAAAATTAAAATTG
This sequence comes from Nycticebus coucang, assembly GCF_027406575.1. Lineage (NCBI taxonomy): Eukaryota > Metazoa > Chordata > Mammalia > Primates > Lorisidae > Nycticebus > Nycticebus coucang. Next base: position 103,232,598 of record NC_069789.1, read on the forward strand.
TTCTCTCAGGAGCTTTATTTCTGCCTTATCAGACCCCCAAACTCACTGCCACATCCTCCCACTGGCAGCACTGAACATTCTCGTTACCCCACTTCTTTCAGATGTCACATATTTAACCAATTACTTTCAATCCTTTCATTATTCTTCCTACCGATCCCCTTAAATACATCTGCAGAATAAGAAAGTTGCTTTGATTTGACCCTAACTCATGCATTCTTTCAGTCAACCAATCTCTGAGAGTCTGAAGGCTTTCTGATGAGTGCTGGAAGGAGCCTGAGCATCTTATTAAAGTATTTTAGGGTAAATAAGATGCATACACGTTTCTGGGACACAAGACAGACGGTGATAAACATACGGAGCAGATCGTTAATGAAATCCTTTAGAAGTTTAGAGGAAGAAAAGATGGAAAGAATACTTCCATGTAGGGTTACCAATGTTCAGTTCCTCTAGTTCATAGGGTGTTATTTATCCACCAATAAGCAGAGACTGTCTCCAAACCTGGGTGGCGCTCTTTCAGTGCTGCTGTGCTTATGCACGGCGGCTTTCTTCCGCCCCTTGCTCAAGTTGCTTGTTATGCCCAGACACCTGCCTTTCACCTGTGGTGAATTAATATTTCTTTCTTAACTATTTACAGAGCACCTGTTCTGGGTGTGTGTCGTACCACAGCAAACCCGTCAGATAAGGAAGGACCTCACACTTGTCCTTAGGAGCACACACTTTAGTGCATGCCCAGCAGAGCCCCGCTCGCCCCTGGACGGGGCGTGGCTTGTCCCACACCACTGTGCCTTCAGTCTCTGATTTGCCGGTACATTTGTATTCTGCTCGGGACCCTCTTCAGTGTCTTTTTTTTTTTTTAATTTTTTCCTTTTTTTTTAAATTGTTAAATCATAGCTGTGTACATTAATGCGATCATGGGGCACCATTCCCTGTTTTTATAGACCCTCTTCAGTGTCTTACTCAAAATCTCAAATAGCAATGTCTGGGGTGTCTGGGATGTGGTCCCAGACACACAGCACGCGTCTCTGTGTTTGCAGGACCCTTCCCAGCCCTGCACCACCAGAACTCGCCTACCTCAACTCGCCTGACCCCAGGCAATTACAGTGTACCTACGAAAACGGTGAGGCTTCCCAGATGACCCGGGCTGGAGTGGAGAGAGCAAGGCCGGGAGGGAGCCCTGGAGTGACACCTGCTCGCCAAGCCTGACCCTGGCTGGGCTCCAGCCTCCTCTGCCAATGAATGACCCACCTGTCTTTGGGGCTGTGACAGGCGGTAGGCATGGAGCAAGCTGAAAGGCAGGAATGACAGGCTGTGACTTGATGTCTCCTTTCTTTTTTCTTTTAGTGGATGCTGTGAGTGGGGATGAGATTTATTCCTTGGCATACAGTATGCACCCAGAACAGGAACCAGCTGCAGGTGAGACGGGGGAGTAAATTTGTCTCTGAGTTTTATCTCTCCTGGAACGAGGACACTCAGTGGCCAGGCATGGCAGATGGCAGCTGCTTCTGCCCTCGCAGCTGTGAGCAGTACTATGTCCGTGTGGAGCTGCCTTGAGTGCCAATGTGAACTTGGCCTACATTGTGCCTCCCCGCACCGCTGCATGGCAGCATCAGACATGGTGGCTTCTGCCTGCTATCTTGGACCAGTGCCCCATACTCTTTGCAGGTCCCTATTACAGTGACCCAGTTGGTGCTGTTGTCCCATCCTGCACATGGTAGCCCAGAAAAGCCGAGACCCCTCTAGCATGGGACCCTCCTGGTGTTACCCTTTTACCCGCAGCTGTCGATTTTCCTCCAGATACTAAACGAATCATCTTTGCTATAAACAGAAAAGTGACACAGAAAATATTAGCAGAAATCAATCCATGGGAAATAGATGGGGGAGGAAGAAGTCTTTGTTAACACGAGTTTAGTAAAGGATGTTAAATGTGTGTAGAATCTCATAGCACTTACCTTTCTCCACAGCAGCACCCCCAACAACACGTGTGGAGAATAAGGTAAGAGTCCCTCCCATTCTTTCTCTCCTTTCTCTGGTGACTGGTTCTTAAAATTCTTAAAATATAGCCATGTGCTAAGAGCAAAAAACCCACAGTCTGCCTCCTCCCTGTTGCCCAAGACAATGGAGGTAAAAATGTTCCCTTATAACAGTAAGGTGTCATTGCACGAGGACATTTCGAAGGTTTCCATGTACATTCACTACAAGTGGGCATGTGGATGCTCTGTAGTCAAAAAATTCTATTTATTTGAAGATCTATATCCTAAATACTGTCGAACCAAACATTCATCACTTTGTGCTATAAGGTTAACTAAATAAATACACAGCACACTAAATTAGTATTGAATAAAACTAAGCTAATAGTGATTCATGCCATTAAAAATCAGTAATCTATAAACTCTGAATATCTCAAGATATTATTGATGTTACACAAAAGTACTTTTTGCAACCGAATTCCAACTGTGTGCATGTGTGCAAAGACTATAGGTGCTAAAAGAAAAAAAGATTGTAGGTTAAAACTCCAGTGACATACTAAATTTAGTTCATGAATATAAAATTCTGACAACCTTAAAAAAAATAGCAGCCCATGGGACTGCCTAAAAATGGCCCCTGAGAATGGGAGAAGGTCTTGTATGTTGAGATCAGTCTGCAGCTCCTCAGGAACACATTTGTAGCCTGCTGGTGAAGTGCAGGCCCTCTGACCTTGCCAGGTCACAGGCGTCCAAGAGGCCCTAGTCCATGTGCTGTGCGGTACCCTGACAGGACACATCTAGGCCCACTGGGGAAGAGGACCAGTGGAAGGCATGCTCTACTTGCTTTCCCTGCCCTAACCCCACCATGTACCTTTGCTTCCAGGACTCCTTGGACATCTACTCTAGACTGAGGAAGACAAAAACTATGGATGTGGACTATGAAGACGCTATGTGAAGTTATGGGAGATTGGGGGCTTTGAAAACCATCTTGGACCCCCAGCCTCGCACTCCATGTGTTCTACAGAGATTCTGGAAATCAGTTTCCAGTCACATCTCCCAGGTGCTATTCTCCACAAGCCTATTCCAATATCTGCTGAGAAGTGATGTTGACACAGTCCTGAAGAAAGCAGCCAGAAGAACCAGCATGGGCAAAGGAGTGGGAAAGATTGTGTAATCTGAACCCAATTCCTGCTGGCTCTTACATCTTTTCATGAGAGGAAACAGGATGGGATAATGTTGTACTCATTTGCCACCTGTAAGAAAGACTCGGACCCCACTTCAGGTATAAATCAGATGGTGATTTATCACACCTGTGCAGGCAGGCCACCGCCCAAAGGCAAATGGCCACGAAGAGAAAAGCAGGCTGTCTTTTATACCCGTTTTGTGCTACGTGGCAAGCTAAGCAAAAAACAGAAGCAGAACGTGGCCGGTTAGCTCAGGGGTGGGGTTACAGTTAGGGGGCTACAGCGTAGCAACTGCATGGCAGCTGGCATGGGGACAAACTTGGCTTGGGAAGTTTTGCTTGAATAAGCTTTTCACCATTGTTTAGCCTTGCTAGGGGTTTGGGGTTCTACCATTGTTTTACCTGTTGCCAGGAGTTCTTGGGAACTCAGGGAACTTCCTTGTACTGAAATCTGTGGGGGGGGGGCAGTTTGAGACATGCGGGGACTCAGGCTGAGACAGTTAGGGGCCTTTAGGGGTCCTTTTGCTGGGTAATAACAATAAAAGAAATCGAGGTGCTGAGGTGGAGGGACAATGAAGCTTACAGCACATGAACCCAATGTGGCTACTTTGCAGGACTGTTTCACAGAGAGAGTTGTGTCCATTATTTTGTACAGGTGTTTTCTCTGCCCAGATAGCACAAAACCCCAGTCCTCCCACTGAAATGGATCATCCTCTTTCCACCTAAAATATGAGATCCAGTTTATTTTGAGTCACTGCTATGAAATGAGAGTTCAAACAAAGTTGCATAAAAATTCACAGTGATTACACCCAATTTTTGTGACGTTTTGTGTACATAGGCCAATCTAACAGCCACTCTATTTATTAGTCTTTATAAGTTTCACCAGTCAAAATTGTATATTTCTTGTAGCCTCTAGAGGTTTTATGAATACTCTATTTCTTCTTTTGTTCACAAACTTTTGAAAACTTAGTAATATGGTTTGAAGTCTGGATTTTAATTTTAAAAAAATCACATATTCACTCATAAATTAAAACAACTTAAAGGTATATAAAAAGTTAAAGTCTTTCTGATAAGCTAACTATTGTTAAAAATTTAAGCATGTAGTTCTCTAGCTATTTTTCTGTTTCTGTATAAACACTTATACATACATATAAGTATATATTTAGAAGTATATCCATTTAATAAGCCATCATGAAATGTTTTCAAAGCTGTGTATAAATCTATTATACTATTTTAAAATGCTGCATAGTATTCTGTTGTATAGATCAATCATTTGTCCTTTTAAAATATACAGCACATAAAATTGATCATTTTAAACATTTCAAGTGTACAATTGAGTGGTATAAAACAGTATCATAATATTATTTTAATCCCTTTCACCACTGATGGACATTAAGGTATTTTCCAAAAATTTTATATTATAAAAACAAGAGTCAAACAAATGTCTTTGTAAAAGACAACTTGTGTTTTTCTTTTTTTTCTTTTTTTTTAATTGTTGGGGATTCATTGAGGGTACAATAAGCCAGGTTACACTGATTGCAATTGTTAGGTAAAGTCCCTCTTGCAATCATGTCTTGCCCCTATAAATTGTGACACACACCAAGGCCCCACCCACCTCCCTCCTTCCCTCTTTCTGTCCCCCCCCATAACCATAATTGTCATTAATTGTCCTCATATCAAAATTGAGTACATAGGATTCATGCTTCTCCATTCTTGTGATGCTTCACTAAGAATAATGTCTTCCACGTCCATCCAGGTTAATACAGAGGATGTAAAGTCTCCATTTTTTTTAATGGCTGAATAGTATTCCATGGTATACATATACCACAGCTTGTTAATCCATTCCTGGGTTGGTGGGCATTTAGGCTGTTTCCACATTTTGGCGATTGTAAATTGAGCTGCAATAAACAGTCTAGTACAAGTGTCCTTGTGATAAAAGGATTTCTTTCCTTCTGGGTAGATGCCCAGTAATAGGATTGCAGGATCAAATGGGAGGTCTAGCTTGAGTGCTTTGAGGTTTCTCCATACTTCCTTCCAGAAAGGTTGTACTAGTTTGCAGTCCCACCAGCAGTGTAAAAGTGTTCCCTTCTCTCCACATCCACGCCAGCATCTGCAGTTTTGAGATTTTGTGATGTGGGCCATTCTCACTGGGGTTAGATGATATCTCAGGGTTGTTTTGATTTTCATTTCTCTAATATATAGAGATGATGAACATTTTTTCATGTGTTTGTTAGCCATTCATCTGTCATCTTTAGAGAAAGTTCTATTCATGTCTCTTGCCCATTGATATAAGGGATTGTTGGCTTTCAACTTGTGTTTTTCTTATAGCTTCAGGGAGGTTCTGTCTGCCCAGTGGTAAGGGTGGGGACTCAGCAAACGAAGTCTTGGGGTCCAGGCACAACTCTGGATTATTGGGGGTTGAGTCACAGGCCTAGTAGGGGCCCTGGAGCTACAAGGGAAGAGCCTCAGACTTAGGCACAGTGAGAACTTCAGAGCTTGGCTCTGGGGATTTCAGGGACAGAGCCACCATATGGGGTGCTGTTCTGCCAACATGGGGACTGCTGATGCCCAGTCCCACAGGCGGAGGTTTCTCTGATCAGCCCAGGGTTCATGCAGGCAGCCCAGAGCTGCAGATTGGCCAAGGTTTACCCCCCACAGCTAGGACCCACTGAGGCAGTCTCGTGAGGCTTTCCAAGTGATGCCTGTGAAATCTGAGGCTCCTCTGTTCAGCTTCTGCGCTGGGAAGGAAGTGTGCTCAGCTCCCAGTCACAGAGCTCAACATGGGGGAACGTCATTCCTTCTCTGGCCTGGCCTGCGATGATGCTGAGGTCACTGCTGGAAGCTGGGCCCTGAGCACCACAGCGTCAGGACGTCATCAGCTACAGAAGCCTGGGATTGGCAGGCGCCAGATCTCTGCAGCATCTGCTCTCCCGTGAAACGTCTTTACACAGACGGAGCAGCTCCCTACTCAGCCCAGAGGTCCACCATGGCAGAGGGGGAACTCTCCCAGAAAGAGCTGCCCATAACTTTAGTTTCTCTCCTAATAGACAGTGTCCCCTAGGTTGCGTCGCTGGGGATTCTCAGCAATGTGAATCCTAACTAGATCCTCCAGTTTCCTCTCTGAGACGGTGGTGGTGCTTGAGATAAGAAAGACCAGCTTGAGCCAGAGTGAGACCTCGTCTCTAAAAATAGCCAGGCATTGTGGAGGGCAGCTGTAGTCCCAGCTACTTGGGAGGCTGAGGCAAAAGAATTGCTTGAGCCCAGGAGTTTGAGGTGAGCTGTGATGCCACAGCACTCTACCCAGGGCGACATAATGAGACTGTAACAACAACAACAACAAAAGAATCAGTCCTCCGCCCTGAGTGGTAGACGCCATAGATCATTGCCTGGGAAGAGCCAACTGCCCAGATGTCCTGCTGTGCCCCTGGGAAGCTCTCTCTAGTCACTCAGTAGAACAGTTGAAAGCCCAGGGGCCCTTTAGCCCCAGGGGGTTTCTTGATCCTGGCAGCAGGGGTGGGTGGAGGCGTAAGCTGGACGCGGTCAGGCCGAGCTGGTGTAGGCTGGCGGAGGTCGCTTTCCTGCCTCTCTCGAAGCCGCTGGGAGGAGGGTCAAGGTGGAGCTGCAGACTCGGAGGGACGCCGTGGGGCAGGGCCTGCGAGCTTGGACGTCCCTGGAGGGCGGGGGGACCCGCCCTGTTCCTACTGTGTAGCTTCCCTGCTGGGAAAATGCGAGCTCTCCCAGACCCCCAGCGTCTTGGACCCCCACATTATTCTCTGGTCAGTCCTGTCCACGTGGCTTCATAGCCACCGAATCCAGCTCCCACTTCTGTGTCCCCAGCAACCCGTCCGAGTCGGGGAGCCGTGGGATCCGGCCTGCGTGCAGGACCCGCTGGCTCGCACCTTCCTAAAATGCCAGCAGGCAGGGAGCTCCCAGGTGGGGTCCCCTGGGTCCCCTGCAGGTCCCCGAGGGGAAAGGCGAAGAAACGCTGGCCTTTCCAAAGTTTTGGTGGCGGGTAGGACTGCCGGCGGGGAAGAGCCGAGCTACTGCAGTGTCCTCTCAAACTGCCCTCCTGACTGCAAGGGTTGGGAGGGCAGGTGGGGGGTGTTCTGCATGAGAGACAGCGGCTCTCAGCCTCTCGGTCACCCTCCTTGCAGGGGAACCCCACGTGAAGCGTCCAGCCCTGAGCTCACCCAAGTTCTCACTATCCGTGCTGGTAGCGGGCTGGTAGCCAAGGAGTGTGGGAGGGAGAGGCGGGCCCTTCTGACTCCTTCAGTGGTCTCCAGGCTTCTGGGTTTGATTCTCGCTGATGCCTTTTTCCCTTTATCTCTTCTTCCTTCCCTGGCTTCACAGTTCTCTGTGAGGTCCAGTCCCTGCAGGCTCCTGCTGTCTGTGACCTGCACCTGAGCTGTCTCCTCGGAAACCCACCCTCCCTCCAGCTGGGCCAGCCAGGAGCTGCCTCTATCTCCTGTGCATACTTGGAATGTTCTTCTTAATGGCCTTGCTTTCTTATTTCCTGCTATGTTTGCATTTCCTGCCTTGGGTTTCAGTCTCTGGCCCATGGAAAATTTTACTATTATTTTTAGGACAAACATGGCTTTTTATATTTTATATTGTCTCTGCCACTGGTATGGATTTGGAGCTCAGGTGTTGCAGGAAGACAAGGCCCAACAGAGAAAAAGAGCACCCAAACACCACTTTTATAAGAGGAAGGGCTTTATTCACCAGCCGGGAGCTTACGGCATAGAATTCCAAATGGCTGCGCTCCCGGGCTGCCTTGGTCTTTTTCTTCTTATTGACAGTCAAAACATTCCACCCCACAGGTACCCTTCTCATTGGCCAGTTTGAATCAAGTGGGAGATGCTATTCCCACCCCTAACAGAACTACAGGATTTCACAGAATTTGGAAATTTCCAAGTTTCAGGAAGTTAAGTTGACAAATTCCCAAGAGCTGAGTCCCTGTGGAGAGGACCCTGCATGTATATCCTTGTGGTCTCCTTGAGAAGACCTGTTCTTCTAGACCTCACCCTTCTCAGGTATCCTCTCTTATTCCCCCCTTTTGAGACTCCAATATATTTTAATCTGGGGTCTCAATATCAGCTTGTTTCTGCAGGTGCCAATATTAATTACTTTTTAGCACTGAGGTTTTAGGGACTGTGACTCTTCTTGGGTTCTCTACTCAGGCCTTAATAATACCATGGTGGTGGGCTAATATACATACAAGTTTTTACTTTTCCCTGTGACATTTCCCCCCTTTTCCCAAAGTTCAAAGTCCAACTAGGACAAGTCCCTTGACCAGTTTCCTCAGGCTTCAGCTGTGCATTGACCAGCCAGCTCCCAGTATGTGGCTGGAGCAGGGCATGTTGATTGTCTTAAAAGTTACCTTTACTTTCCAAAGGCCAGTGAAGCCCTGTTCAGCCATCTATGATGACTCCAGGTGAGGGTTCTTTTCACCTTCACTGCTGTGTGTGGTCAGAATGATGGTGTAAAGTCCTTGGTTTCAGGGGGACCAGGTTCTGATTCCAGTCCTAGACTTGGTCTCCTTGATCTGGAAGTCCTCAAAGGGCGTTGCTCCATACGACTGGATTTGTGGGGGTACCGCTGGTTCTTGGCACACGTTGAACTGGCTGCAGGTGACACACTGTAGACTGACAGTTTTGGCCAGGGCTGCCAGGTGGGAGATGTAGAAGTATTGGCCCAGCAACTTCATCAAATACTCTTGTCACCATGGTGGCTCCTAGAATATGGGGGACTGCTACTCATCCATCTAGCATCTTTATCAATCCTCCCTCTGTTTCCTGGCTCCCCTCTGCTACCAACCATTCCTTCTCCTCCTGGGAGTAGATAGGGGTGAGCTCCAGGACCCATGGGATGAAGGGAGCCACTCGCAACACCTGGTACGGTTGGGATGCAGTCCTTTTGGCTTCAGTATCGACTCTGGTGTTCCCCTTAGCAATGGTGGAAGCATCTCTTTGATGTCCACAACAGTGCATAACTGCTGCTACCTTCTGGAGTTTCCGTACTGCCTCTAGTAACTGAAGTTATCTCCTGCTGATACTTAATGTCTTTTTTTCCAGAATGTAATAGTCCCTTCTCCTTGTACAATGTCCCACATACTTGGAGAGTCAGAAAAGCATACTTAGAGTCAGTGTAAATATTTACACTTTTTCTTTGGCTTAATTCTAAGGCTCGGGTCAAGGCAATTAACTCAGCCTTCTGAGATGTGCCTTGCGGTAGAGGCTTAGTCTCCACAGTCTCTGTTAAGGTGACCACTGCATACTCAGCCCGCCACTAACCTTGTGCTGTCACATAACTGCTTCCATCTACATACAAGTCCCAGTCTGCATCTGTCCAGGGCTGGTCACACAAGTCAGGTCTGCTAGAGTATACATTATCTATAACTTCCGTACAGTCATGCTCAGTCTCTCTTCCACTGACTGGAAGGAGTGTGGCTTGGTTCAGAGTGTTGCATTAGAAAGCCAAAAATGTCCCTTAGTGTCCATTAAATTGACCACAGAGTGCGGTACTTTCACTCTGAGATCCTGCCCTAGAGTCAGCTTATTAGCTTCATGCACAAGGAGAGCAGTAGCAGCTAGAGCCCGTAAGCAGGGTGGCCATCCTTTTACCACTCCATACAACTGCTTAGAGAGGTAAGCTACAGGCCTTGGCCAGGACCCAACCAGCTGGATTAACACACTCACAGCCATTTTATCTCTCTCTGAGACATACAGAGTAAAGGGCTTGGTCAAGTCTGGCAGTCCCAATGCAGTGCAGCCATTAGCCTCATCTTTAGCTGGGAGAAGGCATGTTCCTGTTCTCCCCACTCCAAGGGCTATCCCTCCTCTCCTTCAGTTGCCTCATACAAGGGCTTAGCTAAGACGGCAAAGTTGGGGATCCAAAGATGACAGAAGCCAACTGGGCCTAAGAATTTCTAAACCTACTTTTGGCTCATGGAGCTGAGGAGGCAACTAATGGCCTGTCTCCACTTCATGCCTAGATACCTCTACCCCTGCTGGATAGTAAATCGTGATAATGTACTTGCTGCTGGCAAATCTGGGCCTTTTGTTTGGATACTTTATAGTCACATACCTCTAGATGTCATAAAAGAGAGTCCATGCCTCGGACGCAGCCTTCCTGGGTAGAGTGTCCTGAAAGGAGGTCATTGACATATTGGAACAGCACACATTCTAATTCCTCAGCCAGGAATTTCTGGAGGTCACGAGCCAGCACTTCTCCAAAAATTGCGGGTGTTTTGAACCCCTGTGGCAACCTGGTCCATGTGTACTGTTTCCATGTCTGGTCTCTCTCACTGGAAAGCAAACAGCCTCTGGCTTCCCAGAGCCAGCCTTATACTGACAAAGGCCTTTTTTAAGTTCAGACAAGTGGGCCACTTGGCTTCTGCTGGCAGCAGATTCAGCAGAGTACGTCTCATTTTATGAGTTGACAGTACAGATAAGGCTGGGATCTAAATACAGGTGGACCACAGCCTCTTTTTCCTCCTTTTAAACTATTTTTCTCTCTCAAATTTCTCTCTTTACTGAAGGCAAATTATAGTAGAACTAACTTATTTGCCAAAATAAACTGTACCTTCAATATACGAGGTCTGATTATTTGCATAATGTGCAGTAAGAATAATTAATTATTAGCCATCAAGGCTCTTCTTTCCTTTAAAATTGACTTTGCTGGAACCTTTTATAAGGAATCTCAGGCTGGACTTTCAGAAAGCCTTTCAGAGCCCAGGTTTCATCTGTGCCATTAGATACCTGTATGCATTGGGTAAATACCTCTTCTCTTGAGGTCCCCAAGCACATTTTGATTCCTGGACCCGTCAGCAAGTGACCTTTGTTACTTACCACAGATCAGGAAATGTTACTGATGGGTATCTGGCCAGTTTTCCAAAGAGCTTTTTTTTTGGCCTTATAGAGTCAACCTTAATTCCTTAATGCAGTCTGGACACCTCTGGAAATGCTATTCCAGCCAAAGCCTTGTAAAATAACCAGTGCCTTCATCATGTCCTATAGAACAAAACAGATTCTTAGTGAACTTATACAAATAACTGTATTGTCAGAAATTAAGAATACTTACAAATGGCTTTCAAATTCCGGAGAAATCAAGGAGAGAGAAAAATACGTGTTTCAAACTCTTCTCATAAGTACATACATTGCTTGAAAAGCTACAAACAGCTCAAAAGACAGAAAATTATTTCTTGAATTCTGGAAAACAGAACACAGAAAGAATCAACAATATTTCAAACAAAAAGCCATTACAAACTAGCCCAGTTCCACGTAACTGATTTCTGTTCTGTTGAAGTTAGGTTAGCAATACTCATAGACATGTTAACTGTCCAATGAAAGTTCTAAAAATCTGCTTTTTAGTCCAATGGTATTCAATTTCCAAAGACATCAGGAATTTGAATTCAAGAGAATTCATCAGTCTCTCTTAATATTTCTTTTTCTTTTTAGGATAAACTTTGGACTCAACCAGTTACATAAGAAATACTTTCTTTTTTAGATGAATTAAAATTATTACCGACAATATATGTTAGGACAGACCAATGCTTTATAGGTGAGGACAGACAAATGCTTTATATATTGGAACATATATATAACCATAACCCACACAAAATTAATCACCATTTCATATTTGACAATGTTTTCTATATATTTTTAATAAATCAAATAAGTTTAATTTGTTTTCCCATGACTTTCAGTGGTCTTAATATTTCAAGAAGACCAAATTTAAAGTTGTGGGGTTTTTTTTTTTGTTTGTTTGTTTGTTTTTGTTGTTGTTGTTGTTGGCCTGGGCCAAGTTTGAACCCACCAATCTCAGTGCATGTGGCCAGCGTTGCAACCACTGCCCTATGGGTGCCAAGCCCCAGATTTAGAGTTTTTATTTTGGAAGGTTTGTCAAATATCAAAGGCCTAAAACATTTGTTTAAACAAAATTACAAGCCAAAATATTTTAAAGGAAATACATAGTCAACTGGATCACATGTAAAGTCTTTCACAAATTCTCTTTTATGAGATTCATTTAACCTGCACAGACCATCTACAAACATTCTAAACTTTCTTTAACTTTTGCCCTGCCTTTCACTTTCTTACACAACCATTCTGTTTCAGGAAAAAATTTATCCCACAAGATTCTTTACACAATGCCATTCTCCTTTCTGTCTAATTTCTCTTACTCTCAAAAACTCACTTCCCACAAAACAGGATCCCAGTTTACCATGAAGTCACCCATTCACTCAGCCAAACTGATAACTAGAAGGTTTAAAAGGCAAGAATCTTATCCTTTGACAAAGACTCAGTTTCCCCAACAATTTAAACAACCAAATTATTACATTTTACAAATGAGACATTTTATGAGATGTAACATTGATACAGGATTTTCCCACTCAGGGCTGGACAAGGAACCCCCAGTTTTCAGGCTCAGGTGAGCTTAGACATCAGACTCCTATCTCCAGGCACAAACCCTCTGAGCCCCAGCAAGATCATGGACAAAGCAGCCCGAAACCTTTTGGATGGCTCCGCCCTGACTAAGGAGCACACAGTGCAAGGAGGGAGAGTTGACCTGAGTGGACATGGTGGGAAATGAAGACATTGGCATCGGGAGGACTGATGCAGCTGATGGCCAGCACCTGAACCGTGGAAACAGCTTTATTTATCTTAACAAGGTTGCATAAATATTAGCACATGGGGTAGAGATCAAACTTAAAGAGGAAAAACTGTGTGCTTGCCAATGACAAGGAAAGTATGCCTGGGCTCCGTGACTTCTGGCAGGTGGAAAGAATGTTGTTAAAAGAGAAGTGGTTGGGGTCGCTCTCTGAGCTTTTCCCAGACCGTGGGGGCCCTGCTGCCCACAGCCCTGTCCCCACAGCGATGGATGAAGACCAAGCTACTGGGGACTGTGGTGGCCCCTGCCATGTGGCTGATACTGGTGGTCCCTGCCCTTTTTTGTTCCTGTCCATCTTCAGATGTGTGGGGCATGCGGACCTCCTTAGTGATCCTTCTGTGCAGTTATTCTCCATTTTTCTTTTTTCTCTCTACTATGTTGCTGCAGATTCTTAAATGGACCCTAGAGCCCTCTCAAGGCTATTACATTCATGGATAACTATCCATTTGGTTTTTGTATAAGTAGTGGGGAAGATAAAGGCTAATATCTCCTAGTTTGCCATCTTGCTGATGTCACTCTAACCTGGACTTCTGCCCATGTCCTTCAAATCCATTTTGCATTTGTTTCTCTTAAGTCTTGGAAATGTCATAGGCCCATGACCAATTTTTATGGTGCTTCCTTATTTGGGGTTTCCCAGAGTACACCTGTGAATATGGCACAGTCCTGGGATTTTGCTAGTTCAGGGGAAACTTTCTGTTTTCCCCAGAAGTCAGTCAAAAACACAATTATTTGTCATCTGTCTGTGCTAATTGGTGGATTTTTTCCCTCACTGACCACTCATTTATGAAAAGGATTGTCTTCTCCGCATCAAGAGTACTTTATGCAGGTGTTTCCGTATTGGGTTTCTGCTTTTTGCAGGCCCAAGGTTTTGTCTTCTAGTTCCAGATTGACTTGAACAGCTACACCTATAAAGATCATCTAAGAGTAGAATTTCCCCCTCTCATCTCCCGGGGGAACAATAATGCCAATTTACATGTTTGACACTCTATTTTCACTTCCTTATTTTATCTGTAATAGGGAAATTTTCCTTCTTTCTTCGATGTTTAGTTATATATTTTTAAATTATGTAATATTTATCCTTCACTTGTAAGTATTCAGGTTTTTCAGTCTACCACAACTTTCCAGAACCAATACCCCCCACTTTTTGTATTCCCAGTGGGTGGATGGTTTTAGTTTGAAAGTGAGGAGATTTAAATACCAGTGCTCACTCTGCCATCTTGGATCTTCAATTACTTATAACAGAAAACATACCCATTTTATTTAACATAGTAATAAATCCTTAAAATATTGCTGACTGGAGTCAGAGACTTTCTGACAATATTCTGACAATGACCCTTAAGTTTCTCCCCATTTGGGGGTTCTGTCCTTTTGTGATTGTCTTTCCTTCATAGTCAACATCTTTTTTACTCTCCCAGTATTGTGTCCACCAGTCCCACCACCATATTGTAAAATTTCTCTTTTTCCTTGGTTTCCTACTATATCATGTGCTACTAAAAAGGGAAATGTTGGAAAATGTTGGTAGGAAACTGTAATTTTAGTTATGCACAGAAGCTGAAATTGTTAGTCTGCAACTCTAGAACTGACCCCACCCTTTGCCTCATCCTTGTTTCAGGTCTGGACTGATTGCTTAGCAGGGCCGTTTATCCCTTTGCCATATACTTTATTATAACTAGTCTTGGTGGACAGGTCGCGATAATAGTATGTGGTTTCTGCCACCAGCAGTGAAAGTTTCTGTGAGACACAGGCAATCCTGTCGCTATGATATACAGGAAATTATAATGCTAAATTTGAGTGAGATGGCTAAAGAGAAAGACAGAAGAAAAGGGTAAAACTGAGACAAAATACCAAGAGAGCAGCCAGTCTGGGAGAGCCTGAGGACCACACACTGAGAGCAGTTAGCTTGATCATGGGAAGTCTGGGATGGCTTCTAAGGAGAATCTCAGGGGTGAAAGATGAAAAGAAAAAGATCTCAATCAAGAGATTCAGAGCAAGCTGCTTTAAACAAAACTGAGGTAACTTGTAAGTTGGTAAAAAAGAGGTTTGGGAACCTGAAAGTCTTGCCAGGATTCCCACTTCCCTCTCACAGCCTATGTCTCACTGGTCACTGAGCCCTCCCGGTCTCAACTTTTTAGCACCTCTTGTATTTATATTCCCCTCTCCATCAGCACCACAATGGTTTAACACTTTGTTTCCACTCTGGATCCTAGTAGTGTCCACCCATCTCTCCAATTTCTCTCTAGTTTTGACCCATTCAATTCAAATATACTCTGCTCTCAAACTCAAAATCATCATGGTCTGATTATGGTTAAAATGCTCTCATTAGTCTTGAAATAGGAGCCCATGGGTGCTTCTCACCTCACAGCTCCTCTCCAGGAGCATAAATTCAGATCAGAGACAAAATATTTGCTTTATTATTGACCACGCTGGACTAGATCATGGGGCTCGAATCTGAGCCAAGTGGAGGTTTTCTCTGCTTTTCTTTCTATAGACTTTGGGACTTAAGTGTTTGAAGAGTTGTGTTCCGTCAGCAAAGGAGGATCCCGGCTTCTCTGACAACTCATTGAGATAATTCCACATGGGAAAATTAACAGAAAGAGATCACTTTCTGCTTAAAGATAAGCAAAAAGGAGGGAGCAAGAGGTCGTGAGGTAGGGAGGAGGGGATTGGTGAATTCATACCTAAAGGTACCGTGCACATTATCTGGGGGATGGACACAATTATAACCTTGACTCAAATTGTACAAAAGTAATGCATGTAACCAAAATGTTTGTACTTGTTACATTCTGAAATAATAATATATATTTTTTTTGTACTGTCCTTGGGTAGAGTGCCATGACTTCACACAGCTCACAGCAACCTCTAATTCTTGGTCTTACGCGATTCTCTTGCCTCAGCCTCCCAAGCAGCTGGGACTGAAATAATAATTTTTTTAAAAAGACTTAGAAGAGACATATGAAACAAACAAAAGAGGTTATAAGCCAGAATTTTCAACCCAACTCATCAAGCAGATAACTCCCCTATCATCCCTCCCCACCACCTGCCCGGGGTTGGGATCAGGGATCGTTGGGAAAAGAGCCAGAGGGGTGTTATCTAGTACTGCTCTTTCCCAAGAATGGAGCCAGTATCTCCTGTACCCTGTGAAAATATGAAGATTTTCCCACCTGCCCACCTTTGGGCCTTATCTCCTGTGATTCTCCTCCTGTCTACGCATCTGCCATCTAAAGTGCCTGCAGATACTGGAGCAGCCCAAATGGGTACATGCCCTCTTATGCTGCTCTGGCTGCTTTCTAGGCCTGGAACTTATCTCTCTTCCCAAGTTGTCTTTGTTGTGCTATTTGGCCTATGCAGGCCCCATTTTACTTCTACAAATTAATGGATTGCAGAGGATCTTCTGGGCAGAAGGGCCTTGGTTTGCCTAAATAATAATTAGTAATATCTGCATCGCCCCTCGTCAAGTCTGCTCCAGTTCCCCCAGCAAACAGCATCACCTTTACAGCAACTCCAAAAGCATATATTTATAACCTTGGACATGATATTCCTGGGTAGGGTCACATTGTATAAAGACATACCATGTTCATGATGATCACAGTAATTATTAAAATTACTATTGCCACAACTACTGTAACGATGATTATGAGCATGACTGTGACTGCTCCCTCTGTCACTTACACAACAGCCACTGTGGTTAGTGATTTACATATATCATGACATGCAATTCTGTTGTGGTGACTGTGGAGCCCCAAATTTAATCAAAGATATCTAGAGATCTTTGAAATTCATGTAGCACATGTAGCAGGCTTCATTCTCCTCAAGAAAGAGATGTAATTTGTTTTGCTCTGACTTGCATTTTGCGAAGACGCGATTTATCCTGTCATGCCCCGACTTGGTACTTGTCCCATTCAAGACACTGAATATGGTTCACAGAGTCAATGGCTTCTCTCCACCTGGCAGAAGATGCTACTGCCTGTCACCACCTGTGGAATCGTTAGTTGGGGGTCTACCAGGTTGACTCAAGAGGCTTGCTTCTCCCTGGTACCTGTGACTCCATCCTGTTGGTGGTGAAATATCTTTGTCTACTATTGTCTCTCTCTTTGGCCTCCCCACCCCACCACCATACACACAATTTCATGTTTGCCACTGCAACCATAATCATTAAGTTGCTTTTTCCTCCAAGGAGCTGTTAAGCTTCCTAATCTTTGGCTGTGGTTCCCAGTTTGCTTCCAAGTTTCGGTTTGCTTCCAGCCTATGGCTATCCACATGTAAATGTTTACCATCTGTTACATACAGAGCGACACCTATATACAGCATGTTAATCGTCTTAGAGAACTGGCTGCCACTGTTGTGGCCACCACTGTGGTCCACCTGCCTCACTGCAGCGATGTTAGTCTCTAACAACTCATTCATTCTGATTTTCCCTTGCAACTTTCACACCAGCCATGGATTTTACCTAATGCCATTTTGTAACACCTTAAGAAATAATGGTTCTCAACTGAAGAGGCCACATTTCCATTAAAGGCATTTTGGAATTAACAAAAGGACATGGGCATTTTGAAACATCTCCTCATATTCCTATGAACTATGTTCAGTGGCCTGAGTGGGACAAGCATCACCAACCCTCTACCTCACTGCATCTTCTGCGTGCTCCTCTCTGTATTCCCTTCCAGAATTCTGTGCCTTCCTGGGAAGAAATCATGGAACACCTAGGGACACATGTAGCACATGTAGCAGGCAGTCTTGAGAGGACCAGTGACCAGCTTTGGTTCTGGGGTGAGAACTACTTGTTCTTTTAAAGACATACAAACCATTTGCTTACATAGAAAGTTAAAGGAGCATCACTTGGTATACTTGGAGATGAGAGAAATCATAAAACTTTGTTCGTTTGTTTTTGGGAAAGAGCCTCCCTCTGTTGCCCAGGCTAGCATGCTGTGCCATCAGCATAGCTCACAGCAACCTCCACTTCCCGGGCTCATGTGATCCTCTTGCCTCAGACTCCTGAGTAACTGGCATGAGCCACTGTACCCAGCTCACCGGTGATTTTTTTGGTTTAAAGTTTCATGTTGCATAAGGTCCAACAGGGCATGTGGCATCTGCCCAAACACCTTGATCCCGGGCAGACTGTTGTAGGTGCATACACAGTGTTTATGAGGACTACATCTCATCAGAGTGGACATGAGACTAGGTCCTGGTATGATGCATGCTTTATAAGGACAGCTATAATAGGATCAGCCTGTGGTATAAAAACATTACTGATTAAAAATAGAAAAGGGCAAATGTTTTGAAGTTTAGCAAAATCGCATTCTAAAAAGTCTGTAATTGACTATGGGAAATTTCACTTAAGAAACCCAAGCCATTGAAATAATGGCCTTGTTATCTTGACCAACATTTGAGAAGCAATATATCATGATAACACATCATATTGTTTAAGAGCCAGACTTGGACTGGATTGACTGGATTTGAATTCCAGCTCTGTTACTGCTAGAAAATGGGCATGTTGATTTTGGTCATCTGACTTGCTGCCGTGGTCTGAATGTAGTGTTCCCCGCAAATTCGTATGGTGATACTTAATGCCTTAGGACGTTAGGAGTTGATTAAGCTGTGAGAGTAGAACCCCCATGTAATGGATTAGTACCCCTACATTTAAGGAATTAGTACCCCTATAGAAAAAGTTTGAGGGAGCTTGTCTGTCCCTGCAGCCCTCTGAGGACAGACAGAGAAGGCACCATGACCAGGACCAGGCCTCGCCAGACATGGAATCTGCTGGTGACTTGATCTTATACTTCTCAGCCTCTAGAACTGTGAGCAATAAATTTATGTTGTTTATTAATTATTCAGTCTAAGATATTTTGTTATAGCAGCCCAAGTGGACTGAGATATTTGCCTTCACTCAACTGTGTAAAGGGACAGTGCTAACTGCAGAAGCTTACTGAAGATATTAAATTAAATAACTTTGTGAGGATAAGGTACTTAGAACTGGGTTCCAATTCAGTAAGACCTGTATGCAAGTGTTAAGTTATCATAATGCCAAAACGTAGAATTTCTCTGACATCGAGAGGATCATCTTTCATTCTTGTAGCTATTACAGGGTAAAAGAGAGTGATCAAACTTTGCTGGGTGCATCTACTTCCTTTTTTGCTAATTATACAAAGTATGTTCTGAAAAGCACAATTCATCTGCTCACAGGCCCCAGCTGGTGGTTGAGAGAACATCTCCTGTCACATAGCTGGATTGGGTCCTCATGCTGCTGTGGTCATTCCTGGTCATCTTTGGTGAGTGAGTTAAATAATTTGAGTTAAACTGAGGTGGCAGCGGGATGAGGTCTCCAGTTTCCCAAAGGGGCTGAGGTCTGATCAGAGCCCAGGGACCAAAGGGGCTCCGGGGCAGGTCTCTGCTTCCAGCTTAGGCTTCAGGAGCAGAGGCAAATCCATGGGACTGGGGAGAATCCCACCACAGCATGTTCTAATCCTTAACATTCAAGGCAGGCTACTTCACCACTTGTTGGTTTTGAATTTCTGTTTTGCTTCCTTAAATTTCATTGAGTGATATGATCTCTTAAGGAAGATTTTCATGGTTTCTGAGCTCAATACTTCCTTTCTCTGCCATGAAAATGAATTATTCAAACCATTATTTCTAGATTTATTAACTTAACTCACTGTATTGAGACCCTTTGCTGGTGTTCCTCTGTTTAATCCTGGGCTGTGAGTAAGACGAGGCTGCTGCTGGGAAATACGATTTCTTTCTTCCATAAAATACTTGTTAAGGGAACAAGAGGGCTCTAACATAGAGCATAGCTGAGCAGAGGGGCTAATTCAGAGTGGGTCCAACTCTCATGGCTCCTGATCACTGCGTGAACTGTGAACACACAGTGATCCGTCACTGTGATCCAGTGAACCGTCCGTGATCGCTTTGTCACGTAGCAGTGAGTCCACCTGCTAAAAAGCTTGGGTGTGAGGGACAATGGTGGAGAAGGGGAAGGAAAATGAAAAGAAAGGAAGAATCATTAACTATCTAATGTGGATATTCCTGTCAACCCCATTGGTCCAGAAATGGGTTTGTAATTTGCCCTGTGCTGGCAGAGTGAGTGAGGGTTTGGTATGTGCTTGAGGGAAGTTGCCTTGCTGGTGATGAGGGACTAAGGGAGTCAAAAAGAAGAAAAAGACGGAGAGAAGTTTCTGGGCAATGTATCAGAGTAACACAAACTTCTGGATTCTGAGGGAAAGTGCTGTGTGCTCACCTCTGACTTCTGGTCCCTTACAGGCCCCGCCAGCGCACAGACAGGTGAGTCCCTTCTGTCCTTGTTGCTGTCTGTCTCCTGCATGTCAGCCACCTGGCCACCACGGGGCCCTGCAGAAGTGGCCCTAGAAAGACTATGGAGAGGTCCAAATTTACTGCCCTGGGCCCACATGTTCTGAGGTCACATGCCCAGCCTTCTCAAGACCCCAGATGCTTGCTCTCTGTTACAAGTCTGGGTGGAAGGGGAATGATGTCGGAAAGAAGGCGTGCAGACCGGGCAATTTACACAGAATTGTTTTCCTTCCCTTAGGACTATACTGAATGTCCTCAAGCTCTGAAAACAATTATCCACAGAGGAAAACTCTCAGGGCTGCACAACTCTACATAGCCAGAAAAGACGCATGCCACCACTGCTTCTTGAGCTCTAGATCAGGAGTCAGCAAATTTTCTGTAACAGGCCAGAGAGTAAATAGTTTGGGCTTTTCAGTCTCTTCTGTAACTACCCACCACTGTCACTGTAGCAGGAAAGCAACTGCAGATCATATGTAAATTAGCAGGCACTGGCTGTGCTCCAGAAGCACTTTATTTACCAAAGCAGGTGGCCCACTGGCTTACAGGCCACAGTTTGCAACCCCTGCACTAGATTCATTATTTAGTTGTGATTCATTATTTAAAATTGTGGGTTACTTTGTTTATTTGACTAATACTAATTTTATCTTACCCTTTCTGATTTAAATCTGAGTTCAGTAAAGGGAGTAAATGAGAAAAATATTTTATTCCGTGTAGAGAACCTCCATGTGAGCCAAGACTAAATCTAAAGAAAGAGGATTGTTCCCTTTCCTGTTCAGTGCTGAGCACCAAGTGGAAGGGGCTCTTTGGGCTCGAAGAAATTGTGTTGAGATCAGCAGGCCTCGTCTCACCTTGATGGAAGTGGGAGGTTTGGGGAAGCCCTGGAGGTGGGGAATGGTGGCTTCTGGCATCTATCTGCTCACATGAGGTCCCCAGGCCCAACAGTGTGTGACTCGCATCGCTCCCTTCCTGTCTGGTGGGAAATGACAGGAAACCTCGGTGGTCTCAGGCTGGGCGTGGGAATCACACTGTTACTCAGCCTCAGGTAGTGGGGGCAGGCTCCAGAAGTGAGTCACCTACCATAACTGAGAGGACAAGCCCCCAGCCACTTTACTTCCTTCCCCCTCCCTGCTCAAGAGCTTTTCAGAAAGCTGGGAGTTCTCCAGAATGTTGAGATCTCTCCTTTTCAAAAAAGAATGAAAGGGTTCAGCATGAGGTCGTGAAAAGAACGGGAGTTAGTTATATCATGAAAGATTCAAATCATGGCTTTGCTGTATACCTGCTATGTACACTTGGCCTCTGAACCTCAATCTTTTCTCCTGTGAAAAGTCTCTGGCCTGTTGAGAATTCCACTCCCCTGCAAAGTGTGAAAATGCCTTCAGCTCAGCAGCTGACAGCCCTGCTCTCCCCACCCCTGCCAGGGCATGCTCCAGGTTCCTCCTTCTACCCCACCCACAGACCAGCTGCCCTCCCCACCCCTGCCAGGACGTGCGTGCAGTGCAGCCCTCTGAGAAATGTTTGCTTTTTGCTTTGCCGCTGCTCTGGTAAAGATATTTTTCATTAATTTTTATTAAAGAATTCTTCAGCTTTATACGTCTTGCCCCTAGATTTGCTCAACTGAAAGGTTTCATAACCCGACCTTTGTCCTGCCTCCTACCATCATCCCCTCCCCCCCCACAGTTCAGTTGATCTGTATTTCTGGGGGGTCTGTATTCCTGGGGGTCAGCAGAATCTGGTGGGGGCTTCTGTCGGTACAGCCCTTCCTGCCTGGCTGGGCTTCTTCTGTCCATCCTTCTTGCTGGAGGATTTGGAGCTCCTTGAGGTCCTTCCTCATCCTGCTTCTCCAGGGCCTCTGATTCCTCTCACTCTGCCCTAAGTGTGCACAGATGAGAGCCTTGAGGTTGGGTCACGATGGCAGCTAACGTGGATCCAGCACACTTCTGCCAAGGCCTCCTATCTGCCAGCAAGTGGCATCTGGATGTTCACAGCCACTCTGAAAGCAAGTGGATGCATGCTGCCTTGCAAACCTGTTGTGACTGCGGGCACTCTGGCGGAAGACTTGGACCAACCCGCATCTATCCCTAGGAGGTTGTGCTAGAAGGTTTGCCCTCAAGTCACTTTCACTTATTCAGGGTCCCAAGTCCACCCTGTCTCACAGGTGGAAGCCTGTTATTTTGGCCTCTTACTCTTTCTCAGTCGTTATTAGTTTCAGCAGTGAGGACATCTGCTCGAGGCTGTGCAATCCCTGAGTGGTCCGTGTTGGCAAGCACATGTAAATGCTCGCCTCATGGAATCCTTAAAACATCCTCACAGGAGGCAAATGCTTGCCATTGTTCCATTTCTCAGGTGAGAAATTGAGGTACAGAGTCAAGTGCTGTTTGAAGTCACAGCTAATAACAGACTCAGATTCAAAACAACATAATCCGGCTTTTCCCCACTAAGTTAAACATTCTGAGTTTAACTAAGTTAAACATTCACCTCTGGGCCCTCCAGCTTTGCTCCCCAGAGGGTTCCCCATGTAGCAGTCAGCTCCCCACCTGCTCCCACCATCTGGTTGCAGTTTTGGATTCAGTGACCACTCCTGGTGCTCACAACCTGTGGCTGCCTCCTGGGCTGTCTGCTTCTTCACAAGCAGAGACACCCCAATGACCCACTTAGGGAGCCCAGGGCCTGCAAGACTGACCGTCAAGTTCCTTTTTTTCTTTTCTTTTGTTTTATTCTTTTTTTTCCTTGACTAGTCCCTTTATTTACTAATAAGAATTTTAATAAGAAATATTTTGTGAGATTTAATTTGTAATTTTATTTTATTTATCTATTTATTTTAGTTTCAGAATATTCCGGGTTTGGCTACATGCATTGCTTTTGTACAGTTTGAGCCAAAGGTATAAGTGTGCCCACCACCCAGATAACAGGCGTTTTACCCATTACGTGTGATTTACCCCTCCCCTCCTTTCCTCTTCCATATGAAAAAAATGCTCTCTCGTTATCTAGAGGCCTTTGGGAGGTGATCAAGGTTGTCTCTAGCTGTCAGGGAAATATAAATTGAAACTACAATAAGACATCACCCAAACCCAATGGCTTTTATCAAAAACTACCATCGGGTGCCTTTTTACAGAGTTTCTAATGATGACTCCTATTGAGGGCAGACAGTATTCTCCCCAAGAATTTTTTCCATTTCTGGATGAAGACTGTGCTAGGGGTTTAAAATTTGGCTTGATTGCAAGTCCCATAACAGAATTCCCATGCGATCTTGCCTCCATCTGTGAAGGAGGACAAAAATCTGAATTGTTTCTGCAATTCACTTTCTAATTTCATTAGAAAACAGATCACCTCCCCCACAACATCCAACAGGTAATGCCAATTCTCCTAGAACAGCTAGTAGCAAAATATACATTTTCCAAAAAGCTAGGATTCCAAATCCCACAAGTCATCTGTAGTGTCTGGGCTCTGACTGCACAGTGGTGTTTTAGGAGCCAGCACATCTTAGGTGATGGGGATCTCTTTCCTTCTACTACACATCCAAATTCTGACCATCGTAATGCAATTGATTAGTGACAGAGAATTTTTTTTCTGGTTTTTTTTTTTGCAGTTTTTGGCCGGGGCTGGTTTGAACCCGCCACTCTGGCATATGGGGCCGGCGCCCTACTCCTTTGAGCCACAGTCGCCACCTCAAAAGAGAGATTTTTATTTGAGGTCTAGCACAGTTCCCCACCTTGAGGTCAAAATCCTCAACTATAACCTGAAAATATAATGGTTATGTCATAAGCAAAGGACATAGTCTGATACTATAAATGAGTAAAGTGGCAGGGCAGAAATCAGAGGACCTGTAGGCAGTCCCAGGAAACAGCCCCTGGTGAGGAAACTTGTCATAGGCAGTGACTTTGCTCTCCATGTCATCAGTCTCTAAAGTACATTCTCTACTTCATTATACATTGAATGAGAGTGAAAATTTTCCAAAACATTCAAGTGGGAAGTTATGAGAATTGAAGATATTGGACCTAATTCCAGTAACTGGCTTATTCCTCAGTAATCCAGACCACTTGGGGGTTTACCTACTGAGGCAAAAAGAAGGGATGGATCTGAATTCTTAGACAGTCTGAAGCTCTGGGGGCTGGATGATGACACAGGGGATGGGAAAGTAATGTATCTATGGAAGACAAGGGTCCCCTGTCTGGCGCCACAAGTGGAGAGAGCTAAGCGTAAGGTGCCTTAGCAGAACACTCCTATTTGTGTAAAAAGTTGTGTTCTCTTTGACACCATCTTCAATAGACTATCTATATGTGTTCCTCAAATTCATATGTGGAAACTCTAATCCCAAAGTGATAGTATTTGAAGGCGAGGCCTTTGGGAGATGATCATAAAGGTGGAACCCTCACGAATGGAAATCATGTCTTTATATGAAGAGACTAGTGAGCTGGATAGTTGTTTTCTTACCACGTGAGGATGTGATGAGTCTGCAGCCTGCCAGCACCCTGACCTCAGACCTCTAACCTCCAAAACTATGAGAAATAAATTTTGGTTGTTGATAAGCCACCTAGTTTATGGTGTTTTTTTACAGAAGCTCCAGCTAAGATATCTCCTCGGGAAAAATGGGATGCAACTGTGGGTAATTAAGGCATGGGTCCAAACCTCTGCCTTGTCTGAAGATGTAGAGGCCACGCCCCCTTTGAGCATTTCACTGCCAAAGAAGCAGGTCAGCATTGGGGTTCTCTGCAGGAATGGTAACTCCAGTT
Organism: Nycticebus coucang; assembly: GCF_027406575.1. NCBI lineage: Eukaryota > Metazoa > Chordata > Mammalia > Primates > Lorisidae > Nycticebus > Nycticebus coucang. Next base: position 103,257,446 of record NC_069789.1, read on the forward strand.
TCCCTCCCTCTTTTACAGTCTCACTGATCATAAAGGAGCCCCCTCCTATCTTCGAAGGAGACAGAATAGCTCTGACATGCCAGAAGGAAAAGATCCAAAGAATAAAGACGATAACATACTATAAGGACGAAAAAGAATTATCAAGTTTTAAAAAAGTCTCAGTTCTTTCTATCCAAAATGTAAATGTGAGTGACAGTGGCAACTATTCCTGTACTATTGTAGCAGGAATCTGGAGAAGGAAAAAAACTTCACAAAAAATCAGTGTCAAAGTTCAAGGTAAAATCTTTATCCCTTTGGGCTAGGCTGGGAGGGAGACCACAGCAGCACAGGGGAGTGGGTACCTGTAGGGGAAAGCTGCCTGCTGACCAGATCTCTATGGTTTGACCAGGAAGGGAGCTCGGATGGGTGACATGTGTCTGGCTGTGAATGTCCTGGGGGTGCTTCTCTCTGAAGGCTTTTTAGAAAGAACCCTGGATCTTACTGCTCTGGGAACTTTTGTGATCCTTCCCTTTAGAACTATTTCAACGTCCTGTGCTGATGGCCAGCTCCTTCCAGCCCATCGAGGGGGGTCCAGTGACCCTGACCTGTGAGACCCGGCTCCATCCATGGAGGTCACAGGTCCAGCTCCAGTTCCGCTTCTTCAGAGATAGCAGGGTCCTGGGGTCAGGCTGGAACAGCTCCCAACAGCTCCAGGTCCCCGCTATGTGGAGGGAAGACTCGGGGTCCTACTGGTGCGAGGCAGAGACTCTGACCCACAGCATCAGAAAACAGAGCCCTGCATCTCAGATATATGTGCAGAGTAAGTGCCAGTGGGGTTGAGCCTGAGTGAGAGAGAGACGTGCTGCGGTTTCAGCTGCACCGCTGGGCTTTTTGTTTCTTTGTGAAACTCCTGTCCTGAGGAAAGTGGGAACTGGGTAAGAAAAACTCAGATGACACCCGGCATCTTTCTTCACAAGAATCAGTAATAGACTAAGCTCCTTCTAAGCTTTTTATTTTTTATTAGTTAAGTCGTTGATTCACCAGCTGGGTGCCTTGGCCTTAGCAGCAGGTTGGGGACTTTGAAAGGCCAGTTGCTGGTCCCCAGTGTCTCCATGTGCTCTGTGAGCAGCACAGATCAACCTGTGAAGAGGTGGCATGAAGCCACAGCTCATGTAGCTCGATGCTGCAGGGATCACGGAGAGCAGAGTGGACAGAGCGGTCAGAGGAGGGCAGTGATTTGGTTCAGCCTTGAAACTGGGAATGACAGAAGAATTAATTATAGCAGGGATTGTTGTCAGTAACAGTATCTTCTCCCAGGTAGGACCGATGCTACCAGTGTCCCGCTTCGTTCTGTACAAATGACATCTGTCTGAACAGTGACTCACCCCAAAATAAATAAATATGTGAATAAAAGAATAAATAATTGCCTGTCTCATGGAGTAGATGATCCATGACAAATTCTTAAATGATCTCTACCCATGAAATCTGCAGGATCGGGGTTAGAACAGACAAGTATCTGTATCTGCAAATCGTCATGGATTCTCTACTGGCCGGAATGTCATGACCGGTCACGTATAGGGTCCCCAATCTCCCCTGCAGGAGGGAGTGGCCTCGGTCTGCCCCATTCACAGAGCTTCCCAGACATAGAATTCTCACCTGCTATCTCATACCCATCTAGGAATCCCCGTTTCTAATGTAAGCTTGGAGACCTGGGTCCCTAGGGGACAGGCAGTTGAAGGAGGAACGTTAGACCTGCTGTGCTCCGTGGCTGATGCCACAGGAAACATCACATTCTCCTGGCACAGAGAGGCCACAGGAGTCAGGGTGGGAAAGAAGACTCAGCATGGTCTGACCGGGGAGCTGCGTGTCCCGGTTGTGCAGGACAGTGACTCAGGCGGCTATTACTGTACAGCTGACAACGGCTATGGTCCTGTCCAGAGCAAGGTGGTGAATGTCCCTGTGAGAGGTGAGTTAAACTGTTATCCATATCCACCAGAAATTCCAAATCAAGGTCACTATATCCAAGTCATGTGGAAATGCCAGGAGGTCCCAGGGCTCAGTGCTGCAGAGAAGCAATTTGAAATAGAGCTGCCCTTGCAAGTCAGCTTGCTGGCAGCTTTCTTTTTGTAGAAATAGCAAGAGGGCTAGATTGGTACAAGGGAAAAAGTGAGATGCAAACAACAAATGACCATGTCTCTGGGCAGTGCTTGGCCTTCTCCCCACATTTCTAAACACACCGCTGAGAAGGTTACCTCTGATCACTCCAGCGCAGATGTGAAAACTGGAGGCGTACTTGGCGCCAAAGGGCCCAGGCCCTTTTCTGAGACCTTAAAATAGGAGGTTAGGAGTTTACTTCAGCATCACAGATTCTCTCTGATGCCCTTCCCCGTCCCTCAGTTCCAGTGTCCTGCTCTGTCCTCACCTTCAGGGCACCCAGGTATCAGGCTGTGGTGGGGGATGTGGTGGAGCTTTGCTGTGAGGCCCCAAGAGGCTCTCCCCTGGTCCTGTACCAGTTTTACGATGAAAATATCATCTTGGGGAATAGCTCAGCTCCCTCTGCAGGAGATGCATCCTTTAACCTCTCTCTGATTGCAGAACATTTTGGAAACTACTCCTCTGAGGCTGACAATGGCCTGAAGCCCCAGCGCAGTGAGGTGGTGACACTCCCCATCTCAGGTGGGTCCACGGTACCTGCATACAGAGTATGACCAGCAGCTCTGTCCCAGCAGCCTTCATTGGTGCCATGTTGGGGTTTCAGCAGACTGAGGTATTCTGGGAGATGTCTGTCATGTGGGGAGGTGGGAAGGGGACCCCCAAGTCTGCTGCTTTCTTCTCACCATAGTAACCCGGAGGATATGGACCATACTGAAACGACCTCTTACATGGGTTTGTGTTCCCCACTCCCACATAGTATTGATCAAAAGGGCTACATCTCTGCTCTCCTGGACTGAAGCCCTGGTTTCTCCCCTCAGGGGCTAATGGCTATAGAAGAGACCTTGTCACAGCCAAAGTTTTGGGGGGACTGTTTGGCATCCTGGGTTTCACTGGTGTTGCTCTGCTGTTTTATTGCTGGTCGCACAAGACAGCAGGTTGGTATCCCCTGCAGGTTTGTTGCATTTTCCCTATTTTGCTATAACCTTTCCCATTACTGATATAGATTGCAAGACCAAAAAAAAAGGGGACAGGAAGGAAAACCTTCCAAACGCCAGTAATTTCTTCTTATGCTGCCCTTTCCATTCAGCAATGTTGCCACACTACTATTTCACAATGTGTCACTGTCCCTGTGTGCAAAGTATTCCTCCATGTGTGACTTCTAAATTAAAAAGTTGAATTATTAAATATCATTTAATAATTTTCAACAGACACAATGGAATAAAATGTAATAAGAGACTATGTTTAAAGGAACTAGAATATTTCAGTATGAAGTTTTCCATTTTGTTTATCCATTTCTTTTTGGTTACCCTATTCATGATGGGAGCACCAACTCCCCTTTTCATTCTTGGATCTATTATGTGGATCATAGAGAGCCCTCTCCACTCTGGCTGGTGGCTGATGCTGGCTGTAGCCAGCTTTGGGCCACATGTAGCTTTCTGAATCTTTGAGTGCAGCCTTTTGACCAAATCCAAACTTTGCAGACCAAATCCCTTTATTAAAAGGATTTGTTCTGTAAAATTGGAGTTAGTGGGGGATGTGGAGAGCCATATGTGGCTCCGAGGCCATAGGTTCCCACCCCTGAATGGCTGACCTCCAGGACACAGCACAAGGACCCCAGAAGAGTCCGACTTCTGACACACACTGGCTCAGGCTCCAGAAGCAACTATGAAAGTGAGTATGCAACTTCTTTATATCAATGAAGCTTAAAATTGTGATGAAGTGTCACTTCTAGCAAGACTGTATTGAGTCCTAGTACTTTAGATGTGAGGGAATCCTCAAGATTCCTCAGGCATGTAGCCATGCTTGGTCCCTTCCGCCTGAGCAAGATGGCCTTGATGTTCTCCTCAGCCTGCCTAGAGGCCTTCACCTCCCTTTTCTTCCTTTCCTTTCTTTCTTTTTTTTTATTAAGTCATTTGTACATAGATTATAAACACATTTATGGCATTATGGGATTCGATGTGTTGATTATTTATACAAATTGGAGTGCTTACATCCTACTAATCAACATAGCTTTCACCTTATTTACCCAATTACAGCATTAAGACATTTGTGTTCTACACCTGATAGATCCAACTTGTACTTTCAATGTGCTCCATAGGTGTGGTCCCCCTACTATCCCTCCCTCTATCAACCCACTCCCCTTCCCTTCTTCATCCTAGGCTAAAGTTGTATTTCATTTTTCATATGCAAGTGTGAGTGATTATAAATTGGTTTCATAGTAGTACTGAGTACATTGGATATATTTTTTTCCATTCATGATATACTTTACTAAGAAGAATATTTTCCAGCTTCATCCATGCAAACATAAAAGAGATAAAGTCTCCAGTTTTTTAATGCTGCATAGTATTCCATGGTATACATATACCACAATTTATTAATCCATTCATGGGTTGATGGGCACTTGGGCTTCTTCCATGACTTGGCAATTATGAATTGAGCTGCAATGAATAATCTGGTGCAAATATCTTTATTGTCAAATGATTTTTGGTCCTTTGTATATACACCTAGAAGAGGAATTGCAGGATCAAACGGCAGGTCTACATTTAGATCCCTGACACCTCCCTTTTCTTAAAGCATTACTTCGGAAAACTTGCAACTGAAAATTCTTTCTCTGCCTCTTTGAGATATAAATCTTCTCCAGCCTCTCACCCATTTTGCAATCCAGGAATGTCTACCTCAAGGAGCTGGGAGTCATGCCTATGAGGTGTGATCATCTCAAAAGAGAATACCTCTGTCCCCACTACTGTGGAGCTCTCAAAAGTAGTGTTTGTTCTAACAGCTCTGCTTTCTAATTCTAGAATTCTAATCTTATCTTTGTTAACTTTCTTCTGCCTTTTGTTTCTATTGGCTTTAGTCTTTTGAACAAATTGGATATTTAATTGTCTTTCCTTTTTCTTATATATTTATATATGTATTCAATTGCTTAGAACTTGCTTCCCTAAAACTTATGGTATAGGCATATGTAGATTTTTTCCATAGTTTTGTTATGAATTACCAGTGCCATGGTGATCTGAGAATATTATTTGTACTTTATGGAATATATTTGTGAATTAACATATCTTCCGTTTTTGTTATTCAGGAGTGCTTTGATAATAAGCTAAAGTCTATTTTATTTTTTCATTTCATTTCATTTTGATGCAAAGTCTCGCTCTGTCACCCTGGGTAGACTGCTGTGGCATCATAGTTCACACAAACCTCAAACCCTTGGGCTCAAGTTATCCTCTTGTCTCAGCCTCCCAAGTAGCTGGGACTACCCACGATATACACTTAGTTTTTCTATTTTTGGTAGAGACGGGGTCTTGCTCTTGCTCAAGCTGGTCTCAAATTCCCAAGCTTAAGCAATCCACCTGCCTCAGCCTCCCAAAGTGTTAGAATTACAGGTGTGAACCACTACTCCTGGCTAATGTCTAATTTTAAAGTAATTTCTTCAAGAAGAAGTTGTTATAAACACGTACACTGACCTTATGCATGTTGGGATATATTTGCCTCTTTTTCTTATGCTTGAGTGACAGTTTGGCTTGGTAGAAAATTCTGAGGTCATTATTTTTCTTGAAGACTAAACAAGAAAATTATAATATTTTACTTCTCTTTGGGAAATTAAGGTTAATCTTCTAGCACTGTTTTCTGGGAAATCTAATAAGGTTGGAATGTTGGCTGGTGTTACTAGCGTGTTTTTCATGGCTGGTAAATGGCATTGAAACTGGGAGCACTCTGACTAGGGTTGCAAATGCTTGGTGGGAAGCAAAAATGGGGAATTGACAAGTGCAAGGTAGCTCTTGTTATGGAGCATGTCTCTTGCAGTGGTGACCTCTGGAAGGTACACTCACACACTCCTGAGTGTTACAAAAGATATTGATTTCTAAGAAGCATAAGGCTTTTGAGCCAGGGTTGACACTATGCCCATCTATGTTTCCTGGGCTATTAACTGGAGGGGTGGAAAACTATCTCCTGGGCCACTATGAGAACTCCCTCTGAAGATACAGCTGATACATCTAGGCTGACATTTTGTGTTTCTTGTTCTACATCTGTGTGTAGCACTAAATGGTTAAAGAGATAGTCTGGTGTGCCTTATAAATGTTAATAGCAAACCTAACTCCAAAGCTACTGCTATTGACTAGGTGCTGTAAAGATCAAAACATACAAAAATTAATCAGGGTCATGTAAAGTCTCAAACAGAAGAATAGTAAAACAGAATTAGAGCCATCAACAGTTAAAGTATTTTATATTTCCTCATAAATAAACAGGTAAACGGATAGACAAAGAGACAATAGAACAGAATAACAAATCCAGAAACAGTGGTCAGTGCATGCAGAGTTTGCCATTTGAAGTCACATTTCACATCAGTGGGGAAAAATGGATTATTCTAATAAGTACTCTATTTTGCTGTGTATAATGTGCACTTTTTTGCTCAAATTTTTGAAAGAAAAGTAAGGATGTATACATAGCCAGGGTAGCTCATGAGTGATGGAGCTCAGCAGGCCTCCCATGCTGCATCCTCCTGTCTGGGCCTGCCAGGATCATGAGGTTCTAGTCCAGGAACCAGTATCTGGGATCTGGTGGGAGCAGGTCAGAGGGCCTCTGCAGAGGGCTGTGATCAAGGCTAGGAGGCAGTGGTGGGGCTGGTAAGGTAGGCTGCAGCCATGCAGAGGCTACTTGGGCCTATTGCAGGCCCCAGGAACCCCCTGTGGGCCAGGCAGCCTCAGAAGCTCCTACCTCACTGGCCCCATGTGGCCATCTTGCCTCCCCATCATGTGGCAAGGAGGGGAGAGGTCCCTGGAGAGAAGGAAGGGGAAGCTTTTGCAAAGTGGGCAGCTGTGGGAGGGCACTGTGGTCTTCATGTTTACCAGGGGAGCATTAGCCCTCCCCAGATGTGTCTTTCCAGTCTGAGAGCTGGCCACTTTCTATAGGGGCATTTTCCTGAAAGTTTGGGCCAAAACATGAGTGCACCTTAGAACATATTTTACATCTCAAAATACAGTGATAGCGTTGGAATAAATAAGTAGCCTTTGGGATGGAAGACAATTGTGTTACTGTTCTATATCTTAGATCTTACCAGCTGATGATCACAGTTAAGTCATATAAAAAGTTTAAGAAACAAAGCTTCCTCCCCTGAAATGAATGTCCTTTTATTTGTTTTTCCAGGAGAAAGTACTGCTACTAATGCACCCAGGTGAGAACACTTCCCAGTGAAAATTCCAACTCTGGAGGCTTCCTTCATTTATAGTAGTAAACACCTGTTCCTATTCTCTCTGTGCAGAGGGATCGAGGTCATTTGATGATATAGCCTCTTCTATAATGCTTACTTATGTCTCTTCTCTGTTCCATTTATGGCACCGGAGCACTTTTTAGGATGGTCCACATGACTCTAGGTCGATGAATGTGAGGCAATATCATTTCTTATTTATAACTTTTGAAAAAGTCAAAGATGCAGGGCAGAACATTTTGACTGACTGAGTCAGAGAAGATGGTATATAACACAAAGGGCCATTAAAGTCACCCAAGAGGACAGTCATATGCCTGACTGGCTTCCACCGCTCTCCCTTCAGCCTCTCTGCTCTCTGTTCTCACTCACTGCCCTGGGGACTTTCTCACAGAAGTGCTTCCAGCCCAAACCCCCCAGAGTCCACCCACTCCGGCCCACTCCCAGCCGTGGAGGATCTGCAGCCAGAGTATGTCAATGGTGAGTCTCCCACTGGGAGGAGATTGGGGCTGAGGCAGGGAGGGAAGAGGAGGCAGGAGAAGAGACCATGAAATGGTCTACACCCCAACCCCCAAGGCCCAGTCACTCCCAATAAATAAATAATTCCCTTGGAATCATGATGGGTTTGGCGGGGAGGATGCAGTCACAAGGCAAAGGCCTGGGGTGCTATGTATAGCGTTTGGTCACTTGGCCACCAACATCTGCGAACTCTTGACTTCTCCTTGCAGTGGGCATGGATGTGATCTACTCTAAGGTCTGGAGCATCCAGCAGTCAGAAAGACCAGGTGAGAAGTAAAAATTGGTTCTGGTTCGAGGCATCTTCCCAGGAGAGTGGTGCATTATGTGCACTAGAAGTTCAGTCCAAGAGGGAACAGGAGATACCTGGAGGCAGGCTCTTGTGGAGAAGCTAAACAAAAAAATAAGTAGGCAGATGGTCCAGGGGATCTCGTTTTGAATGGGATTAGAAAGTCAGGGAGAAGCTGAGATACAAGGCAGGGGAAGGACTCAGGCAAGAGTGAGGGTATCTACAGTCCAGGAGGAATTCTCTCCATGGAGGAGGAGCCCTGAAGTCCCTCTTTGAAAGGACCTGTAGGCTTTGCACAGGACAGGAGCATCACTGAATCAACCAACCTGACCTAGAGAATTTTCACTTTGACATGTGGCTGTGTAGGAACTGAGATAATTCTATAGTAGTGTTCGAGTGCCCTTGACACTGCACACCTAAAAGCTGCCCTTTGGTCTCTGCTTCCAGCTGCCTGTAATGGAGTCAGTGGCTGTTGGCAACTCGGCCAGTTTCCTGGTCAGTGGTCATCTGGCTACTTTCCTCTGAGCCTCAGAATCTGGGGCTTCCACTAGCCTTGCCTTGAGATGTGCTCCTGCACAGCTTCCCGTAGAGTTAGTTACTCTGTCATTCTCGTTCATACGCAGTCCAGCAGAATCAAGAAGGTACAGTCAGCTTCACTGGGTGCTTATCTTTCAGGCCATCTAGGTCTGGGTTTCAGTGATGCCCATCCTTAGGGCTGATCATCCCTTCGGTTCCTCCAAGTTAGGATCTGAAGTTAGGGAGGGAAGGAGATTCAGCCCCACTATGCACACCTGGAAAGAGGGGGCAGAAGCAGATCTCACTAAGCCTCCCCTGCAGCTAGACTCAAATTACCCTGTGACCTTTATCTGTGGTGAGCAATCCATGGTCGGTTGTCTCAGAAACATAGAGGAATAACACAAAGTGAGCCCTGGCAGACAGGCCAAGGAAGAAAAACTATATTATTAGGACAGTGGCCCATGGCAAGCTGCATCTGGGGAGGAAGGGCTTTGTCAGTAAGTGCTGGTGGAGGCCTGGATAGTGGGTAGAGTCTGAGAGAGACTTCAGAGTATGCAGCAGTAAGAGTGGATTTTGCAGAAGAACAGGAGAAGATGGAATTCCACACACATTAAGTAGTTCTATGCCCATGGCATAAAACCTGGGCATGAGTTCTAAGTAGGATCTCAAAGAGCCCAGCACTATTTATTTTTTCTCCACAGCAAACACTGGAAGGCTCTTTCTGGAGAACGAGGTGAGCTGGACTCCTGGGAGGCTCCCTGTTCGTCCTTCCCCCACTGCATTCCTTCTCTTACTGACTTAGGTCCTTCCTTCTGCGTCCCTCCCAGAGTCCCGAAGTCATCTATTCTTCTGTGAAGAAGTCATAACCCTTGGAGGAATCGAGGGGTTGATCGGCCCTAAGGATCGGCTTTTCCAAAACTCACCATAGTACTTGTGAAAATTCCCCAGGCTCAGCACTTGTCACAGCCAGAATGTGCCTCGGGGATGAACTCGTGCCATCATTCTTATTCTCACCATGTTCCTTCCCTGATACCTTCTTTTATTTACGAAATATTTTTGAACTGCTACTACATCTAGTAATCGTACAAAGAAATGACTTCTGCTACCTCCTCTTGAGCTATCAATGTGCAAAGAGGAAAGAAGAACGAGCAAGGGATATGTATACATGGGTCATGACAAAAGTTTTGAGTTATACAAAAATTAAGAACCGCAAAACCTCCACAGACAGAAACAAATGAAGCCCTCCCAGCAACACCAATGAGCCGAGCAAGTTGAAAATTGCACAGATGGATCAGAAAAGGTGCTGCTGGCTGTGTTTCTTGGAAGTGAAATAACAGACTGTAACATAGCCTGTCTCAAAACTTTCATAGTGACCTATGTATAACGTCTCACCTTCACCTACTCCGAGGTGATGATGACAGGATCCATTACTGGGCTGTTCTTTCCTTCCAAATGGGAACTCATTTGTTTTTCACTGCTCCCAGAGACCTCCAAATTTTAAATTGGATTCCTTCTGTTGTGAGAACATGAGGATTACGTTTGTAGGAGGAAACAGTGGCCTGAATGAGTGTGCTATATTGTCCAGGCTCTTGAATGTTCAATTTTATAATGGTTTAAAATAAATTAACAAGGGTGGTGGTGTCTTTGTGAAATACTAAGTGTTTTAGTTGGTGGCCACCACAGTGTAGGAGGTAAAAGCACAGCCTTTCATTCCATTGTCCCTGGTGGTGTCCCACTCCATCCCCTACTCATTGTGTGGTCTTGAGCAAACTAATTAACCTCTCCATGCCCCAGTTTCTTCACCTTTATTAATGGGGATACCCTTAGAGTAATTACGAGGATTTAATAGATATTTGTAAATTGCCTAGCGGTTTTTGACATATAGGTAGCACTATATAAATGTTCATTACCTAAAATTATCACTCAGCTTTCAAACTCAGTTCTAAGAAAGTTGTAACAGCTGAGTAATCAACATCTCTAATCACATGACTGTCAAAGGTACTATAATAATTTTCACGACACTTCTTTTAAAAAGTTTTTAATTGTTATGGATACACGCTAGTTGTATATCTTTTTAGGATACATGTGATGTTTTGATACAGGCATTACAATGTGTATTAATCAAATCAGGGTAATCGAGGTACCCATCACCTCATGCGTTTCTTTGTGTTAGGAACATTTCAATTCCACTTTTAGTTATTTTAAAGCACACCCTAACTTATTGTTGATTATAGTCACTTTGTTGTACTCTCAAATATTGTTCTATCTATATTTTTGCACCCATTAACCATCCTCACTCTTTCCTCCTCACCCCACTACCCTTCCCAGCCTCTGTCAACCGTCATTCTACTCTTTGTCTGCATAGGATTAGTTGTTTTTAGTATTTAGTGAGAACTTGTGAAATTTGTCTCTGTGCTTGGATTCTTTTACTCAATACTATGTTCTTCAGTTCTATCTGTGTTGTTGCAAATGGCGGGATCTCATCATTTTGTGGCTATATAATATTCCATTGTGTACATGTACCACAATTTCTTTATCTGTTCATCTGTTGATGGGCACTTAAGTTGATTTCAAATCTTGGTTATTTTGAATAGCGCTGCAATAAACATGGGAGTGCAGATATCTTTTCGATATGTAGAATTTCCCACTTTTGAATGTATTCTCAGGACTGGGATTGCTGGGTCTTGTGGTTGTTCTATTTTTAGTTTTTTAAGGAACCTCCATACTGTTCTCAATAGTGGTTGTACTAATTTACATTCTGACCAACTGTGTATGAGGGCTCCCCTTTCTCCACATCCTCACCAGAATTCCTTATTGTCTTTTTGACAATAACCATTTTAACTGGGGTGAGACAATATCTCTTTGTAGCCTTGATTTGCATTTCTATGATGAGCATTTTGTTTCATATACTTATTGGCTATTTGTATGTCATCTTTTGAGAAATGGCTATTCAAATCCTTTGCCCATTTTTAAATTAAAATATTTGATTTTTTCCCCTACTGAGTTGTTGATGCTCCTTATGTACTGTTTTAGTTATTAATCCCTTGTCAGCTGGGTAGTTTGCAAGTATTCTCTCCTATCCTGTATGTTGTCTCTTCACTTTGTTGATGGTTTCCTTCCTGTGCAGAAGTTTATTGACTTGGTGTGATCCCAGTTGTCCAATTTTTCTTTGGTTGCCTGTGCTCTGGGGGTATTATTCAGGAAGTCCTTGCCCAGTCCCCGGTCCTGAAACATTTCCATTGTTTTCTTTTGTAGTTTTGTAATTTTAGGTCTTAGATTTAAGTCTTCAATCCATTTTGACTATGCATGGTGTCCACATAACAAAAATATTTATACTGGGTGATGCCTGTGGCTCAAAGGAGTAGGGTGTCAGCCCCATATATCAGAGGTGGTGAGTTCCAACCTGGTCCGGGCCAAAAACTGCAAAAAAAAAAAAAAAAAAAATTTGTACTCCCTTTATATTTTGAAGTAAATAAAGATATATCTTAGTATCACAGGCTAGAGTATTTTCTATGTGAGCCAGTGCTCACATATACATAAATATTGATTTTAAAAGGATGACAGTAATCTGATTTTTTCTTTCAATAGTTTTGTTATGTTTCAATGCTATTAAATATTGTTCTAAGATATTTGTAGTACTGCCTGGTATATTGACTATATAGTAACTTGTTTTATAAAGGATTTATTTGAAAGTCTTTGTAGTATCGATAATTACTGTGATAAACAATGTTGCAATGAACTTCCTTATATCTATGTCAACATTTTGGTGGCATAACCAGTTTAGAGAAATGAAAGCCTGTTTTCTATGCAGAGTCAGTCAATAACTTGGCAATATTTTCCCAGAAGTATTCTCAACCCATTTCCAATGGTTTTATGGAGGGTCATAACAGAGTTTTTCAATCTTTTTTTAATCTCAGAGCACACTTGAACCTATAGTTAAACTTCTGTGGCACACTTAAATTATGTTGATAAAAAAAGTTAACAAAAAGAATATACTTACTGTGCTTTCAACTCCTTCTGAAAATAATTAATGATCTTTAAAAATGTTGAGGCACACCTACAATTCTGTCATGGCACACTAGTTGAAAGCCATTGGTCTCTAAGCCTGTGGTACATTACTATCACAATAAAGAATTGAACCATTATATAAAATAGCAATCTCTATTTTCTCAGTATACTATGTGATGAAATAGAGACTAAACGTTGGAGAAATCTTTACTTCTTTAATATTTATTTATTTATTTATTTAGATATAGGGCCGTGCTCTGTCATCCAGGCTGGAGTGCTATGTACAACCATAGTTCACTTGTATATGTATACCATGGAATACTATTCAGCCATTAAAAGAGATGGAGACTTTACATCCTTTGTATTAACCTGGAGTGAGAAGCCTTTTTCTTAGTAAAGCATCACAAGAATGAGAAGCAAGAAACCAATATACTCAATTCTAATATGAAGGCAGTATATGACCTAATACGTGGCCTCCCCAAACCTTGGTTTCTATTTAGACAAAATATTCTAAAGAGAAGTTTCTGATCCCCACTTCCTGTTACTCTTTGGCAGACCCCTCAGGTCAGTTGCTGAGACACTCTCCTCTCACACAGCTCACTGGGGGCCCTTCTGGGGGGTGTGGCCGTTACTGCTGGTGTTTAGTGAGCTGGACATGCTGGAATGAGACCTAGAGCAGCAAGGAAATGGACATTCCTTTATCTAGAGATGTTTGGGGTTTCCCCAGAACCCCAGTCTCTGGACAAAGCCCAGTAGGCAGGCTGGGTCTCACATTTCATTTCCAGAGATATTTAGGAATTGAAAAAATGAAAAGACCTAAATTTTTAATAAAATATAACAGTGATGCATTGCATTTCATTGGGGAAAAAAATTCTTTCTTTGCGATGAATTTCTGTTCTGATGTCACTGGAACTTTATAAATGATGTAATTGGGAATTTTTAAAATACTGAACTCTAGTAATACACTTGTCCTTCCTTCCTCCCATAAAAATAACAGACTAAAATTTATAATAAGCAATGAGATCCTAGATATCATTGCTTAATTGAGGACAAGAATTTTGCTAAGAAACATGATTGCTTGCCAGGTGTGGTGGCTCACGCCTGTAATCCCAGCACATTGGAAGGCTGAAACAGGAGGATCACTTGAGGCCAAGAGTTCAAGACCAGCCGAGCAGCATAGTGAGACCTCATCTCTCTCTCTTTCTCTCTCTCTCTCCCTCTCGCTCTCTCTCAAAAAAAAAAGATTGTTTTCTCTGTACTTAGTAGATATTCTGTCCATAACTTTAGAATGAAGAGATAGACTCTTAAGCCAAAAGTTGACCTGAAGTTGAGAAAGGGGAACTTGACATCCTACAAAACATGGGAGAAGCCTTTCTTCTCCTCTCTATTCTCTCCTGGGCCCTGTGTCTGAAGCTCTGTCAGGGCCCTAGAGAAGCGGGAGCAGCAGGAGTAGCAGGAGCAGCAGCTAAATCCCTGGGATGCTGAACTTGGAAGAGAGCGCATTTCTCATCAACGGGAAATGCATGAAACTTCCTCGTGGGTGTAAAATGAAGTGTCGTTGGGAAAGGGATGGCTTTGGTGAGACGTGGGGATGTGGGAGAAGAAATCAGAAAGGAAGCCGCGCAGGAGGGGGAGGGCAGGGCTGGTGCAGAGACTGTGCTCAGAATCATGGATTAACTGAGCTGAGACTGTGTCTTGCTCTTCTCTCATGCAACCTCCACCAGTGGAGAATTTGGAAGGTTGCCCTACGGGTCCCTCCTCACAGTTTTGGAGTAGCATCGTCCTCTAGCCAATTCTGGGGTCACGCAGATGCTATCTCAGACACACAAGGTTGAGGACTGATGGTTGCCTCAGGTCCTGATGGTTCTGTTTTCACATACAGCTGCTCTGAAAACATGTTTTTTACTGGGTGGACAGATGCTGTCTGGCCTTTGAAAGCTCTTGAATCCTTTACCCTCTACCCAAACTGGTGCTCTGTGACTGGTGTCAGGCCACAGACGTGTTTTGTTTCACTTGCATTTTCTTTTCACGAACTACCTGACATTTGTGGACAAGAGGGCTGGATGCAGGCTCTTACTCCTAAGCTGCACCTTGGCAATAGCACACTGACAAGAGGCAGGCTGGTGCCTCTCAAAGCCTAGAAAATTGTCATAAATAAATAGTCAGGAAGACAAACAGAGGCAAGCAGAAGTTGCTTGGACTGCAGGCGAGAGAGGGCTTTTGGATGACACTTTTTCTCTCCCTGATATTGCTCTGAGCTGATGGGTGCCCAGCCCCAGTGGGCAGTTATTCTACCACTTGGTGGCAGTAGAGCAGTTACCAGGGCAGCACTGGAAAGCAGCCATCAGGGGAGACAGAGGCAACAGGCACAGGTGTGCTGCTCAGCTCCTGAGAACCTTCTCTCTGCCGTCGCAGTGGATGGTGGCACTCAGCTGACACTCTAGAGGTTTTCTGCCTTGGGCTATTCCTCAGCACTCCCTATATACACCAAATAGTGACAAGTTAAAGAATAGCCACCTGGAGATAATAAATATGAAAACCATAATCCTCAAAATAAACATCCGAAAGGTGACTGAATTAGCACCTAGAATACTCCTAAGGAACAGGTAGTGAGCTTACAAGACCAGGAAAACACCCCTAAATATATCAGAAAGGAAACCGCAAAAGGGTAGTTAAGAAATGTAGGGGACAGCGTGGAAGTGTCAGTATCTGTATTACAGATACAACAAGAGGAGAAACCTCGTGGGAGAAAATAATAGCCAAGAATTTTACAAAATTGGAGAAAGATGAAAGATTTCCACATTGAAAGTGTTATAATTTTTTGAGCTGAATAGATAGGACAAACCTAAACATTACGAAAAATTTAGGAATAGTAGAGACCAAGGGAAAATTCTGAAATATTCAAGAGCATAAAGAATTATCTATAAATCACAGGAATCAGATCAGTCTCAGACTTCTTACCAAGTCAATGAAAAATAACATTTTCTTTTCCTTTCTTTTCTTCTTTCTTTCTTTCTTTCTTTCTTTTTTTTTGAGGCAGAGTCTCAAGCTGTAACCCTGGGTAGAGTACAGTGGCGTCATAGCTCACAGCAACCTCCATCTCTTGGGCTCAAGAAATCCTCTTGCCTCGGTTTTTCTATTTTTAGTAGAGACAGGGTCTCGCTTTTGCTCAGGCTGGTCTTAAACTTGTGAACTCAAGCAATTCACCTGCCTTGGCCTCTTAGCTAGAATTATAAGTGCAAACCTCCATGCCCAGCAAAAAATAACATTTTCAAAGTGTTCAAGGAAAAAAGTCCTACCCATAATTTTTTTTGAGACAGTCTCACTTTGTCACCCTTGGTAGAGTGCCACGGTGTCACAGCTCACAGCAACCTCAAACTCTTGGGCCCAGGTGATTCTCCTGCATTAGCCTCCCAAGTATCTAGGAGTACAGGTGCCCGCCACAACACCCGGCTATTTTTTTGTTGCAGTTGTCATTGTTGTTTAGCTGGCCCAGGCTGGGCTCCAACCCACCAGTCTCTGTCTACGTGGCCGGCACCCTTGAGGCACCGCCCATAATTTTGTAGCTATCTAAACTTTCATTTAATTGTGAGAGTGAATACAAATATTCTCTGATGGGCGGCGCCTGTGGCTCAGCGGGTAGGGCGCCGGTCCCATATGCCGGAGGTGGCGGGTTCAAACCCAGCCCCGGCCAAATTAAAAAAAAAAAAAAAAACAAATATTCTCTGATATAACGGACCTCAAAATTTTAATACACTTACCACCAAAAACACTCTTAGAGGAAGTGCTCTAGTGAGAAGAAAAATTAACGCAGAAATAGGCCACGAGATATGGAAAGTGACTTTGAGTAAATAGTAAATTTTATTGTTTAAATAAACAGTGACAAAATATGTAGAAAAATAAATAAAATTCTATTACTTAAACTCAAGTTCGATAATGTGATTGAAGGCTCAGAGGAAGCTGTTTCAAAGAAATGTAAATGAAGGCCATTATTTATCTTAGTAAGTTAGTAATTACCCCCAGAAATAAGAACAGAGTGACTCTGAGAGCAGCATAAAGGAATCAGCCTCAGCCTCCTGAGCCTGCTGCCTCTGCCCTGGAAGAGAAGGTGGCTGTGCCTCCCATGGGCACTGATCATGGCAGGTCTGCCAGGAAATTTTCAATAAGACCTATGGCTTTGTCTTAATAAAACTCGATTTAAAAACAAGATTTGAGAATAGACTGGATGATGAGGCCACCAAAGTGACAGGTGATCTGGAAACTAAGGACAGATGAACTAAATCTGGTCTGACATTTAAGGCGGAGGAACAGAGCCCTGTCAACACTCTAGGTGTGGAGATTACCCAGATCAGCCTGCCTGTGCGCTGAAGCTGGGCTATGATTCATCCTTTACCCCAGCACTGGAGGAAAATGACAAAACCGAGACAGACTGCGAGCGAGAATACAGCAGCCTGGGCTGTGCTGTGGATTTGGGCATCTCTGAGCCTTCCATCTGTGGTACTCTTGTGCTAAATTATGAGGGCCGGTGTGCTCATAACTGAATTTTGAGATCGAAAAGCCCCAACTAACCCAGAACAGCTTTGCAGCTGCCTAGGAGACTGATGAAACCCAGTTTTACACCAGTGTTATTGAAGGCACAGTTTGGTGGCTCCATGTGCCAGACTGTGAATAAGATGTTGGAGACCTCTATCAGTCTCACCCGGACAGCCCGGAATAGCAAACACACACTTTGGAATAGGAGCCAAGTATCAGACAGATTCTGATGCCTCCTTCTCAGCCTAAGTGAACAACGGCAGCTGTAGGTATAGGATACTTTCTGATTGTAATGCCAGGCATTAGCTCTGCTTTATGGCAAAAATGTCAATGCTAGTGGCCACAGCTTGATGTAGGACTGGAATTGTAAGCATAATTGAATACAGTACCATTGTTTCATTTTAAGCTCTTTTCAGCATAGCTACCATCAAAATTTATTATACCTTTTCATGTTGTATGTCTAGGATGCAAGTATTTCTAAAATACTATATTAGATTTCTAGGTTAAACATAATCCGGCTTTAGGGTATTACCCTTTCAGAGGTACAGAAGAAATCCAACTCCAAAATTGGTCCTTGGGAGTTATTCGTGGTCCTTCTCAAAAGGTCTGTTTTCTTTTTCATTTAGAAATGTCTGCAAGTAAGAAACTGATAATGTAAGGCACTTCGTAAATTTATATTGGGTAAATGAGAGAAATTGTATTTTCTTGAGAATCGCAAATTGGTTTCTTACTTTAACCGAAGAGGGCTCATTGCTTGATAGTCCCTCATAGGGACTAAAATATTCATGGGCTGTTTCCATTCCAGTCTAACTCTGTTTTTTAACCAAAATAGTTTGCATGATGTGGTGACTGTTTTGCTTGTGCCATTTCAGGGTCGAAAGGGTGAATGTGGTGAAACCAAGAATTCAGGACTTAATTTCTTCTTGTGTCGTGTGTGTTTGCTCTTGTACCAGAGAACGATCTAGCTTCTAAGAATAATAGCCATGAATCGAGAAGAGTCTCTGTGGCTGGAATCACTCTTGGAATCTACACTTTGGTTGTATTCTCATGACTCGAGTTATTTTTTAGCAGTGTAATGGGTATGTACATTTTGGAGGCTTCCATTTTGTGTGGAATTAGATCCTCCACTATAAATGCTATGGTTAACATCATTTAAGTAAGATTAGAATAAAATACTAAAAATGTAACCTCTTTAATGAAAACTGGTAGGCAAGGATCAAAAGTAAATTTAAAAAAATGGGTAAACAAATCATAAAATAGAACAGGAGAAATTAGGTCTCATTTGTATAATAACTACAATAACCTTGAATTAAACTGAACAATAAAAAGGCATGGATTCTTAGATTGTATTTTTTTAAATCCAGCAAAGTATTCACATTCATTAAACAAAAACAAATAATTCCAATGCCATCAATATAATTCAATTTAAATGATGTTATTTGAGTTACTGATTCAAAAGGAAACCATTTACTATAAAACCCATTTTACTATAAAAATGAATTTTATAATAATCAAATTCTCCTTTGAGGAGAAATTTACAAATGGTTTTTCTTCTCACTCTTAGATAAGAAGCAAGTTACATATTTAATTCTCAATTTACTAATTAGGATGTTAAGTCCAAGCTATTAATCGAAATTAAAAACTCGAGTTAGCACCAAATCACTCTTCTCTCAGCATATTTCATAGTAAAAGCTTACAGTAAAATGGAGAGTGGAATGTGTTTAATTTCATCTATTTTCTCCATTTTGCCTTTTAAGGTGGCATCAACAACTTTAAAGCTGACAACTTTGGAGAAGGCAGGATTAGAAAAGAGCAGCCTTCAGATGATCTAGGCACACAGCCATTTAAAGCCATTTTTTGTTTTGTTTGTTTGTTTTGGAGGCTCTAATTTGCTATTCAAGAACTACTTGCTGTGTGTTTCCCTTCCAAGTTCCCTTGATCCACACAGATGCATGTCTACTCCAGGTGGTATTTGTGATTGCCTCTTCCAAATTTCCAGATTTTCTGGGAATGGGTGTGCACCTCCAGATTTTCCAGGGTCTCTCTACACTTCAGGTGGCTGTATCAGACACACACTAGGTGACCACACACTAGCTTCCTTTATTATTATTATTATTATTATTTATTTTCTCTATACATGTACATGTGTTTATTTGGTTTCCACTTTATGCCTTCACAAAATTAAAGAGGCATAAAACTTAATAATGATGACCGTGTTTAAGATAAGGACTAGAAACAAAAACCAGGTAAAGAATGAACAAAGGTAAATACAATTGGAAAAGAAATCAGATGATTGCTGCAATGAAATATTGAGCAATAATAATAATAATGCAAAAAAAAGTATGTCTATCATAGAATGCTTTGAATCTGAGGTTCAGTATGGAGTCATCAGTTAACTTCTTTTTTCGTTTTTTTTTCAAAGTCTCAAAAAATCGAGAATATTTATTTTTATAAATAAAAATAGACGATAATTTCAAAAAAACAGATCATGCCAAATCTTATAGACAATAGAAAAAGAAGAAATACTTCAAAATCATTCTACTTCATCTGGATATACCTGATATTAAAATTGGAAAAAATATATTATTATAAAGGGAAATTACAAACATACTTTACTTATAAATGAGGATGCAATATCCTAAACAACATATCAACAAGTCAAATTAAAAATTACTGTTCAAATAATGTACTTGGGGTCCAGTTTCAGTCTTCTACAGGTTGCCAGCCAGTTCACCCAGCACCATTTGTTAAATAGGGAATCTTTTCCCCATTGAATGTTTTTAATTGGCTTGTCAAAGATCAAATAATGGTAAGTAGCTGGGTTAATCTCTTGGTTCCCTATTCTGTTCTATACATCTACCTCTCTGTTTTTGTGCCAGTACCATGCTGTTTTGATCACTATAGATTTGTAGTATAGTCTGAGGTCTGGTAGCGTGATTCCTCCTGCTTTGTTTTTATTTTTGAGTAATGTCTTGGCTATTCCAGGTTTTTTCTGATTCCATATAAAACGAAGTATTGTTTTTTCAAGATCTTTAAAGTATGACAGTGGAGCTTTAATGGGGATTGCGTTGAAATTATATATTGCTTTGGGTAGTATGGACATTTCAGTAAGTAAAGCAAGCAAACAGCCCTCAGAATGGGAAAAGATATTTGCAGGTTATGTCTCTGACAAAGGTTTAATAACCAGAATCCACAGAGAACTCAAACGCATTAGCAAGAAAAGAACAAGGGATCCCATTGCAGGCTGGGCAAGGGACTTGAAGAGAAACTACTCTGAAGAAGACAGGCACACGGCCTTCAGACATATGAAAAAATGCTCATCATCTTTAATCATCAGAGAAATGCAAATCAAAACTACTTTGAGATACCATCTAACTCCAGTGAGACTAGCCTACATCACAAAATCCCAAGACCAGAGATGTTGGCGTGGATGTGGAGAAAAGGGAACACTTTTGCACTGCTGGTGGGAATGCAAATTAATACATTCCTTTTGGAAAGAGATATGGAGAACACTTAGAGATCTAAAAATAGATCTGCCATTCAATCCTATAATCCCTCTACTGGGCATATACCCAGAAGACCAAAAATCACATCATAACAAAGATATTTGTATCAGAATATTTATTGCAGCCCTATTCATAATTGCTAAGTCATGGAAAAAGCCCAAGTGCCCATCGATCCACAAATGGATTAATAAATTGTGGTATATGTACACCGTGGAATATTATGCAGCCTTAAAAAAAGATGGAGACTTTACCTCTTTCATGTTTACTTGGATGGAGCTGGAATATATTATTTTCAGTAAAGTATCTCAAGAATGGAAGAAAAAGTATCCAATGTACTCAGCCCTACTATGAAACTAATTTATGGCTTTCACATGAAAGCTATAACCCAGTTACAACCTAAGAATAGGGAGAAGGGAGAAAGGGAGGGGAGGGAGGGGGGAGGTAAGTGGAGGGAGGGGGATTAATGGGATTACACCTGCAGTGCATCTTACAAGGGTATATGTGAATCCTAGTAAATGTGGAATGTAAAGGTCTTAGCAAAATAACTAAGAAAATGCTATGAAAGCTATGTTAACTAGTGTGATGAAAATGTGTCAAACAGTCTATGAACCAAGTGTATGGTGCCCCATGATCATACTAATGTATACAGCTATGATTTAATAAATAAATAATAAATAAAACAAACAAACAAAAAAAAACAAATAATGTACTTTGCACACTAGCTTCCTTTTGTTCTCTTTTCCTGTCCTGTGACATCCTGTTCTGAAAAATTCACCCTTCTGGTGCCAATAAACTCAGAGAAAGCTCTCCCAGGCCCATCATCAAAAAAGTTAGCGTGCCCTTTCTTTCCCTTTAGATTTCCCAGAAAGGAGTCTAATCATGTCCATCCTGTTTCTCTGAACACAGGAAACATATTTCAAAGTTCTCTGAACTTAAAAAATAATAATAATAACAACTCCCTATCACACCCAAAACAAGGCACATATCATTTCAAACCAGTCCTCTTGTAATGAGGAGTGGGGGAGAAGCCCCAGCACAGCAGCTCTGCCTGAGAAGTGCCTTCAGCAACCTGCTCTTCCTCTCTCTCTCAACTCTTTAATTTTCCTCAACCAGAGGAGGAGTCTAAGAGTCAGGGAATAAACCCTCAGAATACTTTAAAAGTCACATAAGGTTATCTGGCATCTTATTGTGGAATTTGATAGTTGTTCAGTCATAACACCTAGTCAAAACTTTTATTTTAAAAATCTGTTATGCATTTAAAACAACTCAGGAAAGTTGAATAAAAAGGATTATAAGCCAATATTCAAAGCAAATATTGTTTAAAAAATCATGAACGCATTATTATCATGCCTATATACACATGAAACAGCGTAGTCTCAAAACAGAGATAGAACAGGTCAGAATTAGGGAGGAAGAAAAGATAAATCAACATATGCAGTGAATATTTTACTATAACTCTTCTAGAAACTAATAGATAAATCAAAACTAAACAACAGTATAGACTTGAGTGATGAATTCAAATATAGACAAATTTACATGGAACTAAAAATTTACTTTCTTTGAGAGTACACGTGGAACATTCCAAGGAGTCAATCATAAATTCAATAAAAACCTTACATCATATGTTTTCAAACCATAATGCAATAATATTAAAAAATGATTTTAAAAGATAGTGAAAATAATCTCATGTTTGCAAAAGAAAAAACTCTACTCAAAATAACACCATAATTAAGGAGAAAATCGTAAGCATATTATGAAACACAACAGGATGATAATACAAGCATATTGTGAAAAATATAGAACACAACTAAAGCAATCCTTAGAGGGAGTTTTCTTGAATGAACAATTATTTATGGAATTAATAACAAAAGAAAAATTAAAGTCAAGGGACCTAACATTCAACTCGAGAAACTAGCAGATTTTCTTGCTAGTAGGGGAAACTACAAATTTTCCCCTTCAAAACGGAAGGAAGAGTAAAGACAAAAATAATAGAATAATAAAAAACCCAGAGAGAGAACATGCAAAGCCAGTATCTGTTTCTATATAAAGACTAATGAGATAAACATCTAGCAAGACCGATTATGAGAAAAGAGAAAATGCAGATAACAAAGTACCTAATATTGAAGGGTAACTAGCTGCAGACACATGGCAGTTTAACAAAAGATATAATGAATAATTACATGGCAATAAATGTGAAGGTTTTACTGTTGACTATATTAGGTGGTGGCCCTATAGAGATCCTGAATTCTAGGCATACTGTCGTCTATCCCCACTGTGTATAAGCACCCCATTTACCTAGATAACAGTGGTAAGTAATCCCTGCCAACATAGTGTAATGGTTAGTTTTAGGTGTCAACTTGATTGGATTAAGAAAACCTGTAAAGCATTACTTATGGGTGCGTCTGGGAGCTATTTCCAGAGGAGACTAGCGTGTGTGTCTGAGTGGACTAGGAGGGGAAGGTCAGCCCTTGCTGGGGGTGGGCAGCACCAAGTTAGCTGGGGGCCCAGGTAGATCAGAAAGGCGGAAGAAAGGGTTTTCCTGGAGGGAAAAGGGCTCCCTCCAGGAGCTGGGACCTTGGGACCCCAGGCTCTCCGACCTTGGGACTGCATGACTTATACTAGTGCCCTCCCAGTTTTAGTTTCTCAGGCCGTTGGCTTCAGATTGAGAGATATGATGCCATCAGCTCCCTTGGTTCTGAGGTTTTCAGACATGGTCTGAGCCACATGAATGGCAACCTGGGGTTTCCAACTTGCAGACAGCCTGTGGTGGGAACTCATCAGCCTCCATAACTGTGTGAGCCAATTCTCCTAATAAATCCTTTCTTATGTATTTCTATATCCATATCTACACCTGTATCCTATGGCTTCTGTCTCTCTGGAGGATCCTGCCTAATACACATGGGAAACCTCTTTTGTCACCTGTTGGTCCATTGCCGTGAAATACCTTGAATTGCCAGGCCACAGTCTCACTTTCCAGATTAATGGAACTGTGTCCCCCATGGGAGTAGTCTACCTTTAGGACCTCTAAGCAGAGCCAAGAATCTTAGGAATGGGAAGAAAGTCATAAGTCTTTAAGAAAATCATAAGTCATAACAGCAAAAGGCACTAAGTTATGTCCAACTTTCACTCCTTAGTTCTCAAACCCAAGAGTTCTGACTGTGGGAGTAATATATATGGGCGTAACTAAGATAATTCTGGTCTGGGTATTGAAGAATGAATAGGAAGAGCCCATGAAAACTCAGAAAGGGGAAGTATGAGTGAATTAGAAAAAAATCCTCAGCACCACAGTGGACCAGCATTGTTAATGCCTAAAGTCCCTTTCATTACAGAAAGGCAAGAAAAAGAAATTTTTAAAATGAGGATTAAATATCGAAGAAAATGAACTAGATTATTTACAAATGATATGATTCCATTTATAGCAAATCAATAAAATATAGCTAAATTATTGGAATTAGCACAAGAGTTTAGAAAGGTTACTGAATAAAAACAATCAATACACAAAAATCAGTGGATGCCTTTATTACACCAATAAAAATAAGACGTGATGCAAAAATAACCATTTTCAAAGGCATACCAAAGAATACATAAAGAGAACAAGAGACATTTAAGAACTGGACAGATGTAATAAAAAATTTCCTGGGTCAGATGCAGTGGCTCATGCCTGTGATGGAAAACAATATGGAAATTCCTCAAATAATTAGAAGTAGACCTACTATTTGATCCAGAAATTCTACCCAAAGGGCAAGAAATCATTATATCAAAAAATACCCATGCTTGTATATTTATTGCTGTACTATTCACAATAGTAAAGATATGAAGCCAACTTAAGTGTCCACAAATGGATGATTGGATTCCAGCCATGGAATGCTACTCAGGCATAAAAAATGATGAAATCATGTCTTTGGCAGAAACAGGGACAGAGCTGGAAATTCAAACACCATATATTTTCACTAACAAGTGAGCACACATTGACACAGAGAGGGTCATAACAGACACTGGAGACTTGGAAATGGAGTGGGAGAATGGTAGAGGGGTGTGGGATGAATTATCAATTGGGTATTATGTACCCGTGAGGCTTATATGAAAAGCCTAGACTTCACTACTATGTGATATACCCATGTAACAAATCTGTACACGTGCCCTATAAATCAGCACAAAAGAAAAAGAAAGAGAAGAGAAAAAGTCCTCTGCAGAGGTCATTCTGAAAGCATTCATAATTGAAGACCTAAAAACTGGAGAAACATGATATTTAGTGGTTAGACATTTCTATATAATAATCATCTCAATTTTTCCCAAGTTGATGTATCAATTTAATAAAATAAAACAGTCTTAATCCTGTGAAGTTTTAATTTTTGTTTGTTAAATGGAATTTCACAAGTTGATTTTTAAATTGGTTTGCATATATAAATGAAAAGGGTGAAGAAGAGCAAGACATTTTGACAAAAAGAGAAGACATTGGGAAGACTTTATTAGATTGAAAGGTATTTTGAAGTTATTATAATTATTAAAGTATGATATAAGCAAAAGAATAAATAAATAAAACAATGTAACCATACAGAGAATCCGGGAACTGCTCCATATATATGCATAGCTTTAATTTATAATAAACACAGAACAGTTTGTTTACATACTGGGGACATGGGAACAAGGAACAAAAAAGCTTTTTATAATCGATCCTGGTACAATTAGATATCAGGATAAAGAAAAAATAAATTTTAACCTCTTTCTCACTCTTTATAGAAACAGCAACAATGACATTCTAAGTGCACTATAAATGTGAAAAGTAAAAAAGGGATAACTTTTAAGGGATAACTTAGTACTACATATTCATAATTCAGGGCATAGAAAATTTCTTAAGGAAAGGCAGGGCAAGATGGCTGAATGGAAGCAGCCTCTGACATAGGCTCCTGTCCAGAGAGAAGGATAATGTCCAGAGGGTATCCAATTGAGTTGAAGACAGGAAGCCCAGCCAAGAGAGAAGAGAGATAACTGCAGGTCACCACTGCTGAGGCAAGCTGTGATTCCAAGACAACAATCTTCAGGTACAAAACTCAACCGAAAGGAAAAATGCCCGACCCCTCCCCCAAGAAAGCTGTGGGTTCTTTTTTCCTTTTCCTTTCACTCTTCGTTTGCTCCTGTGGGATTTCTACAGGCGAGTAGTGAACTGAGGATCTCTTGTGTCAACCCATGGGTGAAAGCAGTAAGAAGTGGGGACTACTTCCTCCAGAGGGACCCTGCAGCAACTCTGAACATTCTCTTTAGGCAGAAAAATTGAACTAACATTTTTCCCTGCCATTCTGAACTTTCAGTCCACCTTCTCCCCTCACCAGATAAACCAGATCCTTAACCCCTGCAGTGACTGAGGGAGGAGGCTCATGAGCAGCGCTCCCCGCCCCCAGCCTGCCTGACCGAGTGCCCCACCCCCTGCCCGCCGGTCCCCCATGCCCTCCCTGTTTCCAAGCTGCACAGTGCCCCGGTGCCCTCCCTGCCTCTGCACCATGCCCTGCCCGCCCGAGACCCATGAGGCTGCACACCGCACCCTGCCCATCTGGAGACCACCGAGGCTGTGCTCCACGCCCTACCCATCAGGAGACCACTGAAGCTGTGTGCCATGCCCTCCCTGCCTCTGCACCAGACCCTCGCCCAACCAGAATCGCCAGTAGAGTGGTATT
This sequence comes from Nycticebus coucang, assembly GCF_027406575.1. Classification (NCBI taxonomy): domain Eukaryota; kingdom Metazoa; phylum Chordata; class Mammalia; order Primates; family Lorisidae; genus Nycticebus; species Nycticebus coucang. The sequence continues at coordinate 103,283,819 of NC_069789.1, forward strand.
CTCCATGCTGAAGTCACCAGCGCTGGATACTGTCAGAATCGCTTGTGGGGTACCCCGCCCTGCCGCCAGATCCATGTGCTGCACACTCCTAGAGCTGTTCCTACAGCCAGAATTCTCTGGCTTTGGCAGTGGCAGTGGAGCTATGCAGCGAACTTCCCACTAAGATCCAGCAACAATAGAGTGATCACGCTGGGGTCTAATCTTGGAGAAACACCCCCCCCCAACTCTGTGCACTGCCAGAGGAAACCAGAAGTCACTCTATAGGGATACTGGTGCAGCAGAGTGGCAGGGGCAAAGGTGCGGTGGCTGAGGGAGATAAGCATTTGCTGGCCTGGTACCCCTAGGATTAGACTGAGCCCAAGTGGAACACTCACCAGTGGATATTGAACACTGGAGGCAGGCAGGCCTCAGCTCCCCCAGCTGGCTGGTAGCCAAGGGCAGTGGCCGGGCCTTGGGGGCATTGACCTTCCTTTGACTCTGACAGGTGCTAAGCCCTGGCACTTCGCATTATTGGAGGGAACAGGACTATAGCCCTGTGGGGTCACCAGTGATTGGGCATGAAAAAGGAACAAAGTGGAGAAGGAGAATAAGCCCCCTGGTCCTACTTTGCTACCGAGCGGGCCTTTCTGACTCTGCAGAGCACTGGAGAGAGCCAAATCTGAGCAGCCAGTAGACCTCTGCTATCTAGCTGCTGGAGACCTTTCAAACTCTCCCAACTGAGAGTTCGTACTGACATGGTCAATTGGTTCAGAACCCCTAACTTGGGACAATCAACAATCAATAATCAATCACAATCAACAATCAATTACAATCACAAGGACCCTCTAGGGTGATACCCCGGTTGTGTAGTAAGAGGAATGGTCGATTTTCCCATTCCAGTTGTTGTCTGGGGAGGTGGGGTTTCTTAATTGCTTGTATTTCTTCACAGCTAAGACTTCACCAGAGTTACTGATCCACCAGGATTGGACAAGAACCAGTTGAATACAAGACTGAGCCACCTAACCCCACCACACCAAGCCGGTTTCCTCAGCCTCAGACTGTAATACTGTACAGGTCCTTTGTAAAGATAAAGGGGAAAAAGCTGCAGTCATCAGTCCCAGATCCTTAACAAAGGGCTGGTTAACCACAAGCCCAGGAAACTCTAATCCAATCTCACCTTACCAGACAACCTAGCCAACAGTGAAAAACAATTATGAGGCAGAATCAGTAGAAAACCTCTGGCAACATGAAAAATTAGAATAGATCAACTTCCCCAAGAAATGATAAAGCAGACACAGCACAAGATCCTATTCACAAACAAATGGCTGAGATGTCAGAAATAGAGTTCAGAATTTGGATAGCAAATAAAATCAACAAAATGGAGGAAATGATGAAATTAGAATTTAAAGCAGAAATTCAAAAGATGTCTCAAGAATTTAACGAATTTAAAGACAAAATGACCAAAGATTTTGACACATTAAAGCAAGAATTTGCAGCACTCAAAGATCTAAAAAATACAGTAGAATCCCTCAGTAACAGAATGGAGCAGGCAGAAGAAAGGATCTCTGATATTGAAGACAAAGCTTTTGAATGCTCCCAAACACTCAAAGAGGAAAAAAGTGGAGAACAAAAATGGATCATTCTCTCAGAGAGCTCTGGGATAATTTGAAGAGGTCTAATATTTGCCTTATAGGAATACCTGAAAGTGATGAGATTGCTGCGGAGGATATAGATGCTTTGCTTCTTGAAAAGAGAATTTTCCAGACATGCCCAGAGATTCTGAAATTCAGATAGCAGACAGTTTCAGAACACCAGTACGACTCAACCCAAATAAAAATTCTCATAGACACATTATAATTAATTTTGCTAAAGTTAATATGAAGGAGAAAATTCTGAAAGCTGTAAGACATAAGAAAACCATTACATACAAGGGGAAGAACATTAGAATGACTGCAGATCTCTCCACTGAAACCTTTCAAGTTAGAAGAGGGTGGTCATCGACCTTTAATGTCCTTAAACAAAATAACTTTCAACCCAGGATCCTGTATCCAGCTAAACTGACTTTCATTTAGGATGGAGAAATTAAATATTTTAATGACATTCACATGTTGAAGAAATTTGCCATAACTAAACCAGCTCTTCAGGATATTCTCAGACCTATCCTCCATAATGAACAACACAATCCTCCACCACCAAAGTAAAATCACTCAGAAACTTTTGATCAAATTCTAACTTCCATAGTGGCAAAAGGTTAAAAATGTCCATTGGACTTTCGAAAAACTCAATACCCAAAACTCTATCTGGTTTATCATTACTCTCAATTAATGTGAATGGCTTAAATTGCCCTCTAAAGAGACACAGGTTGGCTGACTGGATACAAAAACTCAGGCCAGACATCTATTGCATTCAAGAATCTCACCTTACCTTAAAAGATAAACATAGACTCAGGGTGAAGGGATGGCCATCTATAATTCAGGCAAATGGAAATCAGAAAAAAAGCAGGTGTTGCCAAAAATGGAGAAGCATGAATCCTATGTACTCAATCTTGATATGAGGACAATTAATGACAATTAAGTTTATGGGGGGGAAGCAGAAAGAGGGATGGAGGGAGGAGGGTGGGGCCTTAGTGTGTGTCACACTTTATGGGGGCAAGACATGATTGCAAGAGGGACTTTACCTAACAATTGCAATCAGTGTAACTGGCTTATTGTACCCTCAATGAATCCCCAACAATAAAAAAAAAAAAAAAGCAGGTGTTGCAATTTTATTTGCAGATACAATAGGCTTTAAACCAATCAAAGTAAGAAAAGACAATGATGGTAACTTCTTATTTGTTAAGGGCAACACTCAACATGATGAGATTTCAATTATCAAAATTTATGCACCCAACCAGAATGCGCCTCAATTTATAAGAGAAACTCTAACTGACATGAGCAACTTGATTTCCCCCAGCACTATAATTGTTAGAGACTTTAACACTCCTCTGGCAGTGTTGGATAGATCCTCAAAAAAGAAGCTAAGCAAAGAAATTTTAGAATTAAACTTAACCATTCAACATTTGCATCTAATAGACATCTATAGAACATTTCATCCTAACAAAATCGAATACACATTCTCCTCATCAGCCCATGGATCATCCTCCAAAATTGATCACATCTTAGGTCACAAGTCTAACTTCAGCAAACTTAAAAGAATAGAAATCATTCCTTGTATTTTTTTGGACCACCAAGGAATAAAAGTTGAACTCAGTAACAACAGGAATCTCCACACGCATACAAAAATATGGAAACTAAATAACCTCATGCTGAATGATAGCTGGGTCATAGATGAGATTAAGAAGGAAATTACCAAATTTTTGGAACAAAATAATAATGAAGAAATGAACTATCAGAACCTCTGGGATACAGCAAAGGCAGTCCTAAGAGGAAAATTTATAGTGTTGCAAGCCTTCCTCAAGAGAACGGAAAGAGAGGAAGTCAATAACTTAATGGGTCATCTCAAGCAACTGGAAAAGGAAGAACTTTCCAACCCTAAACCCAGCAGAAGAAAAGAAATAACTAAAATTAGAGCAGAACTTAATGAAATTGAAAACAAAAGAATCATACAACAGCTCAACCAATCAAAGAGTTGGTTTTTAGAAAAGGTTAATAAAATAGATAAACCATTGGCTAACCCTAGAAGTAGAAGAGTAAAATCCCTAATTTCATCAATCAGAAATGATAAAAGCCAAATAACAACGGACTCCTCAGAAATTCAGCAAATCCTTAATGAATACTACACAAAACTCTACTCTCAGAAGTATGAAAATCCGAAGGCAATAGATCAATACTTGGAAACATGCTACCCTCCCAGACTTAGACAGAAAGAAGTGAAAATGTTGAACAAGCCTATAACAAGCTCTGAATAGCATCAACTATAAGAAATCCCCCCCAAAAGAAAAGCCCAGGACCAGATGGCTTCACATCAGAATTCTACCAAATCTTTAAAGAGGAACTAGTACCTATATTACTTAATCTTTTCCAAAACATAGAAATAGAAGGAATACTTCCCAACGCATTCTATGACATAAATATCACCCTGATACCCAAACCAGGAAAAGACCCAACAAGAAAAGAAAATTATAGACTAATATCTCTAATGAATATTGATGCAAAAATATTCAATGAGATCCTAGCAAACAGAATCCAACAACACATCAAACAAATTATACACCACGACCAGGTGGGTTTCATCTCAGGGTCCCAAGGATGGTTCAATATATGTAAATTCATAAATGTAATATGCCACATAAACAAATTAAAAAACAAAGACCATGTGATTCTCTCAATTGATGCAGAAAAAGCTTTTGACAATATCCAGCATCCTTTCTTGATCAGAACGCTTAAGAAAATAGATATAGAAGGAACATTTCTTAAACTGATAGAGGCCATCTACAGCAAAACCACAGCCAATATCATAGTGAATGGAGTAAAATTGAAATCATTTCCAGTCAGATCAGGAATCAGGCAAGGATGCCCACTGTCTCCACTGCTTTTTAACATTGTAATGGAAGTCTTAGCCACCACAATCAGGCAAGATAAGGCAATCAAGGGGATCCAAATAGGACCAGAGGAGATCAAATTGTCACCCTTCGCAGACCATATGATTATATATCTGGAAACCCCCAGGGAATCCACTACAAAACTCCTAGAGGTGATCAAGGAATATAGTAACGTCTCAGGATACAAAATTAACACCATAAATCTGTAGCCTTTATATATACCAACAATAGCCCGGGGAAAAAACAATCAAAGATTCTATTCCCTTTACAATAGTGCCAAAGAAGATGAAATATCTGGGAGTGTATCTAACTAAGGACGTGAAAGATCTCTATAAAGATAACTATGAAACTGTAAGAAAAGAAATAGCTGAAGATGTTAACAAATGGAAAAATATACCAAGCTCATGGCTGGGAAGAATCAACATTGTCAAAATGTCTATACTACCTAAAGCAATTTACAGATTTAACACGATCCCTATTAAAGCACCTCTCTCATATTTCAAAGACTTGGAAAAATTAGTACTTCATTTTATATGGAAACAGAAAAAAACCTCAAATAGCCAAGACATTACTCAGAAATAAAAACAAATCTGGAGGAATCATGCTTCCAGACTTCAGACTATACTGTAAATTGATAGTGATCAAAACAGCATGGTACTGGCACAAAAATGGAGAGGTAGATGTATGGAACAGAATTGAAGACCAAGAGGTGAACCCAGACACTTATCATCATTTGATTTTTGATAAGCCTATTAAAAATATAAATTGGGAGAAAGATTCCCTATTCAATAAATGGTTCTGGATGAATTGGCTGGCAACTTGTAGAAGACTGAAACTGGACCCACACCTTTCTCGTCTAACAAAAATTGACTCTCACTGGTTAAAGGACTTAAACTTAAGATATGAAACTGTAAATATTCTTAGAGAGAGTGTAGGGGAAACACTTGAGAAAATTGGCCTGTGAGAATACTTCATGAAGAAGACACCTCAGGCAATTGAACATCAAAAATACATTACTGGGATCTGATCAAATTAAAAAGCTTCTGCACTGCTAAGAACACACTAAGTAAAGCAAATAGACAGCCCTCAGAATGGGAGAGGATTTTTGCAAGTTATACTACCAACAAAGGTCTAATAACCAAAATCCACAGAGAACATAAACTTATTACTAAGCAAAAAACAAGTGATCCCATTTCATTGTGGGCAAGAGACATGAACAGAAGCTTCTCTGAAGAAGACAGGGGCATGGCCTACAGACACATGAAAAAATCCTCATCATCTTTAATCATCAGAGAAATGCAAACCAAAACTACTCTGAGATACCATCTAACTCCAGTAAGAGCAGCCCACATCACAAAATCCCAAAACAACAGATGTTGGCATGGATGTGAAGAAAAGGGAACACTTCTGCACTGCTGGTGAGAATGCAAGCTAGTATGTTCCTTTTGGAAGGAAGTTTGGAGAACGCTCAGGTATCTAAATGTAGACCTGCCGTTTGATCCTGCAATTCCTCTTCTAGGTATATATCCAAAGGACCAAAAATCATTTGACAATAAAGATATTTGCACCAGATTGTTCATTGCAGCTCAATTCATAATTGCCAAGTCATGGAAGAAGCCCATGTGCTCATCGACCCATGAATGGATTAATAAATTGTGGTATATGTATACCATGGAATACTATGCAGCAGTAAAAAAAATGGAGACTTTACCTCCTTTATGTTTACATGGATGGAGCTGGAAAATATTCTTCTTAGTAAAGTATCTCAGGAATGGAAAAAAATTATCCAAGGTATTCAGTACTACTGTGAAACCAGTTTATAATAACTCTCACTTGCATATGAAAAATGAAACACAACTTTAGTCTATGATGAAGGAGGGAAGGGGAGAGGGAGCTACGGGGAGGGGGGAGGGATAGTAGGGGGACCACAACTATGGAGCACATTACAAGTACAAGTTGGTTCTATCATGTGTAGAGCACAAATGTCCTAATGCTATAGTTGGGTAAATGAGATGAAAGCTATGCTGATTAGTATGATCACTCCAATTTGTACAAATAATCAACACACTGAAATGGGCATAAATGTATTTATGATCTATGTACAAAAGACTTAATAAAAAAAAGAGAAAATTTCTTAAGCCTAGAAAAGATGGATAAACTTGGCTACATTAAAACGAACAGTTTCTGTTTGTCTAAAAGATCTAAGGAAGAAAGTACAAAGCAGGGCTGCTGAGCGAGAGAAGGTTTACCTTACATAAACATAACAAAGGGTTTAGACGCAGAGCTGCACATCCTAAGGAACTACAGATCCATCAAAAAAGCCTTAGAAAAGAATTGATCAGTTGTAGAAGATTGGAGTAGGACCATGATCATAAAAAGGGAAGTGGAAGTGTCAAGAGTACTTTTATCAGAGCTGAGAGTGAGGGACGAGAGGAGTCAAAGGTGGTTCTCAGGGTTCTGGATGAAGCACCCGAGGGAATGGTGAAGGGGACATCTGAGGAAGAGTAGATGTCGTTAAAAAACAAAAAGATTACTCAAATTTTGGATGTGTTGATTTGCAGATGCTAGTAAAACATCTGAAGAATAATGTCTGCGAATGTTGAGTATTTTGGTTCAAGCTCCAGAGTAAGGAGAGGAGTCTTTTTAATGAAGTAATAATTGGATACTGTAAATGAAGAAGAAAGAATCCAAGAAGGACTTGCTGAAAAGGAATTAAAAGCCTAAAACCTAAACCACTGACCTACTAGCATTTAAGGGAGATGAAGAAATGTGGAGCTGCAAACAAGTCTGAGGGGGAGAGGAAGAGATGTAGAAAGAAAGTGAAGGGTGTGTGTCACAGAAACCAAAAGTAAAGAAAGTTTAGAAGATGGCTTGGCACCTGTAGCTCAGTGGCTAGGGCGCCGGCCACGTACACCAGGGCTGGCCAAACAATAATAATCACTACAATAAAAAAACAGCAGGTGCCTGTAGTCCCAGGCTGAGTTTGAGGTTGGTGTGAGCTGTGACACCATGGCACTCTACAGAGGGCGACATGGTGAGACTCTGTCTCAATAAAAAAAAACCTCCTGGATTCAAGTGGTCGTCTTAAAAAAAAAAAAAGTTTAGAAAATGAGGAGAGCAAAAGTGAAAGTTGCTGCTAATAAGGCTAATAAGATAAAAAAATGAAAAAAAAAAAAAAACCAAAAACATCTACTCAACAGAGTCAAGAGGTGTTTGGTGACCTTGGCTGGAGGAGATTCAGTGGAATTACGGGGCAGACTTGTAGATGTGAATGCATGGTTTCAGGAAATTTGGATGTAAAGGAAAGAGGAAAATAGAATGATAAAACTAAAGGCTAACACTCACAAAGCATTTGTTCTGTGCCAGATATCAGTAGTGCTGCCATCACCCCCATTTTAGAGATCATAGTAAAGGACATAGAGCTTTAACTCGTTGCCCAAGGCCACACAGTAGAAAAAATGGCAGAACTAAGATTTGAACCTGGTTTCTGTTGCTCTGAAGGTAGCTTTAGAGTTTTTACCTTCTTTTTTTTAATGCAAAAGAATGTGTTATATTTGAATGCCGATGGGAAGAAGCAGTAGAAAGGGAACATTTGAAGCTATGGGAGAGAATGAAGGAGGCAGGTCGGTTTGGGGTTCAGCATGGGGGGTCAGACTGGTCTCAGGAAGGAGAGTACCTACGTCTTCCACTGTGGGAGGAAGGGACGGATACAGAGTCAGCAGTTAGTATGTTGGCGGTGTGAAATTGAGTGAGTCCCCATCAGATGTCTTCAATTTTCCCTGAAAAGCTTAATCTGAAAGTTGGGAGGGGGTGCACACGGGCAAGGGTAGGGTTGGAGGCTGAAGAAGCTTCTGCACACTTCACCTAGAGCTCCTCCTCCCTCCCTGTCCACACCTCAGTCTCTGCTGCTCTTCCCCCATCAGCATCCCCTGAATATCCATCCTCCTCGAGGCTCCAATATGGGACCACTTCTCTCCTACTCTACACAACTTCCTGGGCACCCTCACCCACTCACTCCCATGGATGCAACAGTTTTCAGATTGAGTCTGATCTGAAAATAATTCTACCACTGTCCAAAGGTTCCAAGTGCCTCTATACTGTGTATAATCAAACTAAATTCAACCTCACTTACCTGGGTCAGGTCAATCATTCTATGCCCTTTATATGGAGGCTTAAAGTCAGATATATTTTGTGTGCCATTTTGATTCTCTAAGGACATCTGCCTCCCCACCTTGGAAGGCAGAACACAGCTACTGTCAAGTCTTTTCCAGAGCTCAGGAATGAGCCACAAAACTGCACTTTCCTTGCACTTACTTGGTCTCCTGTGTGCATCCTATTCTTGCCCCATCTGTTTGTATCGCTCTTATTGTATTTTAGCTCATGCCATAGAACATTATGGTCAGCTTTGTGAATCAAAAAGGGAGATATACAGGGAAAGGACAAAAGGAGGAGTGGGGGAGAGAATTACATTCTATTTGCATTTTATTCTAATGAGTGTTAAAATTTCAATTGTTAGAATCAGAAAGTTAGTGTTCAAACATCCTGTCTCATTCAAGGATAAAGTACAAGTGACATTAGATCACTACCTCAGCTGGCCATGGTATAACTGTGACTTTCTTCTGTCTCCAGGCTCCTGTAGAACCTTTGCTCTGACAAACATGTGGGTCATGTAAACATCTTGTTGAACAGTTTCCTTATTTCACATTTGCTTTTCACACGGCACTTTGTGTATACTTTATCCTTGTATATCCTTTATCATTCTTAGTTATAAAAATGTGTATACTTTCTTGGAGATATGTAGTGATTCTATCTCATTTCTCTTTGCTTTGCCAATAGTAGCTATCAGAATTCTTAGAGTTGTCACCCAAGTTCACGAAGCTGCTCGCCCAGGGCCAACCCTACTCTCGGGAGTATCCTCATGGGACCCCTGGGGGGCAGTGAGATAGAATTTTCTAAGAAAATTTAGAAAAAATATGTTAATCATATAACACCAATGTCATTTGTAATTCAAAGCTAAAATTCTGCTATTATTATATTTCCCATGCCAAATTAAGTCCAGTACACAGTTCAGAGATTTTGTAATTAGATTAAACAATAACGTAAGACCTTACAATAATGAAATTACAACCATGTTGAGAGACCAACAATTTTACTACTGTCAATATCCCCTAGGAAGAAATCAAAGTTCACAAATTAAATGCCTCTGAGAGAAAAATTCCAGGCACATTAAAATCCAAATATCCAAATAAACTAAGCCTTAAACCAAATTATCCCTGAAGAGTTAAAAGTTGGAAGAAATTAAAGTAACTCCTGGCTTCCAATTTCTTATTCTGCTTAATCTCATCTAAGAAAAAGTGGTAAATGTCTGGATGGAGCGGGTTGTTTTAGCAATTATCATGCCGACTGTCTCACAGCTGAGCCTGATCATCTCTTTCGGAACCACTAAGGTTGTGCTGGCCCAGTGCTAAAGCTTTCATGCGCCATGGTGCTAAAGAATTAAAAGGATTAATAGGGCATAAAAGACTATCATAGCACTGCCCCCATAACCACTGAATTTTGAAATCTCAATTCCCAGCTCTAGAACAGTAACACTAAGCAGAGTTACAATCCTAGAGAATCATTCACATCTGAAAAACAGAAAAGACAGCAAGTAGGTAAAGAAATTCTTTACTTAGCTTTAGCAGGATGTCAGCTGGTGCAGAACTTTTGAACTTAAGCTCAAATGTGAATAATCCATTGTATGTTTCCAAATAGTAAGAAGTTGGGCAGCACCCATAATTCAGTGGGTAGGACACTGGCCACATACACTGAGGCTGGCGGATTCGAACATGGCCCTGGCCAGCTAAAGCAACAATGACAACTGCAACAAAACAACCCCTCCTATTTGGGAGGCTGAGGCAAGAGAATTACTTAAGCCAAAGAGTTTAAGGTTTCTGTGAGCTGTGATGCCAAGGCACTCTACCCACGGCAACAGCTTGAGACTCTGTTTCAAATGACAAAAAAAAAAAAATAATAACCAGAAGAGAATAATTCGAATGTTTCTAGCATGATGAAAGACAAACATTTAGTGTGATGGTTATCTCAATTTCACTGCTTTGGGCTTTACAAATTTTGTGAATGTGTTAAATTATCATATCTACTCCCAAATTTGTACATTTATTATGTATCAGTTAAAAATTAAATTTAATGTTAAAAAATAAACTCAATTATGAGAAACCTCCCAGTACAAACATTTACTATTTGGGGGCTGGGTGGGAACCACTTATTTTGTGCCTTCCTTTTCTACTGACTCTATTCAAAATCTCCTAGTTTTCACTTCCTCTTTGGGTGGAGTGCTCTGACACCTGAGCTCAGGGAGGGGTTTCTTAAGCGTCTCCTCTCTCCAGTAAGCAGACCATCTGCTGCTCAATATGGAATTGCACTGGCCCATGAAGCTTGCCTCTTACGAGATATTTTCATTTTGCCCCCACACTTATTTCAGCTAGAAAATATATCTCAGCCATTCCTGAAGTGAAATTACTATGTATGTTTCTGAGGACTATGCCTCTGAGGGTCCGGTGAGAACCCAATCCTTCCCAGATGTGTACCCCAGGAACCTGACATTGGTCCCCTTTTAAATTTTATAAACCTATCAGCCACATTCCTGTAGGATACGAGCAGACTGTCTATAATAACTGTGCATTCTTGAAACCCTCTTAAAAATTCCTTAAATATTTTTCACCCTTGGGCCTAGAGAATCCCACACAAGTCAGAAGTGAACCCACCAGTTTGTTCCTTGGGCCCTAAAGCCAGGTGGGATTTAGAATGTCTCATAGAGGGTAACATTGTAGGCTTGGCACTAGCAGTGTGAAACTAGATCCTTATTAGTGCTTTGTACCATTCAAGGACACTTATAGCTAAAAATATTATTCTAGTCACCAGTGCCTAAAAATCTATAGAAAAACTCAATTAAATTCAAGAAGAGGGTAGGAGAGGAGAGGATTCCTTTCCAGAAGGAACTATATGCAGGTGTATGGCACACTTCTGTGTGAAGGACAGGCTACAACTTAGATTTTACCTTACAAATGAAAACAATGTAACCTAATTGTATGCACCCTCATATTAATTGGAAATGGGAAACTTAAAAAAAAGCTATAGAGATTCCCATTTTTTCTTTAAAAAAACAAAACAAAAAGACTACTTTAGCTAGGACTGCCTAGGAAAGGCAGCCCCACCCACCATGGGCCTCTATTGAGTTGGGCGGAGCCTACAAAGTTTTGCTACTGTGGTCATCCACAGTGCCCACAGGTAAGCCCTTCCTCCTCTGTGCTGCTTACAGAGGCTTCCCAGCTCCCTTGAATGCTCTCATGAGGTTCGGGTACCTTCTGCTTATTGCCATTCATGGATGCAGTCCTATTTCTACAGAAATAGCCACTTGCCTATGAACAAAGCCATTGTAAGCTGATGTCACCCTCCAAGGTCACAAAACCATGGATCCTAAAGCTGCAAGCCTCTTGCCCAAGCTCAGTAGTGAAGCTTAAAAGTTGGCTCACTATTAATCTCTTCAATCTGAAAAATGCCTGCTCTCTTACTAAAGGCCCAGGCTGAGAGCCACAGGGCCTGGTCCTGTCACACGACTCTCCTTTAAATATGTAGCTCCCTATACTTGTTCTTCTTAGTTCTCGTACATCTAAGCCCGTGCCCCAACTGTTTGTGACTCTGAGAATTTGCTCTCAAACTTCAGACACCCCCAGCTCATGAGTGCAGGGGAGATCCAAGCGTGTTCACAGTGCCCCCACTCCCCACCCTACACACACCCAGTGGGCTTGCATCCAGGGGGAAGAGCATGGAGTTGAGTTAAGCAGGCCTCATTTATTCTCCCCAAATCTACCAGTCAGGGAGACACTTCACTTCTACCGGGGGGTGGGAGGGACAGTAAAGATCAGAAAAAAGGCTGAGGGCAGAGGGAGTTACACGCGTGTGGAAGAACAAAGATCTCCCAGCATAGTCACTCATGAATTTACTCATGTAAATTCAAAGTGATTCTGTTCAGTTAGGGCTGTCAGATTTAGCAAATAAAAATATAGGACTTCTGCTTACATTTGCATTTTAGATAAACACAGTAACAACTCTTTTAGTGTAATTACATCCCAAATATTATATGGGACATAGTTATAGCATCAGCTATTTGTTTTTTATTTGAAATTCAAATGCAGGTGAGCACTCTGCATTTTATCTGGCAATCCCATACTAAGTGTCAGACATCGTATTAGGTTCTGGGACTATAATGTGAACATGGCCTAGTCCCTAGATTGAGGGCGAGGGCGGAGACAGAAAATGCAATACTTTCATCCACAGATGAGAAGTAAAATTCAAAAGGCTGTTTTTTGCACATCTCTTTCCAACCACAGGAAACAATTGTTCATAGTAATCATCAACAACCTCACCTTTGATCATGAACTGAATTTGCACTTATTTGTGTGTAGAATTAGCCTGACTCTGCCGCACTACATCACAATCTGTCCGTTCAACTGCGCCTAAAGTGAGCCCTCGCCCTTTCCTTCCCTAAAGATACTCACACTTCTAAGAAATACTGTTAATGAGACAGGACACTTCACTGCTATAAGCTCTGGGCTGCAGGAAATGGAACTATTACAGACACACCTAAGAGGAGCACTTACCTGAAACTTAGCAGGTCAGAGGAGACCTTGCAGAAGTGGCACCACGTGATACAATTATTAGTTTACAATGACCCCACACTAGGATGAACTATGGCATCATTCTAATAAACAGTTTAATTTAACTTAATTTAAATAGGCATATCCAATACCTCTTCTCCAAAGTATTAGAGAAACCTTTAACCAGGACTGACTCAGGACATATTCAAACACGTTCAATCTCTTCCTGTAGGCACCCTCCTCCATGTCGTTGCTTGGTCATTCACTTACTCAGCAAGTGCTTACTGACAGGCAGGTATGTGACCAGTGCTCTGCCAGGCATTGAAAATACAAAGAAGATCCAACCACACTCATTTCCAGTGGTGGGGATATTACAGTCTAATGAGAGAGAGATATTACACAATCACATAAGTAGACATAGAAAGACAAAATGTGATGACCCTCATGAGGGAAAGAACAGAAAGCTAGTTTAAAAAGAGCTCTTTCCATCCCCTGCTCAGAGGTGGCCTTCCTGCGTGTGGAGCATTTGATCTGAGATCACTTTCCATTTCTAATGTAAAGGTCTCTTTGAAAGGTCATAACTTTATCCCAGCAACTTTAGGTTGCTAAAAATGGCTGATCTCTAAGTGTAAAACATACATTCCCAGCAGGGGTGACATCACCCTCAGAGGGGCAAAAAATGGTTCTTGAAAAAGTGAAAAACATCTTTTTCAATGTATGAAACACAGCTATATATACGGCACATAGATAAACAGTAGGTGTGGCATTAAAATCTCATGGAAGTGAGGAGTGCTGAAAAGAAATATCTAAAAAGACTCCTATTGAGAAGCAATAATGAAAAAAATGTGGAGAAACACTCGTTCATCATCTTTCACAGTCTACTCAACAGTTCCTAAAGAAATACTTATTAGAGGCCAGTTTCCAAGAAAGGAGAGGCAATGGTGCATGAGACTCACAGGCCCTTAAATGTTTGTGGGCAAGAAGATGAAAAAACAAGCAAAAAAATAGAGAAAATAATTACAAATTGTAACAAACAAAACAGTCACACCAGCCCTGAAACAAAATAATGAAGATTTCTGCCTGCAAGGTGCGGGAGGCCATTTCTGAAAGGGGCTCTGGCTGTAAGAACAGGGGTTCCTCTTTGTACACTTGCTCATTTATCTCCTACTCCCCGAAGATCTGGGTGGGATGTGGGGGCAGCCCCTTGGGCTAATCTGTAAATTTCTATTATTTTCCTATTCAGAAGCCTCATGCCAACTCACATGAAAGTCAAAAAGCCTCTGCCTGTGCGCTGACTTCTTGACTGCGTGACTCACTGCGCTGAGGGCAGCATAGCACCCTCACAAAGCCTGACCTGGGTTAGGGGCTCCATGAGGGAACCAAACACCAAATGAACTTGAGGTAATAAAGGGGCTTTTCATTTGAAACATGAAAAAGAGTTATTTGAATACTAGCACTTCACAGCGTGGCATCTCTAGGGAGCTTGGGCATAGCACTGGAGGTGTTTCTCCTTAGACACTCAGACTGTTAGCTCTTGACCCTGAACATCTGAAACTGCACAGCTGCTGGCACTGAGATTCAAACAGCATTTAGGAAAGCACCCGCGTTCATGCCATGTATTTTTGGAACCCAAGGCAAGATACATCTTTCCTTTTTCTAATTCTTGCAGGTCTCCTCTGAGCAGAGGCCTCCTGTCCTCTTCCTTGGACAGGAGATAAGCCTGGCTCTGGGTGAGATGGACTTGTCCTGCCCTCGGCCAGGCCAGGTCTTCATGTTTCTGTGGCTGCTGCTGCTGAGCCTGGGTGAGTAGACAGGCTGGATGGGGTTAGGGCAGTGGCCTCTCAGTTCCTAAAGTCAGCCGATGAAAAGCCAAGAAACTTGTATTTCTGCTTCCACTTGGGGTTCAGAGAAAGACAACAAGACATGGGGAGCACGCAGAGCTGGGTCCCCAGGACAACAAAAAGGTCCCCAAGACAGCCATCAGTGCCAGACAGGTAGGTTGCCTTTGGTTTTCACCCATTGCTTTTTTCCCCTCTCATAAGAAACTTAGAATTTTCCTTCTGCCAAAGCACGAGTCCATGGCCCTCACTCCCTCTCAGAGCCTCAAACTAAATAATTTTTCAGATGAATAGTTATTTCTAAAATCTAGGAAAGTAAGGGAAGGTCTACTAAGAGATATGGCTCCTTCTCTGAGGTTTTAAGCCAAAATTTAACTAGAGATTGAAAACATAATAGGAATAATTAATAAAAAGCCCAAGAAACGAAGGCAGGATCCATCATTCCTCCGTGTTCTTGTCCGCCTCTGCACTCCGAGCGGAGAGAGGCAAGGCAGGGAGAGAAACCTAAAACTCTAAGGGAGCAGCAGCAGCGAGCTGAGCCAGGGCTGGGGACACAAGCTTGCACATCTGTAAAATACATTAGATGCTATTTGCTGTTGTTATTGGGGTCTGGGGGATGTGGAATGGGAGCAAAGAAATGGGAAGGAAAAACAGAGGAAGCAGTTGTGGCTGTGTTGCTGGAAAATTCTCAGAGAGTGCCTGATCGCAGAGAGTTGAGAAACATTGCTCTGTGCTAACCCTGGAACTCAGACTCCCTCACAGCTCCTGGAAAAAAGAGTCAGGTAAGCTCCCCCCTTCTCTCTGCTCCTCCTGGTCTCTGGGCATGCGTCCCCTTGGCCTGCACAGCCTGTACCATGCCCTGTATGAGGGACAGGCCAACACTAGCAGCACTGCCACTCTGGGGTCACACCTGTTACTGTGCCAGGTGAACAGACCCTCCTCTGACTCCCCAGACTCCCAGGAGGCCTCAGGGGAGAGAGGAAGGAAACATTTGCAGAAGGAAGGGCAGAGGCAAGGGGCTGATGGTGGGAGCACCTCAGAACCGATCTCCCTATTCTCAACACCCCTCCTTCAGTGTGTCCAAGCCAGTGCTGCCACCAAAGAGCATAGAAACGGCCCCCCTGCCTCGACTGCCACACCCAGCACTCGGCTGCAGCCCACACACAGCCTGGTCTCTCAAGCAGCTCGTCCTTCATTTGAATGCTTGATGTCCTTCTGTTACTGACTGTGTCCCACGTTGCCTTCCTCACAATCATGCCTCAACTAAGCATGGTTTAAAAGTGACAAAAGCAAAAAAATCTTGTTCATTCAATGTCAACAAGTAGAAAGTGATTTTCTATAGTCTAGAAACTGCGTGTGAGGTGTATACATCCTGGACGCACCTCCACCTTGGCAGGAATGTATGGAACAAGAGCGTCTCAGCATCTGCCTGTCTTCTGAAGCCTCCGCAGCATTTGTCCAGCTGCAAAGCACCTCTCCTGAGCTTCTCTGGGCCCATCTCGAGAACCTGAGACTGGTTCCCTGTGACACCCCCTTACCTACCTCCAGGCTGGGCCAAGGCCGAGGAAGAACAGACTCTGTCCTAGGCACTTCTCCCAGGGCTTTCTCTGCAGCCTTTCCACCCCTGTCCTGACTGGGAATTAGCACAAGAACCTCTAGCTGCAGGTGGCCCCGTGGGCCCCCCATTCTGTGCCTCCCTTACTTTGCCTTCACTTTGCATTTCCTATTCAGGAGCCCCTCCAAACACTGCACTTCTCTTGTCTACCACGGTCCATGACCTTCAAAGGAAGAAGAATGACGGTCACATGCAGGGACTCCAAGCCCGGCCCAGGGAGATGCATCTTGGTACCACAATGGGGATTCACTGGAAAGAAAATCTGAAGGGATCTGAATAAAAGCATGTAGATATTAGCAGTGCAAGACCCAAGGGTCCTCCCTTGGTGAATCTGTGCAAGTGGAATTTTCATCTGGTTAGGAAAAGAAGGGAGAATCTCTAAAGTCATGCCACTGAGCTGAGTGTCCAAAAGGATCATGTTAAGGCCAGGAACTTGGACAGAGCTGTAAAAAGGCAGCTTGGGGTGTCTGATGTGCTGACCTAGTGGGGAAAGTAAGGAGACAGGGCAGTAGCCCAGAGGCCAGCAGGCAAAAAGGATCTGGTCTGGGAAAGGTATAGGACGATATTCCTCATTTATTTAAAAGCACATGTGGAAATTTCTCAAGGATATTTCGTGGGAATTAGCTCATTCTCCAAGGGAAAGGAAGAGTCAGGTTTTGGGACATTTGGCAATGTTGGTGAAGGACGTTTGTAGGTGTGGGGGGGACTGTGGCTCTTGCAGGGACAACCAGCATGTGCTCCCCTGCTGTCTGTAGCCAGCTGAGCCTGCAGGCTTCACCCTGACTTTGAAGGAGATAAGGTGGTTCTCAGGCGTGAGGAGGAAAGGAGAGGCACAGAAGTAAGAAGGTTTACCCCAAGGATGGAGAACAGCGTGGTGGTGGTTTTAACTCAGACTCCACCAAGCTAAATCCAGTCTCCAGTGACAATGGCAAATATCATTGCGCTGCTTCTAGGAAATTGTTTTTAATATCAGTGGGAGAAAGAAACTTCAAAACTTCTAAGTACCCAAGTTCAAGGTAATGGCTACATTCCATGGGCTATAGGGTTTGGCTAAGAGACCTCAGTTTGAGGCAAGATGCTCTTCAGTGGGGATTTCATGAAAAGCCTCTTACACCCCAGCCACAGTCAGGAGATGGTTCCAGCAGCCTGGTCCTACAGGCGGTCCCCAGGTTGCAAAAGAGATGGGTTCTGTAAGTTTGTTGTAAAGTTGAATTTGTATGTAAGGTGAAACAGGTACATTTGCTTATCACCTATGATAGCCCACATGTGCAAGTGCAAGCCGAACGCCAGGCAGAAGTTTGTACCTTGGTGTTAAGAGCACAGGTACACCTCTCCGGGAGCTCTAAGCCTCATCCCGGGGATTGTGTTTGTTCTTTTCATTAGAGCTGTTTTCATGTCTGACAGCCAGCCCTCCTGGCCCACGGAGGGAAGTCCCATGACCCTGACCTGTAAGACCCAGTAGCCCTGGTCCATCCACAGAGTTCAGAGGTCCAGCTCCGGTTCTGCTTTTAGAGATAGCCAGGCCCTGGGATCAGGCTGGACCAGCTCCCAAGAGCTCCAGGTCCCCACTGGTGCAAGGCAAAGATGGTGACTCACAGTATTGTGCTAACAAGAACAAGCCTGAGATCCCAGATGCAAGTGCAGAGGGAGCGTCTGAGGGGCTGTGTGTCCAGATACAGAGCTGGGGCGAGGAGAGCAGAACAATGGTACTACACCAGACGGTGGACAAAACAGAGAGGGACACCCCGATACCCCAGCATCCTTCTCTGTCCAGGCTTGGCATTGGTCTGTGGGCCCGAGAACAGCCTCTTCCCTAAGCGCTAGCAAGTAATAGCAGTTATTGATCACTTACTGAGTGGCCAACCGTATGGGTTACAGAGATGGGCAGGGTCTGCTCACCATGGGTCAGCAGGCAACCAGGACCTCAAATGACCGCTTGCCGTCTTTAGAGATCCTTGTGGAGCTTTCATTTTTTTGACGGAACTCGCGTCTTAATTGTCAGAAAAGGGAAAGTGTGTAAGAACTGGAATAGTTGAAGAGGAATGTGGGGACACGGAAATAAGGCTGGGGAAGTCTTGAAAGACAGGAGGAGGGTTTGGATTCTGAGTAAATTTCTAGATAGAAGATCTCTAGTGTTCTCTCTTACTCTGTGCTTCATTGGTGCATCAATAATTCCTTAGAGCAAGACATGATTGCAAGAGAGACTTTACCTAACAATTGCAATCAGTGTAACCTGGCTTATTGTACCCTCAATGAATCCCCAACAATAAAAAAAAAAAAAAAAAAGAATTTCCAATCTCTAAAAAAAAACAAAAAATTCCTTGGAGATAAATTTTCATCAAATGTGGCTGCAGCCAACACCAAGTTTAGGAAGATCATGGACCTGGTAGCCACATTCCCCAATGATAGGAATTTGGGGTTCAAGGATGGAGGTTGTTCCCTTTATAATAATATGCACAAATTGCACAAATATAATATGCACAAATATGATTTCTTATTTCCTGCTTTGGAACTCTGCCTATTACATCTGCTGCGGCTGCCTATTTATGGCAGCTCCAGCCTTCTCCTTGACTTTAAGGTCCCTGCTGTCAGTATCCTCACATGCCATCTTGTGTCCTCCCAGGGGTCCCTGAGTCTGCTGTGACTCTAAAGATCCAGCCCTCTGGAGGGCAGCTGATTGAAGGAGAAAAGTTGGTCCTTACCTGCTCAGTAGCCAAGGATACAGCATCTGTCACCTTCTCCTGGCACAGAGAGGGAAGGGGAAATCTGGGGATAAAGACCTGGCATTCCCCGTCAGCAGAGCTGCAGGTCCCTGCTGTGGCAGGGAGATACTACTGTACAGCGGACAACTCCTGTGGCCCCCTCGTCAGCAACAAGATCACAGTTACCGTGAGAAGTAAGTTCCCTCTGCTCAGCCTTGGTTCACGAGCCAGGGTTTAGGTTCTGTGAGCTCCATGAGGATCTTCTAAAGGAGGGGAAAAGCACAGAACAAAACAGATGTGAATATTTAAAAGCTACTAAGCAATGGCAAGATGAGAAACTAAGTTAAGGTGCCTTAGTTCTGCTAGGCATGGTGTGATGCCTGAAACCAAGGCGGGTGGATCCCTGGAGCTCATGAGTTTGAGATCAGCCTGAGCAAAAGTGAGACTCCATCTCTATTAAAAATAAAAAAACTAGCTAGGTGTTGTGGCGGGTGTCTGTAATCCCAGCTACTTGGGAGGCTGAGGCAAGAGGATTGCTTTAGCCAGAAGTTTGAGGTTGCTGTGAGCTGTGACACAACAGCACTCAATCCAGGGCAACACAGTGAGGCTCTGTCTCAAAAAAAAAAAAGGTGCTTTACTCTCGTCAGGAGGCCTGAGTGACTGCACATGCCTGCTTCTCCTGCTTTTGGAGAAATGTTTTTATTATTAGATGAGGAAAACGTGGTCAGTGAGAACAGAAGGGATCGAGGGGTGTGTCTGCTTTGGGGTTCCTTGCGAGGGGTTGTGAATATGTCACAGCATCGAATCCTTCTCTGACAACTCCTCCATCTCCCTCAGTTCCAGCGTCCCAGCCAGTCCTCACCCTCAGGGCACCCCGGACCCCGACTGTGGTGGAGGACGAGGTGGAGCTTCACTGTGAAGCTCTGAGAGGCTCTCCCCCAATCCTGTATCAGTTTTATCATGAGGACATCATCCTGGGGAACAGCTCGGCCCCCTCTGGAGGAGGAGTGTCCTTCTTCCTCACTCTGACCACAAACCATTCTGGAAACTACTTCTGTGAGGCCGACAATGGCCTTGGGCCCCAGCGCAGCCAGAGAGTGAGCCTCAGTGTCACAGGTGAGCAGGATATTTTCAGAGCAGATGATACCAGCAGACTGTGTTATCTCCACGGGGCTGCGTGCCGGGTGATGTCCTGGTAGACTTCCCACTTCCTCTGCCCCCACCTTGAGCTGGGGTTCTTCCTCATGACTGCACAGCCACTTAACTCAGATTGTTTCTTCATTTCCTCTGTCACTGTCATCAGTAGCCACAACTGCACTCCCATTTTTCTAGGAGAGGAACAAAGACATTCCTAATACTAGACAGGTGACGGTTTGGCAGTGACCAACAGAGGAGCATGGTAGAGAAGTCCTTCTCTCTGAATTCCTTTGCTCATGAACGAATGAACAGTTCATTCTTAGCCACTTTTTCTGCCCCAACTTCTGTGCAATCCAAATTCCTGCCTGACTCCCTGGATCATCGAGCAAAGTGGTTTTCCTCATGGCTGTTTCCAGCCACCAGAGCAGCAGTGCCCTCTCATGGCCTCCAGATTCTACTGATCTATTTAGCCTTCACTTTTCCCAGATGCCTTCTGACTGGGGTCCCATTTAATCTGATGTTCCCCCATATTCTCTAACAAAAATTTCCTCCACCAGGAGCAGCAAGGCATCTTGTATTCCTCACGTCCAGCCCTTCTTGGGAATATCCCCAGCCATTTAGGAGAGACCCCCAGTCCCAAAGCCACTGTGGTTATTCCAAAGCACCCATCATCTGGAAGGTGGGAAAGCGTAGGGGACACGGGAGGAGAAGGCAGAACAAAAGGGAGATGGCAGTGACCCCCAGTGACTCAAACCCATATGTTCTCTGCTGTTCCCATGGTCTCTCTTTATTCTCCAAAGATTCTAAACTATTGGGACTCTCACAATATTTTGGTTGATAATTATCCTTTCTATGGGCACACCAGGGTTACAACTCAGAGGTATTAGAACCTGGGAGTGCCAGACAGTGTGCTAAAACTGAGATTTCTGTCTTGAACAAGAAAATATCTATTTGGGTGACCTCAAACAAGTCTCCATACTAGTCTCACTGTCAGTCTCCTGACTTACGAAGTAATTGAGCCAAGTAAATCATTGAGATACAAAACTTCTTGATTCTGGCCAGGCAAGGAGGCTCATGACTGTAATCCTAGCACTCTGGGAGGCCAAGGTGTGTGGATCACCTGAGCTCAGGAGTTCAAGACCAGTCTAAGCTACAGTGAGACCCTATCTCTGAAAAATGGCTGGGTGTTGTGGCAGGCACCTGTAGTCCCAGCTACTTGGGAAGCTGAGGCAAGAGGATCAGTTGAGCCCAAGAGTTTGAGATTGCTGTGACCTATGATGTCATGGTACTCTACGGTGAGTGACAAAGTAAGATTCTGTCTCAAAAAAAAAAAATTCTTTATCCCACATCACTTTCAGTACAAGTGTTGAACACGCATCCCATGTACCTGTTTATTTATATAAATGGACTACTGAACTAACTTCATATGCACATTGAAAAGCAGGGAAATATACATTAAATAAGAATAAAAACAACCATATTTAAAACGTTTGGATTTAGAATATCTGACTAAAGTTATAATTGAATGTGCTTCATTTATTTTGAAATTCTTAGTTTACTTTTGATGGCATCTTCAACAAACTAATTGTTGTCTTCTGCCTCTGTGAGCCCTCTGAAGTCCCAACCAGTTAGTGTCTTTGCAAGAGATGAGAAAAGGGACTCACAAAATCGATTTATTAGGCTATTATGTCATGTCATCAGCCAAAACAAAAACCTGCTAGGGACAGGAGAAAATGGAAAAGAAATGGGTCTCTGAGAAAGTTATGTGAAGTTTGGTTCGGACTTTGGCTATTCCAGTTGGTTTCAGTATCCATTATTGCTTAAAAAGTTACCTTACTGATACAGCTGAATCCAAGTGGAAACGAAGCATCACTTTGCTCTTTCGGGTGCATGATTCTAATTTTTTAATCTCATACACCAATTATGCACAGATTCTTATTGAAATTTAGCAAGTAAGTTTACATTTTCATCCATGTTAATTAGTTATTCTTGCAAAGTAGGTGGGGAATGCTGCATGTTTGAATCTACAGCAAAAGTGTTCAAGCTTTAGAAGAATCAGAAACCAGTTGCAACATTTTGTTTCCAAGGATTTTTAAGGGTGCAGATATAAATGTTTAAAGTTGAAATATTTATTTTTTCACAAACAGTAATAAAACCACATATAAATATAAGTATGTATATATATTTTTAATATACATCTCATCACATTTACTTAATTCTTGTGTTAAGACATTTATACTCTATACTTAATAGATCTGACATGTACCCTTGCATTATGCACCATAGGTGTGATCCCACCATTCACCCTCCCTCGACCTCCCCCCTCCTTCCTCGTTCATCTGGGCCTTAGTTGTGATCTATTCTTCATATGAAAATATGAGTGATTGTAAATTGGTTTTATAATAGTACTGAGTACATTGGATACTTTTTCTTCCTTTCTTGAGATACTTTACTAAGTAGGATATGTTCCAGCTCCATCCATGTAAACATAAAAGAGGTAAAGTCTCCATCTTTTTTAAGGCTGCACAATATTCCATGGTATACATATACCACAATTTATTAATCCATTCATGAGTCGATGAGCACTTGGGCTTCTTCCGTGACTTGGCTTTTGTGAATTGAGCTGCAATGAACAATCTGATGCAAATATCTTTGTTATAAAGTGATTTTTGGTCTTTTGGATATATACCTAGTAGAGGAGTTGCAGGATCAAATGGCAGGTCTACTTTTAGATCCCTGAGTATTCTCCATACTTCTTTCCAAAAGGGATGTAATAGCTTGCACTTCCACCAGCAGTGCAGAAGCATTCGCTTTTCTCCACATCCATGCCAACATCTGTAGTTTTGGGATTTTGTTATGTGAGCCACTCTGACTGGAGTTAGATGATATCTCAAAGTGGTTTTGATTTGCATTTCTCTGATGATAAAAGATGATGAGCATTTTTTCATGTGTCCATAGACCATGTGCCTCTCTTCTTCAGAGAAGCTTCTGTTTAAGTCCCTTGCCAACAATGAAATGGGATTACTTGTTCTTTTTTTATTAATAAGTTTGAGTTCTCTGTGGCTTCTGGTTATCAAACCTTTGTCAGAAGCATAACCTGCAAATATCCTCTCCCATTCTGAGGGCTGTCTGCTTGCTTTACTTACTGTGTTCTTGGCTGTGCAGAGCTTTTTAGTTTGATCAGGTCCCAGTAATGTATTTTTGGTGTTGCTTCAATTGCCCGGGGAGGGGGAGTCCTCTTCATAAAGTATTCTCTCAGGCCAATTTCTTCAAGTGTTTCTCCTGCACTCTTTCTAAGAATCTTTATAGTTTCATGTCTTAAGTTTAAATCTTTTATCCAGTGAGAGTCAATTTTTGTTAATAGTGAAAGGTGTGGGTCCAGTTTCAGTCTTCTACAAGTCACCAGCCAATTCTCCCAGCACCATTTGTTAAATAGGGAATCTTTTCCCCAATTTATATTTTTGATGGGCTTATCAAAGATCAAATGACAATAAGTGCCTGGGTTCATCTCTTGGTTCTCTATTCTGTTCCATACATCTACCTCTCTATTTTTGTGCCAACATCATGCTGTTTTGATCGCTATAGATTTATAGTATAGTTTGAAGTCTGGTAGCGTGATTCCTTCTGCTTTGTTTTTATTTCTGAGTAATGTCTTGGCTATTTGAGGTTTTTTCTGGTTCCATATAAAATGAACTACTATTTTTTCCAGATCTTTAAAGTATGATCCCTTTGATAGGGATTGCATTAAATTTGTAAATTGCTTTGGGTAGTATGGACATTTTAACAATGTTGATTCGCATGAGCATGGTATGTTTTTCCATTTGTTAATGTCTTCAGCTATTTCTTTTCTCAGAGTTTCATAATTCTCTTTATAGAGATCTTTCACGTCCTTTGTTAGGTAAATTCCCAAATATTTCATCTTCTTTGGCACAGCTGTAAAGGGAATAGAGTTCTTGACTGTTTTTTCAGCTTGACTATTATTGGTATATATAAAAGATACTAATATATGAGTATTGATTTTATATCCTGACATGCTTCTGTATTCCTTGATCACTTCTAAGAGTTTTGTAGTTGAGTCCCTGGGGTTTTCCAGGTATCAAATCATATCATCTGTGAAGAGTGAAAGTTCGATCTCCTCTGACCCTATTTGTATACCCTTGATCACCTTCTCTTGCCTGATTGCGATGGCTAAGTCTTCCATTACAATGTTAAAGAGCAGTGGAGACAATGGGCAACCTTGCCTGGTTCCTGATCTGAGTGGAAATGATTTCAATTTTACTCCACTCAATATGATATTGGCTGTAGGTTTGCTGTAGATGGCCTCTATCAATTTAAGAAAAGTCCCTTCTCTACCTATTTTCATAAGTGTTCTGATCATGAAAGGATGCTGGATATTGTCAAAAGCTTATTATGCATCTATTGAGAGAATCATATGGTCTTTGCTTTTTAGTTTGTTTATGTGATGTATTGTATTTATAGTTTTATGTGTATTGAACCAACCTTGAGACTCTGGGATAAAACTCACTTGGTCATGGTGCATAATTCGTTTGATGTGTTGCTAGATTCTGTTTGCTAGGATCTTAATGAATATTTTTTGCATCTATGTTCATTAAAGAATTTGCTCTATAATTTTCTTTTATTGTTGGGTCTTTTCCTGGTTTGGGGATCAGGGTGATATTTGCTTCATAGAATGTATTGGGAAGTAGTCCTTCTTTTTCAGTGTTTTGGAAAAGGTTAAATAGTATAGGTACTAGTTCCTCTTTAAAGGTTTGGTAGAATTCTGATGTGAAGCCATCTGGTCCCAGACTGTTATTTTTTGGGAAATTTCTTATAGTTGATTCTACTTTAGTATTTGATATAGTTCTGTTCAGCATTTCCAATTCTTTCTGATTAAGTCTAGGAAGTTGGTGTGCTTCCAAGTATTGGTCAATTTCTTTCAGATTTTCATATTTCTGAGAATAAAGTTGTTTGTACTATTCATTAAGGATTCTTTGAATTTCTGAGGTGTCTGTTGTTATTTTACCATTGTTATTTATGGTTGATGATATTAGGGACTTTTCTAATTTTGGTTAGGTTGGCCACAAGTTTATCAATTTTGTTGAATTTTTCAAAAAACCAACTTTTTTTCATCTTTCTTTTTTCTTTTTGAGAGAGAGTCTCACTATGTCACCCTTGGTAGAGTGCCATGGTGTTACAGCTCACAGCAACCTCCAACTCCTGGGCTTAGGCAATTCTCTTGCCTCAGCCTCCTGACTAGCTGGAACAACAGGTGCCCACCACAATGCCCAGCTATTTTTGTTGTTGTTCTTGCAGTGTGGTTGGGGCCAGGCTCGAGTCCGCCACACTCGGTACATGGGGCCAGTGCCCCACCCACGAAGCCATAGGCACCACCCCAAAACCAACTTTTTAATTCATTGATCTTTTTAATAATTCTTTTGTTTTTGATTTCATTTAATTCTGCTCTAATTTTAGTTATTTATTTTCTTCTGCTGGGTTTGGTGTTGAAATGTTCTTCCTTCTCCAGTTGCTTAAATTACCCATTAAGTTATTGACTTCCTCTCCTTCCATTCTCTTGAGGAAGGCTTGTAATGCTATAAATTTCCCTCTTAGGACTGTCTTTGCAGTATCCCACAGGTTCTGATAATTCATGTCTTCATTATTGTTTTGTTCCAAAAATTTGGCAATTTCTTTCTTAATCTCATCTAAGAGCCAGCTATTATTCAGCATGAGGTTATTTAGTTTCCATGACTTTGTATGAGTATGCAGATACCTGTTATTGGTGAGTTCAACTTTTATTGTGTGATGATCCAAGAAAATACAAGGAATAATATCTGTACTTTTAAATTTGCTGAGGTTATACTCGTGACCTAAGATATGATCAATTTTGCAAGATGTTCCATGGGAAGAATGTGTGTTCAGTTTTGTTAGGATGAAATGTTCTGTAGATGTCTGTTAAATTCAATGGTTGTATGGTGAAGTCTGAGTCCAAAATTTATTTGCTTAGTTTCTTATTGGAGGATCTAGCCAACACTGCCAAAGGGGTGTTAAAATTTCTAACTACTATGATGCTGGAGGAAATCAAGTTGCTCATGTCTGTTAGAGTCTCTCTTATAAATTGAGGTACATTCTGGTTGGGTGCATAAATGTTAATAATTGAAATCTCATCATGTTGAGTGTTGCCCTTAACAAATATGAAGTGACCATCCTTATCTTTCCTTACTTTTGTTGGTTTAAAGCCTATTATATCTGTGAGTAAAATTGCAACACCTGCTTTTTTCTGATTTCCATTTGCCTGAATTATAGATGACCATCTCTTCACCCTGAGTCTATATTTATCTTTTAAGGTAAGATGAGATTCTTGTATGCAGCAGATATCTGGCCTAAGTTTTCATGTCCAGTCAGCCAACCTGCGCCTCTTTAGAGGAAAATTTAAGCCATTCACATTAATTGAGAGTATTGATAATCCTGGTAGTATTTTTGGGTATCAAGTTTTTCAAAAGTCCAGTGAACATTTTTAATCCTTTCACCGTTGTGGCAGTTGGAATTCAATCAAAAGTTTCTGAGTGAGTTTACTTTGGTGAGGTTATTGTGCTTGTCATTGTGGAGGATGAGTCTGAGATTATCCTGGAGAGCTGGTTTAGTTATGGCAAATTTCTTCAACATGTGAATGTCATTAAAGTATTTAATTTCTGCATGATAAATGAAACTCAGTTTAGCTGGATACAGGATCCTGGGTTGAAAGTCATTTTATTTTAGGAGGTTAAAGTTCAATGTCCATCCTTTTCTAGCTTGAAAAGTTTCAGCAGAAAGATTTGTGGTCATTCTAATATTCTTCCCCTTGTAGGTTATGATTTTCTTATATCTGGCTGGTTGCAGGATTTTCTCCTTCATATTAACTTTGGCAAAGTTAATTACAATGTATCTAGAAGATGCCTCTTTTGAGACAGTTCTGAAACTGTGTGTGATCTGAATTTCAGTATCTCTTTCCATGCTTGGAAAGTTCTCCTCAATTATCTCTTGGAGTAGCATATCTGTGCCTTTTTGACCATCCTTTTCTCCTTCAGGGATTCCTATATGGCATTCGAATGTTTGCTCTTTTGGAATGGTCCCACAGTTCTCTCAGGGAATGATCTGTTTTTGCTCTCCACTTCTCTTCCTCTTTGAGCATTTGGGAGC
The DNA here is from genome assembly GCF_027406575.1 of Nycticebus coucang. Lineage (NCBI taxonomy): Eukaryota > Metazoa > Chordata > Mammalia > Primates > Lorisidae > Nycticebus > Nycticebus coucang. Next base: position 103,311,463 of record NC_069789.1, read on the forward strand.
ATTCAAAAGCTTTGTCTTCAATGTCAGAGATACTTTCTTCTGCCTGCTCCATTCTGTTACTGAGGGAGTCCATTGTATTTCTCAGATGTTTGAGGGCTGCAAGTTCTTGCCTCAATGTGTCAAAATCTTTGGTGATTTTGTCTTTGAATTCATTGAATTCTTGAGAGAACTTTGGAATTACTCCTTGAATTTCTAAGTCCAACTTTACCTCCATTTTGTTAATCCTATTTGGAATCCAAATTCTGAATTCAATTTCTGACATCTCAGCCATTTGTTTATGAATGGGATCTTCTGGTGTGTCTCCTTTGTCATTCCTTGGGGCAGTTGATATACTCTGATTATTCATGTTGCTTGAGTTTTTCTGCTGATTCCGCCTCATGGTTTTTTTTTTTGTTTGTTTGTTTTTCCCACCATTTGGCAAGAGAAGCTGGTAAGGTGAAATTGAATTGAGGGCTCCTGGAGTTGTAATTAACCAGCCTTTTACCAAGGAACTAGGACTGGTGATTGTGGCTTTCACCCTAGAGCTTTACAAAGGTCCCTTTCAGTACTATAGCCTAAAGCTCTGGGGACCTGCTTGGTATGGTGGGGCTAGATGGCTCTGACCTATATTTGGCTAGTTTCTGTCCAATCCTAGTGAATCAGCGGCTTTGGGCTGAAATCTCAGCTATGGAGATATATAAGCTGAATAGCTTGATGTAAGCACTCTCAGCAACCATAAGAGGAAGGGGAGGGCTCAGTGCTCATAGCCCAGTAGCCAGGGAATCAGCCACACAGACCAGATCTGGCAGGCTCAAACCTGGCCCAGGACCCACCAAACAACAATGAAAACCACAAAAACAGCCTGGTACTATGGTGGGCGCCTGCAGCCCCAGCCACCTGGGAGGCTGAGGCAAAAGAACCACTCAGCCCAAGAGAGTTAGAGGTTGCTGTGAGCTGCAACACCATAGAATGCCACAGAGAGCAACGTAGTGAGACTCTGTCAAAAAAAGGGGGGGTGGGGGGAAGCAGAGAAAAAAATAATAACAATTAAAAAGTTTTTAACAATAACTCCTACTAGAAAGAAAAAAGGGGGGGAAGCAAAAAGAATGAGCAAAGAAAGAAAAAAGGCAACAAAAGTATTTTTATATATGTATATATATAAACATATGACTCTATATACGCTGTAGGGATCAACTTTAGTAGGAATATATTTATGTTGCAATATACTTTCTGGTCACCAGGTGGCACAGTGAGTGATTCCCAGGCCTATACCTGTGTGCTGACTTAAATGTTCCTGGTGTTTGCCTGATTACCCATTTGGTGCCTATACCCAGCTGAACTGCTGATTCCACCAATCTCAAAAAAAATCTTCACAGGCAGGTTTCCCAAATTCTCCCTGCAACAGTTCCTGTAAAGTGCAGGATATCCAGGGCCAGTTCCCAGTGTAGGATGACTGTCTCCAGATAATACCCAAATCACTGCACCTGGCCTGCGCAGAAAGCTGCCGGCAGCCACTGCCATCTCTCAAATTCCAAAACAATGGCCTCTTCCTGTCCGGGATCTTTCCCATCTGAGTGCCTCTCCCACCACCTAACTGCAGTGGTGCTGCACCAGATGGCATCAGCTCAGGAGTCCATACTTCACCAATCTTTCCACACACTATCTAGTTTCCCCACAAACTGGGAACTGTAATTCTCCGTGGTGGGGCTGGTTGCTGCTGCAGCCGGGTTGGAACCTTTCCTGGCAATCTCTGCAGCTCCAGATTACACGCCAAATCCAGCAATCCGCCACCTTGCTGAACACCCTGAACTGCCACTCTGCACCAGTATTTCACGCTGGGAATGATCTACCCACTCACTCTCATGTGTTGTTCCAGGAGAGCTGAGCCAAACGTCCTTCCTGTCCTCCATCATGCTCCGCCTTCTCAAGTGGTGGTTCTTAAAAGGAGGCCCCAGGACCACAGACAGCAGGGTCTCCCAGAGGGCTTGCTAAATCGCAAATTCCATAGAAATATAAATACTTTTACACAACTATTTTCTAAAGTATTATCTCCATAGCATGAGTTTAGGAAAGCATTAACAATGTGAGAACTGTCAAAGGTCACTTTTTGAAGGTGTCTAAGATCAGTGCTAAATTGAGAGCCACCAATCACCCCCCCCAAAAAAAAATCAGCAAAAATTAAATACTAGTCTTACTAGTCTTTCTTCATGGAAAAATACGCATCTTGTGTTAAACTCCTCTTTTTAGAACTTTGCCACAAAATAAGCAGCTTCAGCATGATATAAAAAGGTTTGTGGTCATGCTCCAATCTCATCACAAAGCATTGCCAAGATTTCATTATTTAAGTTAAAAAAATCTATAAAAATGCTCAAGAAGCCCTCTAAAAGGGCAATATATTCCAATATAGTGAGTGTGAACAAACAGGCACAGTCACTGCTGTCCCTGTCCCACGCTGTAGGGGACCTGACTTCACAGGAGATCCTGTCCTGTTCCAAGGTGCTAGTACTGCATAGCCTGGCAAGTGCACTGTTGTGAATATGAGTAAAGCTAATCATGGGTATCTTTGTAAGTTTCAATCTTAAAATTAAATATTCTTAATTTAATACTCTTAAATATTCATATTTTCTTTTCACACCCCAATGGGATATCTTGCACCCCACCTTGGACACCACTAAACTTGATAATAACCACTGTCTTTTTCATCCCTAGAATTCTTTGACTTTAGAAAAATGTGCATATGGAACCAAAAGTTCCATGAGCCCTAGAGGAAGGCATAAGAAGGAAGATGTTGAGAATATGTGCTTCAGAGGAACAGAAAAGGGGGTGGAAAGGCCCAGTAAGGTCACAAAGCACCCGGTAAAGACTTCCCTGGAGCCCTCTGCA